>NC_134357.1:498116487-498421487 GCF_048569485.1 Anomaloglossus baeobatrachus
TTAACAACAGTTATTAACCCGGGCGAAGCCGGGTAGTACAGCTAGTATCTATATATAGGAATAGATCTCTCTGTGTGTAATGACTCTATATAATATATAGGAATAGATCCCTCTGTGTGTAATGACGCTATATAATATTTGCGTCTCCTTTTTATGTTGAATTTCTGAAATAAATTATCTTTTTGATGATATTCTAATTTATTGAGATGCACATGTATGTGCATTTTTTTTTGTTTTATTGTCAATGACAACAAATGTGGTTGATTTGAACTTTTGTGGTTTTTTTTATTTCTTTCAAATTTTTAAAAACTTTTTTTTTCTCACTTTTTATTGTATTTTCTAGTCTCCATAGGACTTGAAGCTGTGATCGTCCGATCACTTCTGTTGCATAGAGCAGAATCAGCATCAGCATTGCTCTGTACAGGAGAAATCATCATCTCCTATGAATGGTGATCGCAGTCGGCGTTCACAACAAGAGCATTATGACAGCGACAGGTGTCGTCAGCTGTCATGACAATCCACCTCACCCGGTGCTCAATTCATAGGGCTGCTGATGGAAGTGGGGCAAGGCGCTCTCCTATCCAGCGTGGGTTAAATCACAATGTCTAAGATTGATAGCGGGATTTAACTAGTTAACAGTTAGAGGCACGTTGCTGTTAGAGACAAATGACAGCTTATTAGAACAGCCTTCATGTGTGGGGAAAGATGCGGGCTTGAAGTGAGAGCCCGCATCAAAGGCAGGGACACAACGTTAGACGAACCAATACGTCCAAGGTCGTGAAGGAGCCAAAATAATAAACATCACAAATCAGCAAATAATATGGACGTTTTTGTTGTCCCTCTAATTATAACAACTCACACAGCACAGCGATCAGATTATGGTGAATGGTACATGGTTAATAAAATGGCTGAAATAAAATTATTTTTTATACTCACCTGACTCCAGCGCTGTTGTCTTCGGCGCTGCTGTCAATTGCTTCTGGGTTCACTCATTATGCTCATGAATATGCACTGCACCACAGTCCTGAAAGCAGCAGCGCCAGAGACAGCAGTGCCGGGGACAGGTGAGTAAAAAGTTCCTGCTTTCCGTGTGCTATCACGGATAGCACACAGAGAATACACGTGTGCCAAAATCAAGGCAAACCGATGGCTATACGCACCTTCAACACGGTCCATGCAAAAGGTCAGTGTTTTGTACTGATGTGTGAACACAACCTTATGTGACGCCCTGGACTAGCCA
The DNA here is from genome assembly GCF_048569485.1 of Anomaloglossus baeobatrachus. Classification (NCBI taxonomy): domain Eukaryota; kingdom Metazoa; phylum Chordata; class Amphibia; order Anura; family Aromobatidae; genus Anomaloglossus; species Anomaloglossus baeobatrachus. The sequence continues at coordinate 498,117,728 of NC_134357.1, forward strand.
GGTAGTCACATACATACCAACATACACCCCCCACACCCTAGACAGTTATATCAGTCAAGAAACTAAGCATAGACACAAGGCACTACCAAAATTCTTGATGCTGTGATTTTATTTAACAGTGGATGTGCATAAATAACGTTTTCGGTCACAGAAGACCTTCATCAGTTGCACATGGGGAAACTGGATGGTGCTCGTGTCACAGCGCGGTATCCACCGCTGCATGGGGGTAGTAGCCCCCATGCAGCGGTAGATACCGCGCTGTGACACGAGCACCATCCAGTTTCCCCATGTGCAACTGATGAAGGTCTTCTGTGACTGAAAACGTTATTTATGCACATCCACTGTTAAATAAAATCACAGCATCAAGAATTTTGGGAGTGCCTTGTGTCTATACTAGTTTCTTGGCTTTGGAACCTACTAAGTGCACCCCTTTCCATCTACACAATATTCTCCATTTCAAGGAAGTGCCATTTGTTATATCAGTCAGACAAAAACCCTTGTTGCCTCCCTCCAGGGCCTGATGTCCACACCAGGTGGGGCGAAGCCAGGCGGTTGGCCCCACCCACCGAGGAGTTCACAGGCCTGGAGGCGGGAAAAGGAGACAGATAAGTTTTGGAGGTGAAAGTGAGAGGAGTAAAACGTCTGCGTGTGCCTAGGTAGGAGCCCAGGCACTGACAGCAAGGTTTGCAGACGGTGGTGGCCGTCTGCAGGAGTTGGTGGAACTCTGCAAAGCCGTAAGGACCGGGGCTGGGCGGTGGCCCACCGGTACCGAGCCGGGGAGCGGAGTGAAGCTAAGCACACAGGCAGGGCGATCGGACCCCGACCAGGCTTGGAGCCGCCGTCAATAGTCAAATCCGAGTGTGACAGGAACCCCAGGGGTTCCCCAACAACCAAGTCCCGACAGAAGGCAACAGTCCACACCGTGAGGATATACAGCCACCGCCACAGGCGAGAGATCCAAAGGCCAGCGCCTGCGAGCAAAACGGGCTCCTACGGCACCTATACGCCGGGGAGCGGACTACCGGTGGGCAACCACAGGAGTCAGAACACTTCTAACAGGTGCAGGGAAAGACAGCCACCATCAGCCGTCCGGGGAGAACACAACAACACTGCAGCCGGCTGCGGGACCCGTCCATCCGGCCGTTTTGGTTTACCTACGACTCTGTCAGTGATTGTCTGAGTGAGTACACCAGTGCCGTCCGGCACCGCGCCGCGCTGTCCCTGCAACCCTGCACCCCAGCCATCCAGCCTCCCCGTTACACCACCGGGCCCCGGGATCACCAACCCCCTACCCACGGAGGGGACAACATCCTAGCTGCTCCCTACCATCTCTCCCGGGATCCCCGTTACCAGCAGCGGTGGTGCCATCATCACCACGTCCCGTGGGTGGCATCACGAACAATCTCCCCCACCCAAACCATCCCTGTTCACTCACGAGTGAGGAGCGCTGCTCGAGTCCCCGGGTCCAGCCCACCGCTCGAGCCACCAAGCAGCAGCAGCAGAGGCCCCGGACCCGAGCGTGGCGAGCGCGTCCCCTCCGCCCGCGACACCTTTCAGACTCAAAAAAAAGCAACATGTCATATAGTGAAGATACATAAAGATGAAGAAGTTCTGGGGCATCTGCCAAATGGGTGTGTCTAGGGGCATGGTCAAAATTTGCCGGTGCCACATGGTTTGTCCCTCCTTCTGATCTTCAAAAGTTGGGAGTTTTGGAATACCTTGCTGCCGAGACTGGAACTTGTACCTTATGATCCTCACCCCTTTCTTAATACAAGCATTGCAGTAAGTTGTACATATTTCTATTTTAAACAATCAAATAGATCTTTTCCCATCTGGACAGCGCCTTTAACTCTCCTTTATGCCTCGTCCCTTCCCGCAATGATAAAACGCTGCAAACATACACTCCATCAGTATCATTGGCTGATATGTTTCGCCTGTCCGCCATCGTATAACCCCATAGAAGTAATAGTGGCGCCTTCACTTAGAATTAAAGTGGGTCGCACAAAGAAAGCAGCAGCGCTCCATCCATTTTATGGACACAACGGCACATAAAAAAAGACAACAAAGTATCATTACCTTGATGGATAATTTACTAGTAAATAACATGAAAGTAGAAGATGGATCTAGTCGGGTGAGCGGTTGACAGCCAATCTTCAGATAACAGCAGGGGGGATTTAAATGGTGATGGGCTTTCTCAAGCTGAGAGTGTCTGGTCCTCTAAGACATCAGTCACACCCCGAGTCCTGAGCACCGAGTCGAATTGTCAGGACCACAAAATGCCTTTATTCACTGGCCGGAGATTTATTCTGTTGTGTGTTTTCTTGTCTATTGTGTTTGTGTCTCGGTCTCTGGGTCTGGAGGACATTGACGCATTGTCTCTCTCGGGTTCGGGAGCCATGTTTACATGACGGATGACTCCTGCTGGCTCCAAGCTCCATCTTTTTTTTTTTTTTTACTGCGTTGGATTGTTACCAAATGTTATTTTTTAGCGTCAGTTTTGAAGATAGCAAAAAAGAAAAGAAGTCGGATCAAGATGGAAATTTAAAGAAGGGTTCGAGAAATTTGGCCTGTTTGCCAAAATGTGGTGAAACAATACATGGGCTAATAATAATCGGGTAGTTATAGCTTATATATGAGCCTGGAATGAGCTGGAGCACAGTCCGCCCGCTCCCAACCCCCCACAACCGGGATTTTGCATTTTATAAGCTCCACTAGTCAGGGACACCTTCCAAATGGTGATTGGAAATGATGCAACATGGCACTTAATGGAATACCTTAGCCAAAAACGTCTAACTGGTGCTCACTTAATGGAGTATCTCAGCCTAAAACACCTCACTGGTGATCACTTAATGGAGTATCTCAACCCAAAACACCTCACTGGTGATCACTTAATGGAGTATCTCAACCCAAAACACCTCACTGGTGATCACTTAATGGAGTATATCAGCCCAAAACACCTCACTACTGATCACTTAATGGAGTATCAGCCCAAAACACCTAATTAGTGATCACTTAATGGAGTATCTCAGTCCAAAACACCTCACTGGTGATCACTTAATGGAGTATCTCAGGCCAAAACACCTAATTCGTGATATTTTAATGGAGTATCTCAGCCCAAAACACCTCACTGGTGACCACCTAATGGACTATCTTAGCCAAAAAAATGTCAATGTTGATCACTTAATGCAGTATCTCAGCCAGAAACACCTCACTGGGGATCACTTAATGGAGTATCTCAGCCCAAAATACCTCACTGGGGATCACTTAATCGAGGATCTCAGCCCAAGACACCTCACTGGTGATCACTTAATGGAGTATATCAGCCCAAAACACCTCACTACTGATCACTTAATGGAGTATCAGCCCAAAACACCTAATTAGTGATCACTTAATGGAGTATCTCAGGCCAAAACACCTAATTGGTGATCATTTAATGGAGTATGAGCCAAAAACACCTAATTAGTGATCACTTAATGGAGTATCTCAGCCCAAAACACCTCACTGGTGACCACCTAATGGACTATCTTAGCCAAAAAAATGTCAATGTTGATCACTTAATGGAGTATCTCATCCCAAAACACCTCAGTGGTGACCACTTAATGGAGTATCTCAGACCAAAACACCTCACTGGAGATCACTTAATGGAGTATCTCGACCCAAAACATCTCACTGGTGATCATGCTTCCTCCGTGCAAACCATGGGACTGATGGACCCTGATTCTGTCACTGGCACAGAGCTCCCATGGAGAGTCAGTCCCCAAACTAGGCCATCCCTCTGTCTGTTTAAACTCATCCTTAGCATGGTTATATGGTTAGAGCAAACATGGCCCCCATTCTACAAAATAATGGTCCACTTTTCACTGATCTAACATTAGGATGGATAATTGTTTTTCTCCCCCATCTGAGAGCAGCATAATGTAGAGACAGAGACCCTGATTCTAGCGATGTGTCACTTACTGAGCTGTTTGCTGTCACTTTGATAAAATCCCTGTTCTCTCTGCTACAGATCTAACAGTGCTCAGGATGTTGAGCCCTGTATAACCCCGCCCACACCACTGATTGGTAGCTTTTTGTACATAGGCATAGTGGGTTTATCCACAATACAGCATTCAGAGAACTGCCAGATCTGCAGCAGAGAAAAAAGTGATTTTATCAAAGCTACCGCAAGCAGTCCAGTAAGTGACATGTCGCTGGATATCAGGCTCTCAGCCTCTACATTATGCTACTCTAACATTACACTAAAATGCTTGAATGCTCGTTACTCCGTTCCAACTGGTTAGATGCTCGGACGAGCTTGACGCGAATGACGAGCATTATGGAAAGTCAATGATTGGCCTGTTTGGGTGTACGCCCATACACAATCAGCCATAAACAGAGCATTTCCGTTGGGAAGGAGGGCGGGTTTTGTTTTTTGGTCACACTACGCCCTAGAATGCTGTTTTACCCCCCGAGAGAGCCATTCAGAGACTGCGGATGGAACTCCTCGGGGTGCCAGCACTCATCATGCAGTAAAGCGAGCCTGTGCGTAGTGGTCGTTGTTTCACGAACTAAATATCCGAACACTTGCAATACTTGGCCGACCTTGCAAGTACCCAAGCACCCTGATGTTCGATCGACTAACGAGCAGTGCCGAGCACCCTCGCGCATCGTTACTGGTGACAGAATCCCATTAAAGAGGTCCTACAATTACAACTTGTTACCTATCCACCGAATAGGCGATACATTTTATCACAGAGGATCCCTCCTCTGGACCCCTGACCAATCACGAGAACAGGATCCTATGTTCTCCTTCTGAATGTAATGGTACGGATGATGCTGCCCCATCATTGACTATGGAACTGATGAAGATAACCAAGTACTGTACTCAACCATCTCCATAACTTCGACAGCCAATAAATAAAGTGGCAGCGCGTGTGTGCGATCATTACTCCATTCAAATTGGGGATTTGGAATCCCTCTTCATATGATTGGTGGTGGCCCAGTTTGTAGGATCTCCATCCATTGATTGTGGGACTGATGAAGGTCGTGTTCTGGAGTCAACCATCTCCACCAGTGCAATAGACAGCGAATGGAGTACCGATGCTCATGTACAACTGCGGCTCTGCTCGAATGGCGGACTTGGGAGACCTGATTTTGTATTTAGTGGGGGTCTTGTGAATAGGTGATAATTTGTAATTGAGGGACTTAGATACTTAGAACTTAGTTTATAATTTTTTTTCATTAGTCTTCCTTGTAAGATTATAGGATCGGAGGGCAGTATGAGAAAGTACAGGCATTGTCACAACAGTATAAGGCTAGGTTCACACACTGCGTTTTTTTGACGCTGCGTTTGTGTGCGTTTTTTGCGGCAAAAAACGCACCTGCATCAAAAAAACGCGACCATAAACGCACGCGTTTTTGCCGCGATTTGTTGCGTTTTTTGCTGCGCTTTGCTGCGTTTTTGCTCACTGCGTCTTTATGCTTTTTTTATCAGTGAACAAAAAGAAAAGGTCTGATGTCATTTCCTTCTTCAATATGTTCTTCATTCTCCACTAGTGTATGCAGGAGAGCAGACAGCTGCAGAACTACAAGGCTCAGCATACTCCATCCAATAGTGTATGCAAGAGAGCAGACAGCAGCTGCAGAACTACAAGGCTCAGCATGCTCCATCCAGGACTGTATGCTGTAGGGAGAGTCAGAGGGAGCAGACCTACAAGGCTCAGCATCCTCCATCCAATAGTGTATGCAGGAGAGCAGACAGCAGCTGTCGAACTACAAGGCTCAGCATCCTCCATCCAATAGTGTATGCAGGAGAGCAGACAGCAGCTGTCGAACTACAAGGCTCAGCATCCTCCTTCCAGGACTGTATGCAGGATTTCTTTGCCCCCCCAAACAAAAAAAATGACGTAGGCTTCGCCATATTTTTGTATGCTAGCCGGGTACAGCAGGCAGGTACGGGCTGCCCCCAACGCCCAGCTGCCTATTTGTACCCGGCTGGGAACCAAAAATATAGAGAAGCCCTTTTTTTTTAATTATTTCATGAATTTCATGAAATAATTAAAAAAAAAAATGACGTGAACTTCGCCTAATTTTTGTGTCCAGCCGACTAGGCAGCTGGGGATTGGAATCCACAGTGCAGGGTGCCCATGCTTTCTGGGCACCCCCGCTGCGAATTGCAGTCCGCAGCCACCCCAGAAAATGGCGCTTTCATAGAAGCGCCATCTTCTGGCGCTGTATCCAACTCTTCCAGCTGCCCTGATGCCGGGTGGCTCACTGGGTAATAATGGGGTTAGGGCTAGCTGTATATTATCAGCTGGCCCTAAGCCCGAAATTCATGGTGTTACGCCAATATTAGACATGGCCACCATGAATTTCTAGTAAAGATAAAAAAAACACAACACAGAAGAATATTTTTATTAGAAATAAAACACAACACAATTAGTGACTCCATCTTTATTGAAATAAAGCACCCCCCTCCGCAGTAATCCTGGGTCAAGGGTCCCGCGCCGTCCAATCCGGATCCAATATCATCTGATCGGTTTGCTGGAAGGCAAAGCGATCAGATGATGTGTCAGGTTCAAGGGCCTGAATCACATCACACATCAGCTGATTGTATAAAAGCCGTTTATACAATTAACAGATGCATCGGTGCAAAAAAAAAAAATAATACTCACTTATGTGCTGATTACCGGCAGCTCCTAGAGCGATTGGAGGAGTCTGATCTCGTCCGATCGCTGCAGCAGCTGCCGGTAATCAGGGATGAAGTCTCCTGACGCATCCGCTGATAGGTTAAACCGGCCGGCCACTGGCGTCAGCCCGAGACTTACGATCAGCTGACGCGTCAGGTGACTGCATCAGGTGATCCATTGCCAGGTCCTGCATCCTGCAGGCATACGTACCTGGGGAGACTACACACACCCGGAGCGGCGGTACCGGGAGCGGACATGGCACCGGGAGTCTGCAGATAGGTGAGTATGACTTTTTTTTTTTCTACTGTTCACTTTTGATTTCGCAGTTGCCTCCACCTCCCGCCCAGACATGGCGCCGCACGGGAGCTGACATGCACAGGACGGGAGGTGGAAGCGGCGGTGACGGTACCGGGAGGATTCACGCTTCTGTGTTTACTGACAGAAGGAATCCTTTTCCTGTACATGTCACTTTACTACCCACCTCCTGCGTTTATAGCTGTGCTTTTGGTCTTAGAAACGCACCAAAATGCACCTATTTGCATTTCTCATTGCGTCTTTCAACATCCCATTGCACTCAATGGAAGAAAAGCGCAGTGAAAAACGCGGGAATAATTGACATGCTGCATTTTTGTGGCACCACAAAAACGCAGCTGAAAAAAAACGCTGTGTGCAGACAGCAAAAATTAAAACTCATAGACTTTGCTGGGGAAGCAAAGTCATGCAGTTTTCTGAGCAAAAATGCACCCGAAAACTGCGCAAAAACGCCGCGAAAAACGCACTGTGGGAACTTACCCTAACTGTTAAAACCAAGTACCATGGTGTGGCCAAACATTTAAAGGGGTCTTCCCACAAACAAAGTCAATTTTAATCAGTAGATCTTGGAATAATAATAATTCCCACAATTCGATGTGATTAAAAATAATGTTCCTGTGCTGAGATAATCTTATATATGTATCCCTGCTATGTACTGTGTAATGGCCGTGTCTGACCGTACAGGGACATGGTCTGATCATACCACATCTCCTGGGCCAGGGAGGAAGCAAAAGACAGTATACAGATATTACAATAATGGTCGATTTCAAAGGGTGTGAACACTAATTCTTCCAGTTCTTTTCTATTCCTCCATTGCATCAAAAATAAAAAATAAGCAGCTTTGCAAATAGACTCGATATCCCGTTTTGTGTACACAGCTCCTCCGCATGACATTTTTGTGTATTTGCAGTAAATTGCGCCAAAAATATTGCAAATCTTTGCATTTGCCAAAGTTTTTCAAACTAATGTCATATGGTTGTGGTTACAATGAATTGGACATAGTGACCACATTTCAGACGGACTTATTAAAGGGAACCTGTCACCACTTTTTTGGCCTATAAGCTACGGCCACCACCGCCGGGCTCTTATATACAGCATTCTAACTTGCTGTATATAAGAGCCCATGCCGGGGTATAACATAAAAAACACTTTATAATACTTACCTAACCGTCGCGCGGTGAGCCTTATGGGCATCTCCGTTGTCCAGTGCCGGCGCCTCCTCTTTCGGCCATCTTTGTCCTCTTTCTGAAGCCTGGGTGCATGATGTGGCTACGTCATACACACTCGCCGATCCCACGCAGGCGCACTACAATACTTTGATCTGCCCTGCTCAGAACCTGAATGCCGGCGAGTGTGGATGACGTCGGACCCGTCATGCACCGCGGCTAGAGAAGAAGGAGGACGAAGATGGCCAAAAGAGGTGGCGCCAGCATCGGACAACGGAGACGCCCATAAGGCCCACCACGCGACCATTAGGTAAGTATTATAAAGTGGTTTTTATGTTATACCCCCGGCCTGGGCTCTTATATACAGCATGTTAGAATGCTGTATATAAGAGCCCGGTGGTGGTGGCCGCAGGTTATGGGCCAAAAAAGTGGTGACAGGTTCCCTTTAAGACTAAAGCCTGAAAATGGAGCACTTTTGGGGCCAAATTATGCGATTTCATTTTCGGGTTTTCAGGAGTGCGTTTGGATGCATTTGGTCCAATGCAATTTTTTTTTTTTTTTTTTTTTTCATGAAGCGCCAGTCATGGTAAACTTGCCCCTATATGTCTACTTTATGATGAACCCTTTATAGTCGGAGCTTGCGGTGGTCCTCCATCTGCACGAGACCCTCAGGACGCGCTCTCCTCACTGATCTATGTTATCAGCGTGAACATTCTGAAACGGTTTCCACTCAATAATACAATGTCTAAACAATTATCAACAAAGCGAGGACGCCGATGGTGTTTAGAGCTTCAGAGATTGTACAAACCAAGGAGATTTTCTTGTTAAAGTGAGAAAATCAATAGAAGCCTCCGCTAATGGTATGGAAGGTCTCCTGCTAGTCGATAGCACTTAGGGACTGACAGTATCCGTGACAAGAGAAGACACGATTCCCGTTAACATCCCGCTTTTCATTAAGCCTGTTTTCCATTTTCTTGTTCCTCTGCAGGGATTGGGAAGAATCTTGCTTAAAATGTCCATTTTCATACCCCGTGCACTACACGTCTGCAGCTTACGACAACGTTGCCTGCCTTAGTCTATGCCCTGTTTGACTAATTTTTGCCAAAGTACCGGGACTTGGGAACTTCAGCCCATCAATGCGCCATTCTTTACTATCAGAGATGATTCTTTGTGGCAAAATCCCTATGTCCCAAAATCCTATGCGGAGGTTAAAGAGAACCTGTCACCAATTTTTTTAGTCTATGAGCTAATCCCCCCACCTTCCTTAGTACCGATGCTGTATTCTAAAACATGGTATCTTATGCCCTGACCAGTGGTGAAACGTTTGAGCCTGGGCCCCCCACATGTTGATCAGATGTATGGGCGGTTGTAGCTTTATAAATCCTATAAAGACATACAAGTTGCCCCCCTCCCCCTTCATTGTGTAGTACTAATCCCCATTAGTGTACTAATGTCCCCCTTCCTGGGCCAGTCCTTGGTAAAGGGAAATACTAAAAAGAATGATGAAAAGGAATAAATAAAAAGAATGAGGGTAATAACTTATTAGGTGTATATTATGTAGATGTATAAAAGGTTTCTTAGGCAAGTTAGACATGGAATGATCATAAAATATATGTAGATAATAGGAAAATGAATGCATATGGCATATAACCAGGTGTATATTATGTTACCTGAGCATTATAGGTGTGGAATGATTATGAAATATCTGTAGATAATAGGAAAATGAACGCATATGGCATATAACCAGGTGTATATTGTCACGCTCCCCGGGTCCTTGGCTCCCCTCCCCGGGTCCTCCGCTCCGCTCCCCGGGTCCTCAGCCCCGCTCCCCGGCTCACCTGCCACGCTCCCCGGGTCCTTGGCTCCGGTGCCCGTCCTTCCCAGGCCCCCTGGTCTCCGATCGCGGCGCCCGACGGCCTCCCAGGCCCTGGCCGGCTCCCCTGCGTCCTCTTCTCAGCCTCCTTCCCTGGCTTCTGGCACCCGGGCTGCGCGCATGCGCATTAGGGCGCGCACGCGGTCACTGACCCTTTCTTAAAGGGCCAGCGTCCATTAACAGGAAATGAGGCTGAACAGGTACAGGGTATATAGGGGTGTATTGTCCAAGAGGGCGGGGCCTGATCTTCGTGTTTTCCAAGCTAGGAGTCAGGTCTCCTTGTGTCGTCTTGCCATACTCACGTATCTCTCTTCTAGAGCTGATCCTGCCTCGCCATCCGGTCCTGCTGAATCCCGAACCCCGCACGCTGTCCGTCTGCCATCTGACAGTCCGTACCATCTCGGATCCCTGCGGTGACCCGTCATCTCGCTCCAAAGGTTCCGGACCCCGCCTGACATCACCTCGGCTCCCGAACCTGAGCTACGTCACCCGGACTACCATCTGTGACTCCGTAGTCCCAGGGACTTCTCCGTTATACTCCTGTGCACGGACTGTTCCACTGCCCATAGTGCTTCAGCTACCGGACTCCTTACCACCATCTTAGAGTTCGGCCCAGTGGATCCACCTCCTGGGTCTGCCCGACCGCCTGGCCCTGACATATATTATGTTACCTGAGCATTATAGGTGTGGAATGATTATGAAATATCTGTAGATAATAGGAAAATGAACGCATATGGCATATAACCAGGTGTATATTATGTTACCAGAGCATTATAGGTGTGGAATGATTATGAAGTATATGTAGATAATAGGAAAATGAACGCATATGGCATATAACCAGGTGTATATTATGTTACCTGAGCATTATAGGTGTGGAATGATCATAAAATATATGTAGATAATAGGAGAATGAATGCATATGGCATATAACCAGGTGTATATTATGTTACCTGAGCATTATAGGTGTGGAATGATCATGAAATGTCTGTAGATAATAGGAAAATGAACGCATATGGCATATAACCAGGTGTATATTATGTTACCTGAGCATTATAGGTGTGGAATGATCATGAAATATCTGTAGATTACAGGAGAATGAATGCATATGACTTATAACCAGGTGTATATTATGTTACCTGAGCATTATAGGTGTGGAATGATTATGAAATATATGTGGATAATAGGAAAATGAACGCATATGGCATATAACCAGGTGTATATTATGTTACCTGAGCATTCTAGGTGTGGAATGATCATAAAATATATGTAGATAATAGGAGAATGAATGCATATGGCATATAACCAGGTGTATATTATGTTACCTGAGCATTATAGGTGTGGAATGATTATGAAATATCTGTAGATAATAGGAGAATGAATGCATATGACTTATAACCAGGTGTATATTATGTTACCTGAGCATTATAGGTGTGGAATGATTATGAAATATCTGTAGATAATAGGAAAATGAACGCATATGTCATATAACCAGGTGTATATTATGTTACCTGAGCATTATAGGTGTGGAATGATCATGAAATATCTGTAGATAATAGGAGAATGAATGCATATGACTTATAACCAGGTGTATATTATGTTACCTGAGCATTATAGGTGTGGAATGATTATGAAATATCTGTAGATAATAGGAAAATGAACGCATATGTCATATAACCAGGTGTATATTATGTTACCTGAGCATTATAGGTGTGGAATGATCATGAAATATCTGTAGATAATAGGAAAATGAACGCATATGCCATATAACCAGGTGTATATTATGTTACCTGAGCATTCTAGGTGTGGAATGATCATAAAATATATGTAGATAATAGGAGAATGAATGCATATGGCATATAACCAGGTGTATATTATGTTACCTGAGCATTATAGGTGTGGAATGATCATGAAATATCTGTAGATTACAGGAGAATGAATGCATATGACTTATAACCAGGTGTATATTATGTTACCTGAGCATTATAGGTGTGGAATGATTATGAAATATCTGTAGATAATAGGAAAATGAACGCATATGGCATATAACCAGGTGTATATTATGTTACCTGAGCATTATAGGTGTGGAATGATCATGAAATATCTGTAGATTACAGGAGAATGAATGCATATGACTTATAACCAGGTGTATATTATGTTACCTGAGCATTATAGGTGTGGAATGATTATGAAATATATGTGGATAATAGGAAAATGAACGCATATGGCATATAACCAGGTGTATATTATGTTACCTGAGCATTCTAGGTGTGGAATGATCATAAAATATATGTAGATAATAGGAGAATGAATGCATATGGCATATAACCAGGTGTATATTATGTTACCTGAGCATTATAGGTGTGGAATGATTATGAAATATCTGTAGATAATAGGAAAATGAACGCATATGGCATATAACCAGGTGTATATTATGTTACCTGAGCATTATAGGTGTGGAATGATCATGAAATATCTGTAGATAATAGAAGAATGAATGCATATGACTTATAACCAGGTGTATATTATGTTACCAGAGCATTATAGGTGTGGAATGATTATGAAGTATATGTAGATAATAGGAAAATGAACGCATATGGCATATAATCAGGTGTATATTATGTTACCTGAGCATTCTAGGTGTGGAATGATCATAAAATATATGTAGATAATAGGAGAATGAATGCATATGGCATATAACCAGGTGTATATTATGTTACCTGAGCATTATAGGTGTGGAATGATCATGAAATATCTGTAGATAATAGGAGAATGAACGCATATGCCATATAACCAGGTGTATATTATGTTACCTGAGCATTATAGGTGTGGAATGATCATGAAATGTCTGTAGATAATAGGAAAATGAATGCATATGGCATATAACCAGGTGTATATTATGTTACCTGAGCATGATAGGTGTGGAATGATCTCGAAATATATGTAAATAATAGGAAAATGAACGCATATGGCATATAACCAGGTGTATATTATGTTACCTGAGCATTATAGGTGTGGAATGATCATGAAATATCTGTAGATTACAGGAGAATGAATGCATATGACTTATAACCAGGTGTATATTATGTTACCTGAGCATTATAGGTGTGGAATGATTATGAAATATCTGTAGATAATAGGAAAATGAACGCATATGGCATATAACCAGGTGTATATTATGTTACCTGAGCATGATAGGTGTGGAATGATCTCGAAATATATGTAAATAATAGGAAAATGAACGCATATGGCATATAACCAGGTGTATATTATGTTACCTGAGCATTATAGGTGTGGAATGATCATGAAATATCTGTAGATTACAGGAGAATGAATGCATATGGCATATAACCAGGTGTATATTATGTTACCTGAGCATTATAGGTGTGGAATGATTATGAAATATCTGTAGATAATAGGAAAATGAACGCATATGGCATATAACCAGGTGTATATTATGTTACCTGAGCATTATAGGTGTGGAATGATTATGAAATATCTGTAGATAATAGGAAAATGAACGCATATGGCATATAACCAGGTGTATATTATGTTACCAGAGCATTATAGGTGTGGAATGATTATGAAGTATATGTAGATGTGACGGGAGTGTACAACAGAGCAAAGGATGGACGAGGCCGAGGGACGATCCAACAGGTTTATTCACAAGGACACTGGAACAGCACACGATAAGTCCACGTAAAACAGATTCGGGGGCCCTTCCCGACAATCCTCGGACCGGATAACAAAGTAATCGTCCTTACAGTAGTCCAAAGAGTTCCACGCAATCCCACGGGCCACTGATCTCCAGTCTGTAACTGTCCATACACCGGCTATAGGATGCAGCCTCTGCTATTCCCTCCCAGAGGATCAATCTTCTTTCTTCAAGTTTCACACAGACTGCCAGAATCTCCCAGGTAAGCAGAGTTTACACTAGTTGGGCTCTAGGCCCACCTCCCCTTACTCCCAGGGATGGAAGTGCCTCAAGAGGATATAACCTTGCATTTTAGGGGGTGATTACCTACAACAATAGAAATGTACACAGAAGTAGTTCAAATAAGACAATGAACCCAGCTTGAAATAGGAATCTGTACAGCAAGATACACCTCCCCCATAGCCCACCATCACAACCTGTCCCCCCTTTTTCATAAGTGAGTATGCCACGAGGTCTACACAGACCTCTGGCCATCTCACTTACGTCCATGTTGCTCAGCTGTGAATAGTCTATGGTTCTTCTGGCTGGGACAGTCCATCAGCATTCTGGTGTTGGCTTCCACACTTGTATTGGATGGAAAAGGTGTAGGTAATCCCCTGTAGAGCGATAGGGTTGGAAGGACAAGGTTCCTTTTGTGTATTCCCTCACTCAAACTCTGCTTTCTGCACCCACAAATCGGCATTGTATATCTCCCACATCATTGCCTAGGAGAACAGCTGCAGGCAGACCACCCATCACCCCAACCACACATCGCCTGACCCCAAAACCAAAGTTCAGATCCACAGTGGCTGTGGGAATAGTCCTCCATTGTCCACCAGCCAGTTCAATAACAATCCCAGGTCCTCTATGGATTGCCTCAGGCCGAACCACTCGGGGATCAGCCAGTGTGAGGAAAGCACCCGAGTCACAAAATCCAACAAGTCTCTGTCCATCTAGCACAACCTCCTGCAAGTGCTTACCTCGATGAGCAGAAGTCGTCATAACTGCGGGTCGCACCCCGTAAACTCCTGGTGGTGCAACATGGGGGGCTGAGTCACTAGGCCAGTCCTCACATAACGGTGCCACATCTTCCTCCATGGCACTGGGCTGTAAATAATTAACAATCCGATTGGGTGCAGGATCAGTCCTCATTTGAACAGCTGGGCAGGAGACTTGCCGATGCCCTGGCTGTCCACATTGATAGCATCTGAGCTGGGTCTCCCTCCATCCAAGGCGTCCTCTTGGGTAAGGGGTAGGGGAACATGGAGGCCGGCTCCCACCTGAAGGTGCTGTAGGGGTTTGAGGATGATTCCTCCATGGCCTGGCTGGGCATGAGGCCTGCAAATGCCCGGGATGCCTACAAACATAACACCTGCACTCTGTTACTTCCTCTCCCCGGCGTATTCCAGAAAGTGCAGTAGAAGCAACTGGAGGCACATTATCACGGGTATCAACATGTGGTGGCTTAGAGGAACGGGGAACAATGGGGACAGAATAACTGGGGGCATCCGGTGTTGTGGAGCTGTTAGGCGTCTCTCCATCCTCCAACAGAACCCTCCACTGAGGCTTGATGGTGAGAGCCTCATCAGCGAGAGCAGCAGCTTCCTCCACTGTCGCTGGTTTTCTCTCACGCACCCATTCCCGGATCTCAGCGGGGCACTGGGCAAAGAATTGTTCTTTTAGGATGACCTGCAGGAAGGTCTCCCAAGATAAGGCCTCCTCTGCCTCCAGCCAGCGATTACATATTTGTTTGAGTCTATGAGCATATATCTTAAAAGACACTTCCCCATCACAGGCTAAAGCACGGAACTGAGTCCTGTAAGTGTCTGGGGTCACAGCATAATGTTCTAGAATAGTCTGTTTAATATCCGCATACTCACAGTTCCACCGAGGGTCCATAGCTCTATAGGCTTCAGCAGCTCCCCCCTCTAGGAGCCCAACCAGATGCCGGACACGCTCCCTGTCCGGGACTTCCATTAATCGACACTGATGCTCAAAGTCCTGAAAGAAGCCCTCAATATCACCTGCAGCTTCATTAAATGGCTTAAAGTCCTTGCGGGACACTCTGGAGAATTCCCTCATAGTTGGTGCTGTGGTTAAAGTTTGTTTGGAGCCTCTAGCTGCTTCCACAGCAAACCTCCTCTCCAGCAATGCCCTCTCTTGAGCTCTGCGAATGGCATCCATCTTATATTCAATGGTGACCTCATCTCCAAGGAGTGCCATCTCCTCCTCATACCACACAACCCATTGACTTTTTTGGGTATTCACCTCCGGCTGCCGTCTTTCTTCCGTTTGCTGTGAGGATCCTTCCTCCACGTCATTTTGCGAACAGACTCCTTCTAGCGCCTCAATCAGCTGCTCCTTGGAGAGTCCTTTGAAACGAACTCCTACTTCACGGGCCTTTGATTGCAGGCTCCCCAAAGTCCAGGTCTTGTACTCTGCAGTGCTGGTTCCTGATGTTGAGCCATTGTCCTCCATTCCTTCTGCTCTGATCCCAGCGCTGCCAACCAGTTTGTGACGGGAGTGTACAACAGAGCAAAGGATGGACGAGGCCGAGGGACGATCCAACAGGTTTATTCACAAGGACACTGGAACAGCACACGATAAGTCCACGTAAAACAGATTCGGGGGCCCTTCCCGACAATCCTCGGACCGGATAACAAAGTAATCGTCCTTACAGTAGTCCAAAGAGTTCCACGCAATCCCACGGGCCACTGATCTCCAGTCTGTAACTGTCCATACACCGGCTATAGGATGCAGCCTCTGCTATTCCCTCCCAGAGGATCAATCTTCTTTCTTCAAGTTTCACACAGACTGCCAGAATCTCCCAGGTAAGCAGAGTTTACACTAGTTGGGCTCTAGGCCCACCTCCCCTTACTCCCAGAGATGGAAGTGCCTCAAGAGGATATAACCTTGCATTTTAGGGGGTGATTACCTACAACAATAGAAATGTACACAGAAGTAGTTCAAATAAGACAATGAACCCAGCTTGAAATAGGAATCTGTACAGCAAGATACACCTCCCCCATAGCCCACCATCACAGTAGATAATAGGAAAATGAACGCATATGGCATATAACCAGGTGTATATTATGTTACCTGAGCATTCTAGGTGTGGAATGATCATAAAATATATGTAGATAATAGGAGAATGAATGCATATGGCATATAACCAGGTGTATATTATGTTACCTGAGCATTATAGGTGTGGAATGATCATGAAATATCTGTAGATAATAGGAGAATGAACGCATATGCCATATAACCAGGTGTATATTATGTTACCTGAGCATTATAGGTGTGGAATGATCATGAAATGTCTGTAGATAATAGGAAAATGAACGCATATGGCATTAACCAGGTGTATATTATGTTACCTGAGCATTATAGGTGTGGAATGATCATGAAATATCTGTAGATTACAGGAGAATGAATGCATATGACTTATAACCAGGTGTATATTATGTTACCTGAGCATTATAGGTGTGGAATGATTATGAAATATCTGTAGATAATAGGAAAATGAACGCATATGTCATATAACCAGGTGTATATTATGTTACCTGAGCATTATAGGTGTGGAATGATCATGAAATATCTGTAGATAATAGGAAAATGAACGCATATGCCATATAACCAGGTGTATATTATGTTACCTGAGCATTATAGGTGTGGAATGATCATGAAATATCTGTAGATAATAGGAGAATGAATGGATATGGCATATAACCAGGTGTATATTACGTTACCTGAGCATTATAGGTGTGGAATGATCATGAAATATATGTACATTACAGGAGAATGAATGCATATGACTTATAACCATTTGTATATTATGTTACCTGAGCATTATAGGTGTGGAATGATTATGAAATATCTGTAGATAATAGGAAAATGAACGCATATGGCATATAACCAGGTGTATATTATGTTACCTGAGCATGATAGGTGTGGAATGATCATGAAATATCTGTAGATAATAGGAGAATGAATGCATATGGCATATAACCAGGTGTATATTATGTTACCTGAGCATTATAGGTGTGGAATGATCATGAAATATCTGTAGATTACAGGAGAATGAATGCATATGACTTATAACCAGGTGTATATTATGTTACCTGAGCATTATAGGTGTGGAATGATTATGAAATATCTGTAGATAATAGGAGAATGAATGCATATGGCATATAACCAGGTGTATATTATGTTACCAGAGCATTATAGGTGTGGAATGATCATGAAATATATGTAGATTACAGGAGAATGAATGCATATGACATATAACCAGGTGTATATTATGTTACCTGAGCATTATAGGTGTGGAATGATTATGAAATATCTGTAGATAATAGGAAAATGAACGCATATGGCATATAACCAGGTGTATATTATGTTACCTGAGCATTCTAGGTGTGGAATGATCATAAAATATATGTAGATAATAGGAGAATGAATGCATATGGCATATAACCAGGTGTATATTATGTTACCTGAGCATTATAGGTGTGGAATGATCATGAAATATCTGTAGATAATAGGAGAATGAACGCATATGCCATATAACCAGGTGTATATTATGTTACCTGAGCATTATAGGTGTGGAATGATCATGAAATGTCTGTAGATAATAGGAGAATGAATGCATATGACTTATAACCAGGTGTATATTATGTTACCTGAGCATTATAGGTGTGGAATGATCATGAAATATCTGTAGATTACAGGAGAATGAATGCATATGACTTATAACCAGGTGTATATTATGTTACCTGAGCATTATAGGTGTGGAATGATTATGAAATATCTGTAGATAATAGGAAAATGAACGCATATGTCATATAACCAGGTGTATATTATGTTACCTGAGCATTATAGGTGTGGAATGATCATGAAATATCTGTAGATAATAGGAAAATGAACGCATATGCCATATAACCAGGTGTATATTATGTTACCTGAGCATTATAGGTGTGGAATGATCATGAAATATCTGTAGATAATAGGAGAATGAATGGATATGGCATATAACCAGGTGTATATTACGTTACCTGAGCATTATAGGTGTGGAATGATCATGAAATATATGTAGATTACAGGAGAATGAATGCATATGACTTATAACCATTTGTATATTATGTTACCTGAGCATTATAGGTGTGGAATGATTATGAAATATCTGTAGATAATAGGAGAATGAACGTATATGGCATATAACCAGGTGTATATTATGTTACCTGAGCATTATAGGTGTGGAATGATCATGAAATATCTGTAGATTACAGGAGAATGAATGCATATGACTTATAACCAGGTGTATATTATGTTACCAGAGCATTATAGGTGTGGAATGATTATGAAATATCTGTAGATAATAGGAAAATGAACGCATATGGCATATAATCAGGTGTATATTATGTTACCTGAGCATTCTAGGTGTGGAATGATCATAAAATATATGTAGATAATAGGAGAATGAATGCATATGGCATATAACCAGGTGTATATTATGTTACCTGAGCATTATAGGTGTGGAATGATCATGAAATATCTGTAGATTACAGGAGAATGAATGCATATGACTTATAACCAGGTGTATATTATGTTACCTGAGCATTATAGGTGTGGAATGATCATGAAATATCTGTAGATTACAGGAGAATGAATGCATATGACTTATAACCAGGTGTATATTATGTTACCTGAGCATTATAGGTGTGGAATGATTATGAAATATCTGTAGATAATAGGAAAATGAACGCATATGGCATATAACCAGGTGTATATTATGTTACCTGAGCATTATAGGTGTGGAATGATTATGAAATATCTGTAGATAATAGGAGAATGAATGCATATGGCATATAACCAGGTGTGTATTATGTTACCTGAGCATTATAGGTGTGGAATGATTATGAAATATCTGTAGATAATAGGAGAATGAATGCATATGGCATATAACCAGGTGTATATTACGTTACCTGAGCATTATAGGTGTGGAATGATTATGAAATATCTGTAGATAATAGGAGAATGAATGCATATGGCATATAACCAGGTGTATATTATGTTACCTGAGCATTATAGGTGTGGAATGATCATGAAATATCTGTAGATTACAGGAGAATGAATGCATATGACTTATAACCAGGTGTATATTATGTTACCTGAGCATTATAGGTGTGGAATGATTATGAAATATATGTGGATAATAGGAAAATGAACGCATATGGCATATAACCAGGTGTATATTATGTTACCTGAGCATTCTAGGTGTGGAATGATCATAAAATATATGTAGATAATAGGAGAATGAACGCATATGCCATATAACCAGGTGTATATTATGTTACCTGAGCATTATAGGTGTGGAATGATCATGAAATGTCTGTAGATAATAGGAAAATGAATGCATATGGCATATAACCAGGTGTATATTATGTTACCTGAGCATGATAGGTGTGGAATGATCTCGAAATATATGTAAATAATAGGAAAATGAACGCATATGGCATATAACCAGGTGTATATTATGTTACCTGAGCATTATAGGTGTGGAATGATCATGAAATATCTGTAGATTACAGGAGAATAAACGCATATGGCATATAACCAGGTGTATATTATGTTACCTAAGCATTATAGGTGTGGAATGATCATGAAATATCTGTAGATAATAGGAGATTGAATGCATATGGCATATAACCAGGTGTATATTATGTTACCTGAGCATTATAGGTGTGGAATGATCATCAAATATCTGTAGATAATAGGAGAATGAATGGATATGGCATATAACCAGGTGTATATTATGTTACCTGAGCATTATAGGTGTGGAATGATCATGAAATATCTGTAGATAATAGGAGAATGAACCGGCTACGGAGGAGAGGGGGAGAGAAATCCCACCTTCTCCTCCTCCGTGCTGTTAGGGCCAGGTGGACGGGCAGACCCAGGAGGTGGATCCACTGGGCTGAACACCTCACCGAGGGCAAGGTGCCCGGTAGCCGGAGCACTACGGGTAGCAGGACAGTCCGTTCAGAGGAGTGGAGTGTAGAAGTCCCTGGGACCACGGAGTCTCGGAAGGTAGTCCGGGTGACGGAGCTCAGGTTCGGAGGCCGAGATGACGTCAGGCAGAGTCCGGAACCAACGGAGCGAGAAGATGGGTCACCACAGGGATCGGAGATGGTATGAACTGACGGGATGGCAGACCGTCACCGTTCGGGGTTCGGGTATCGTCAGGACCGGTTGGCGAGGCAGGAGCGGCTCTACGAGAGAGATAGGTAAGTATACCACAAGACACAAGGAGACCTGACTCCTAGCTTAGCAAAACACGAAGAACAGGCCCCGCCCACTTGGAAAGGATCCCCCTATATACCCTGTACCTGATTCTTCAATATCATGTTGGAGGACACTAGCCCTTTAAGAGAGGGTCAATGACCGCGCGCGCGCCCTAATGCGCATGCGCGAGGTTCGGGTGCCAGAAGCCAGAGCAGGGAGCGGTGAACAGGAGGCAGGAGTGCCGGGCTGGAGCAAAGTTGCCGACGGGCGCCGGGAGCGGGGACCGGGCTGCCTGGGGACCGCAGGTGATGGGGCATGGAGGCTGTGGAGCGGGGGACGCCTGGCAGAGGAGCCGGGGAGCGTGGTAGGGGAGCCGGGGAGCGTGGCAGGGGAGCCGGAGAGCGTGGCAGGGGAGCCGGGGAGCGTGACAGGGGAGCCGGGGAGCGTGACACGTGCCAGCCCGCCCCTCCTGAGAGCCTGCCCGCCCCCTGCAGCTGTGGTCTGCTGGCACAGTCGGACCTCAGATGCAGGCACACTAGCATGATACTCGGCTCCTGCTGTGCTGCCAGTGCGAGCCGAGTGTCATGCGAGCATCCCAGTAGTGCCCAGTGTGGCTCCAGCCTCTCTCTCTCACACTCACACTCACTGACTCATTCACTCACTCTCACCCACTCACCGATCACCGGCGCTGCGCTGCACGGCTGTCACATTGCTGGCGGCTTCTCCTGATTTGAAAATGCCGGCCGCCCATTATTCAATCTCGTATTCCCTGCTTTCCCCGCCCACCGGCGCCTATTATTGGTTGCAGTCAGACACGCCCCCACGCTGAGTGACAGCTGTCTCACTGCAACCAAATCACAGCCGCCGGTGGGTCTATATCTTGCAGTAAAATAAATAAATAATTAAAAAAAAACTGCATGCGGTCCCCCCCAATTTTAATACCAGCCAGATAAAGCCATACGGCTGAAGGCTGGTATTCTCAGGATGGGGAGCTCCACGTTATGGGGAGCCCCCCACCCTAACAATATCAGCCAACAGCCGCCCAGAATTGCCGCATACATTATATGCGACAGTTCTGGGACTGTACCCGGCTCTTCCCGATTTGCCCTGGTGCGTTGGCAAATCGGGGTAATAAGGAGTTATTGGCAGCCCATAGCTGCCAATAAGTCCTAGATTAATCATGTCAGGCGTCTATGAGACACCTTCCATGATTAATCTGTAAATTACAGTAAATAAACACATGCCCGAAAAAATCCTTTATTAGAAATAAAAAACACAAACACATTCCCTCATTACCAATTTATTAACCCCGACAAACCCTCCATGTCCGGCGTAATCCACGGACTCCAGCGTCGCTTCCAGCATGCAGGTGACAGGAGCTGCAGAAGACACCGCCGCTCCGGTCACCTCCAAGCAGCAACTGAGGTGAGTAGCGCGATCTGCTGAGGTGTCACTGAGGTTACCCGCTGTCACCGCTGGATCCAGTGACAGCGGGTAACCTCAGTGACAGCTCAGCAGATCGCGCTACTCACCTCAGTTGCTGCTTGGAGGTGACCGGAGCGGCGGTGTCTTCTGCAGCTCCTGTCACCTGCATGCTGGAAGCGACGCTGGAGTCCGTGGATTACGCCGGACATGGAGGGTTTGTCGGGGTTAATAAATTGGTAATGAGGGAATGTGTTTGTGTTTTTTATTTCTAATAAAGGATTTTTTCGGGCGTGTGTGTTTATTTACTGTAACTTACAGATTAATCATGGAGGGTGTCTCATAGACGCCTGACATGATTAATCTAGGACTTATTGGCAGCTATGGGCTGCCAATAACTCCTTATTACCCCGATTTGCCAACGCACCAGAGCAAATCGGGAAGAGCCGGGTACAGTCCCAGAACTGTCGCATATAATGTATGCGGCAATTCTGGGCGGCTGTTGGCTGATATTGTTAGGGTGGGGGGCTCCCCATAACGTGGAGCTCCCCATCCTGAGAATACCAGCCTTCAGCCGTATGGCTTTATCTGGCTGGTATTAAAATTGGGGGGGACCGCACGCCATTTTTTTTAATTATTTATTTATTTCACTGCACAGTATAGACCCGCCCACCGGCTGCTGTGATTGGGTGCAGTGTGACACCTGTCACTCAGAGTGGGGGCGTGTCTCACTGTAACCAATCATAGGCGCTGGTGGGCGGGGAAAGCAGGGAATACGAAATTGTTTAATGGGCGGCCGGCTTTTTCAAAACAGTAAAAGCCGCCGGAGCAGTGAGAATGCCGTGCAGCGCCGGGGATCGGGGATTGGTGAGTATATGAGAGAGGGCTGCTAACTTCAGTTACTCAGGAGATTAGCGGTCACCGGTGAGTCTTCACTGGTGACCGCTAATCAGGGCGCGACACAGACAGAGCCGCAGCATGACAATGAAGTCGGGTGAAGTTCACCCGAGTTCATTCTGACAGTGCGGCTCTGTCTGTGTCTGCTGTCATCTGCCATTCAGCTCTGCTACATGGCTGTCTGTGTCTGCTGTCAGCGGCCATGTAGCAGCGCTGAATGGCAGATGACATAGTAAAAAATACGCATTACACACGCATTACACACGCATTACACACGCTAGTAAAATCTCAGAAATAGCATCGCACTTGCGTTGCACTCGCACCTAACGTGAACTAAAATCAGCCGAGTTTTTTTCAGCCCAGTCGGACCGATTTTACTCGCATAGATGTGTTTCCACCCTAAGGCTGGTTTCACATCACAATTTTTTCCTGTCTGTGGGGATGCTATTTTTTGCAGGGCCCCATGGACAGGAAAGGACACCATCAGATGTGACCTCCAGATGCCATTTCTGTATCCGTGTTCGTGATTTTCTCGGATCGGGACACAGAAAGGCCAAGCCTACAAAGCGCAGGCAAGCGGGGCACTTTCACTCCTGCAATGTACATACATACACTATATACATACATTATATACATACATTGCAGGAGTGAAGCAAGTGATAAAAATAAAAAAAAGAAATCCTCACCTCTTCGGCGTGTGTCCCGCGATGCGCTACATCTATTCCGAGCTTAAGGACCTGGCGGGGCTACCCAATCAGCTGATCGGTCACATGAACGCATTTTGTAATCATTCCACACCTATAATAGTATCATAGTATCATAGATTTAAGGTTGAAGGGGGACTCTAAGGGCGGCTTTGCACGTTGCGATATCGCAGGTGCGATGTCAGTGGGGTCAAATCGAAAGTGACGCACATCCGGCGTCACTTTCGACATCGTAGTGTGTAAATGCTAGATGATACGATGAACGAGCGCAAAAGCGTCGTTATCGTATCATTGGTGCAGGGTCCGACATTTCCATAATGCCGGTGCCGCGACAGGTACCATGTAGTTCCTCGTTCCTGTGGCAGCACACATCGCTGTGTATGAAGCCGCAGGAGCGAGGAACATCTCCATACCTGCCGCCGGCGGCTATGCGGAAGGAAGGAGGTGGTTGGGATGTTTACATCCTGCTCATCTCCGCCCCTCTGCCGCTATTGGCCGCCTGCCGTGTGACGTCGCTATGACGCCGCACGACCCGCCCCCTTAGGAAGGAGGCGGGTCGCCGGCCAGAGCGACGGTCGCAGGGCAGGTGAGTGCATGTGAAGCTGGCGTAGCGATAATGTTCGCTACACCAGCTATCACAAGATACCGCACCTGCGATGGGGGCGGGGACTATCGCGTGCGACATCGCAGCATCGGCTTGCGATGTCGCAACGTGGAAAGCCCGCCTAAGGCGGGCTTTGCATGCGACATCGGTAACAATGTGTTATATCTAGTGATAGCTGCCGTAGTGAATATTATCGCTACGGCAGCGTCACATGCACTCACCTGCCCTGCGACTTCGCTCTGGCCGGCGACCCGCCTCCTTCCTAAGGGGGCGGGTCGTGCGGCGTCACAGCGACGTCACACGGTAGGCGACCAATAGAAGCGGAAGGGCGGAGATGAGCAGGATGTAAACATCCCGCCCACCTCCGTCCTTCTGCATTGCAGCCGGGACGCAGGTAGGAGATGTTCCTCGCTCCTGCGACGTCATACACAGCGATGTGTGCTGCTGCAGGAACGAGGAACAACATCGTACCTGTCGCTGCACCGGCATTATGGAAATGTCAGACACTGCACCGATGATACGATAACGATGCTTTTGCGCTCGTTAATCGTATCCAAAAGGATTTGCACACTGTGATATCGACTGCGATGCCGGATGTGCGTCACTTTCGATTTGACCCCATCGACATCGCACCTGCGATATCGTAACGTGTAAAGCCGCCCTAAGTCCATCTAGTTCAACCCGTAGCCTAACATATTGATCCAGAGGAAGGCAAAATAAACCCAATGTGGCAAACAAGCTCCAATGGGGAAAAAAATTCCTTCCTGACTCCACATCCGGCAATCAGACTAGTTCCCTGGATCAACACCCTGTCATAAAATCTAATATACATAACTGGTAATATTACATTACAAGAAAGGCGTCCAGGCTCTGCTCAAATGTTAGTAGTGAATCATTCATTACAACATCATGCGGCAGAGAGTTCCATAGTCTCACTGCTCGTACAGTAAAGAATCCTCGTCTGTGATTATGATTAAACCTTCTTTCCTCAAGACGTAGCGGATGCCCCCGTGTTCCAGTCGCAGGCCTAGGTGTAAAAAGATCTTTGGAAAGGTCTCTGTACTGTCCCCTCATATATTTATACATTGTGATTAGATCCCCCCCTAAGCCTTCGTTTTTCCAAACTAAATAACCCCCAGTTTAATAACCTGTCTTGGTATTGCAGCCCACCCATTCCTCTAATAATCTTGGTGGCTCTTCTCGGCACCCTCTCCAGTTGAGCTTCCTATATATTCCTATATATGTCCTTCTTATATATCAGTGACCAGAATTGTACACAGTATTCTAAGTGCGGTCGCACTAGTGACTTGTACAGGGGTAGAAGTATATTTTTTTCATGAACACATACCTATTTTAATACATCCCATTATTTTATTAGCCCTGGCAGCAGCTGCCTGACACTGTCCACTAAAGTGAAGTTTACCATCCACCCATACACCCAAGTCTTTTTCTGTCTGTTTTACCCAGTGTTCTACAATTAAGTACATAATTCTAAATTATATTTCCTCTACAAAGTGCATGACCTTACATTTATCTACATTAAACTTCAATTGCCACTTCTCAGCCCAATCCTCCAATTTACATAAATTTCCCTGTAATATCAAATTATCCTCCTCTGTATTGATTACCCTGCAGAGTTTAGTATCATCTGCAAATATTGAGATTCTACTCTGCATGCCCCCAACAAGGTCATTAATAAGTATGTTGAAAAGAAGTGGGCCCAATACTGACCCCTGTGGTACCCCACTATGAACTGAGACCCAGTCCGAGTACGTACCATTAATAACCACCCTTTATTTCCTATCACTGAGCCAGTTTTTAACCCAGTTACACATATTTTCCACTATCCCCATTATTCTCATTTTATGTACCAACCTTTTGTGTGGCACCGCATCAAAAGCTTTTGAAAAGTCCATATACACAACATCCACTGCATTTCCCTGGTCCAGGCTTGAACTTACCTCTTCATAGAAGCTGATCAAATTAGTTTGACAGAATCGATCCCTCATAAACCCATGTTGATACTCTGTCATAAGGTTATTTTTCTTCAGATACTCCAGTATAGCATCTCTCAAGAAACCCTCAAGGATTTTACCAACCGTAGAGGTTAAACTTACCAGCATATAGTTTCCCGGCTCAGTTTTTGTCCCCTTTTTGAATATTGGCACATTTGCTATGCGCCAGTCCTGCGGTACCGACCCTGTTATTAAGGAATCTGGGAAGATTAAAAATAATGGTCTATCTATCACAGAACTCAATTCCTGTAGTACTCTGGGGTGTATGCCATCCAGGCCCGGAGATTTGTCACCCTTAGTGATTTCGAGGCGGCGGCGTACTTCCTGCTGGGTTAAGCAGGTAATATTCAAGGGTGAATTTATGGCATCACTGGTCATGTCATCTGCCATGGCATTTTCTTGTATAAAAACCGTAGAAAAAAGTCATTCAGCAGGTTGGCTTTACCCTCATCCCCTTCCACCATTTCACCAATACTATTTTTAAGGGGGCCAACACTATCGCTTTTCAGTTTTTTAATGCTCAGGTAACCTAATATACACATGGTTATATGCCATATGTGTTCATTTTCCTACTATCTACAGATATTTCATGATTATTCCACACCTATAATGCTCAGGTAACATAATATACACCTGGTTATATGCCATATGTATTCATTTTCCTATTGTCTACAGATATTTCATGATCATTCCACACCTATAATGCTCAAGTAACATAATATACACCTGGTTATATGCCATATGCATTCATTCTCCTATTATCTACAGATATTTCATGATCATTCCACACCTATAATGCTCAGGTAACATAATATACACCTGGTTATATACCATATGCATTCATTCTCCTATTATCTACAGATATTTCATGATCATTCCACACCTATAATGCTCAGGTAACATAATATACACCTGGTTATATGCCATATGTGTTCATTCTCCTATTATCTACAGACATTTCATGATCATTCCACACCTATAATGCTCAGGTAACATAATATACACCTGGTTATATGCCATGTGTTCATTCTCCTATTATCTACAGATATTTCATGATCATTCCACACCTATAATGCTCAGGTAACGTAATATACACCTGGTTATATGCCATATGCGTTCATTCTCCTATTATCTACAGATATTTCATGATCATTCCACACCTATAATGCTCAGGTAACATAATATACACCTGGTTATATGCCATATGCATTCATTCTCCTATTATCTACAGATATTTCATGATCATTCCACACCTAAAATGCTCAGGTAACATAATATACACCTGGTTATATGCCATATGTGTTCATTTTCCTACTATCTACAGATATTTCATGATTATTCCACACCTATAATGCTCAGGTAACATAATATACACCTGGTTATATGCCATATGTATTCATTTTCCTATTGTCTACAGATATTTCATGATCATTCCACACCTATAATGCTCAGGTAACATAATATACACCTGGTTATATGCCATATGCATTCATTCTCCTATTATCTACAGATATTTCATGATCATTCCACACCTATAATGCTCAGGTAACATAATATACACCTGGTTATATGGCATATGTGTTCATTCTCCTATTATCTACAGATATTTCATGATCATTCCACACCTATAATGCTCAGGTAACATAATATACACCTGGTTATATGCCATATGCGTTCATTCTCCTATTATCTACAGGCATTTCATGATCATTCCATACCTATAATGCTCAGGTAACATAATATACACCTGGTTATATACCATATGCATTCATTCTCCTATTATCTACAGATATTTCATAATCATTCCACACCTATAATGCTCAGGTAACATAATATACACCTGGTTATATGGCATATGCGTTCATTCTCCTATTATCTACAGATATTTCATGATCATTCCACACCTATAATGCTCAGGTAACATAATATACACCTGGTTATATGCCATATGTGTTCATTCTCCTATTATCTACAGACATTTCATGATCATTCCACACCTATAATGCTCAGGTAACATAATATACACCTGGTTATATGCCATGTGTTCATTCTCCTATTATCTACAGATATTTCATGATCATTCCACACCTATAATGCTCAGGTAACGTAATATACACCTGGTTATATGCCATATGCGTTCATTCTCCTATTATCTACAGATATTTCATGATCATTCCACACCTATAATGCTCAGGTAACATAATATACACCTGGTTATATGCCATATGCATTCATTCTCCTATTATCTACAGATATTTCATGATCATTCCACACCTAAAATGCTCAGGTAACATAATATACACCTGGTTATATGCCATATGTGTTCATTTTCCTACTATCTACAGATATTTCATGATTATTCCACACCTATAATGCTCAGGTAACATAATATACACCTGGTTATATGCCATATGTATTCATTTTCCTATTGTCTACAGATATTTCATGATCATTCCACACCTATAATGCTCAGGTAACATAATATACACCTGGTTATATGCCATATGCATTCATTCTCCTATTATCTACAGATATTTCATGATCATTCCACACCTATAATGCTCAGGTAACATAATATACACCTGGTTATATGGCATATGTGTTCATTCTCCTATTATCTACAGATATTTCATGATCATTCCACACCTATAATGCTCAGGTAACATAATATACACCTGGTTATATGCCATATGCGTTCATTCTCCTATTATCTACAGGCATTTCATGATCATTCCATACCTATAATGCTCAGGTAACATAATATACACCTGGTTATATACCATATGCATTCATTCTCCTATTATCTACAGATATTTCATAATCATTCCACACCTATAATGCTCAGGTAACATAATATACACCTGGTTATATGCCATATGTGTTCATTTTCCTACTATCTACAGATATTTCATGATTATTCCACACCTATAATGCTCAGGTAACATAATATACACCTGGTTATATGCCATATGTATTCATTTTCCTATTGTCTACAGATATTTCATGATCATTCCACACCTATAATGCTCAGGTAACATAATATACACCTGGTTATATGCCATATGCATTCATTCTCCTATTATCTACAGATATTTCATGATCATTCCACACCTATAATGCTCAGGTAACATAATATACACCTGGTTATATGCCATATGCGTTCATTCTCCTATTATCTACAGATATTTCATGATCATTCCACACCTATAATGCTCAGGTAACATAATATACACCTGGTTATATGCCATATGCGTTCATTCTCCTAT
Organism: Anomaloglossus baeobatrachus; assembly: GCF_048569485.1. Lineage (NCBI taxonomy): Eukaryota > Metazoa > Chordata > Amphibia > Anura > Aromobatidae > Anomaloglossus > Anomaloglossus baeobatrachus. The sequence continues at coordinate 498,147,627 of NC_134357.1, forward strand.
TATCTACAGGCATTTCATGATCATTCCATACCTATAATGCTCAGGTAACATAATATACACCTGGTTATATACCATATGCATTCATTCTCCTATTATCTACAGATATTTCATAATCATTCCACACCTATAATGCTCAGGTAACATAATATACACCTGGTTATATGGCATATGCGTTCATTCTCCTATTATCTACAGATATTTCATGATCATTCCACACCTATAATGCTCAGGTAACATAATATACACCTGGTTTTATGCCATATGCATTCATTCTCCTATTATCTACAGATATTTCATAATCATTCCACACCTATAATGCTCAGGTAACATAATATACACCTGGTTATATGGCATATGCGTTCATTCTCCTATTATCTACAGATATTTCATGATCATTCCACACCTATAATGCTCAGGTAACATAATATACACCTGGTTATATGCCATATGCATTCATTCTCCTATTATCTACAGATATTTCATAATCATTCCACACCTATAATGCTCAGGTAACATAATATACACCTGGTTTTATGCCATATGCATTCATTCTCCTATTATCTACAGATATTTCATAATCATTCCACACCTATAATGCTCAGGTAACATAATATACACCTGGTTATATGGCATATGCGTTCATTCTCCTATTATCTACAGATATTTCATGATCATTCCACACCTATAATGCTCAGGTAACATAATATACACCTGGTTTTATGCCATATGCATTCATTCTCCTATTATCTACAGATATTTCATAATCATTCCACACCTATAATGCTCAGGTAACATAATATACACCTGGTTATATGGCATATGCGTTCATTCTCCTATTATCTACAGATATTTCATGATCATTCCACACCTATAATGCTCAGGTAACATAATATACACCTGGTTTTATGCCATATGCATTCATTCTCCTATTATCTACAGATATTTCATGATCATTCCACACCTATAATGCTCAGGTAACATAATATACACCTGGTTATATGCCATATCCATTCATTTTCCTATTATCTACAGATATTTCATAATCATTCCACACCTATAATGCTCAGGTAACATAATATACACCTGGTTATATGCCATATGCATTCATTCTCCTATTATCTACAGATATTTCGTGATCATTGCACACCTATAATGCTCATATATAATGTTCATTCCATGTCTAACTTGCCAAAGAAACCTTTTATACATCTACATAATATACACCTAATAAGTTATTACCCTCATTCTTTTTATTTATTCCTTTTCATCATTCTTTTTAGTATGTCCCCTTGGTAAATATGTCCACTATCTTTGTGTATGAACTCATAATGTTTATATCCTGGAATATATGACCCGATCCTTTTATATATGTCCCCATCATGGCCCCATCCTGGTACAGATGTCCCCATAATGGCCCCATCCTAATATATATGTCCCCAGAATGGCTTCATCCTGGTATAGATGTTTCTACAATGGCCTCATCCTGGTATATAGGTCCCCATAATGATGGTCCCATCCTGGTCATGACCCCACAATGGCCCCAGCCTGGTTTATGTCTCCTTCCTGGCCGCATCCTGGTACATATGATACCCTAGGCGCCGCACACAGTAATAAAAATAAACAATTATACTCACCTTCCCCCCCGCTTCCCCAGTGTCCTCCTCCAAAGATATGGCATGCCATATCTGGCCAGCGTGCAAGCAGCGCAGCGCATGACGTCACTGTCATGCACAGCGCGCCCACTTTCAGCGCGATCGGCTGCCAGGTGCTGGCATATTCTCTGCTCCTCTTCCCCTGGATTATGGGCATGGATATCAGTGAATATTTATAGTCTTAAGGCCGCTTTACATGCTGCGATCTCGCTAGCGAGATCGCTAGTGACTCGCGCACCCCAGGGCTATGGGACACCCGGTGCCGGGCCGGACTAGTCCGGGGATCGTCAGTGGTGGCTGGGCCCGACTCCGTATCCTGGTGGGGTCAATTAATATGGCTGCAGTATTGGGGGTGAATAAAGTTTATGGTTGTCGTGACGCCACCTGTGGTTTGCGGCTATTAAGCCGCCGCTGCTGTATGAGGCCTCCGGGGTGATGGAATGGCAGCAATGGTGGTACTGCTCCCCACAGGTGGAGCGGTGCCCCGGGGACACTGTTGGTGCTCGTAAGTGTCTATGCAGATAAATAAGTGAGGCAACACCAGGGGTGCAGTTTTAAGGTCTTTACTCACAGTTCTTGTCAAGGCCTGCAGGAGCCTTTGGACTGCTGGGACCACCGTCAGGGACCTCCGCCGATCCCGCGTAGATCTGGGGGTAGATGCCAGTGCACCCCTCTAATTGTGTCCTTTCTCAGCTGACTTCACTAGCCTTGCCTTTTGTGGCTGAACCTGGCTCGGCCTCCACTGCAGCCTCCGGGCTGGGAGCTCGCCTGTCGGTATTTGCCCCTTTTCCAGAGATTCTTGCTGTGGGCTTTGGTCCGGGGAGCATGCAGCTTTCCCTGAACCTCGGTCTTTTAACCTTTGGAGATGACTTCTCCTCCTCCAATGACTAGGGACCGTCCCCTGCTGCAGCTTGATCCCTCCACCGATGTTCCTGTGGAACAGGCCACCAGCTCTGAAGCTATCTGTGGCCCTGGAATCCCTTCGTTCCCTGCTTGGTGTCACCTGGACCCTCTGAGTCCCAGGGTCTTCACCAGGAAGCGTCACTTTCTTCTTTCTTTAGCTCCTGCCTGACTAGAGCTCTTTTTCTACTCTCTGTTTCTCTCCTTCTCTGTTGCTTTCTTTCTCTGTTGCGGATACTCTGAACTCACAGAGCTCCTTTCTCTTTCACAGCTACATGCTCTGTCTCCTCACTCTCTCACTCTCTGAGGTAAACTGAAACTCTGACCTTCCTCTCTGCTCTACACTCGGCTGGCTCTTCCCACCCCCCCGGTTGCTAAGCTACCACCCTATGGGAGGACCCCTCCCAGCATGCAGCATGGGAAGGTTGCTGCCACTGTCCCTGGTCCCAGTGTGTGCCTAGCAAATAGCAATGGGTGTAGTGCAGTTTTACCTGTGAACTGGCATGTACCCCTTTCCTTACCCAGGATGGGACATCACACCTCCGACTGGGGTGCAATGTCCCTGTGGCGACGGAAGCCTCAGGGGCGCCACACTAGCGTGCGTACCTGCCCCCATTGTTTGTGCGTCACGGGCAAATCGCTGCCCGTGGCACACAAAATCGCTCGGACCCATCACACATACTTACCTGCCTAGTGACGTCGCTGTGACCGGCGAACCGCCTCCTTTCTAAGGGGGCAGTTCGTTCGGCGTCATAGCGACGTCACTTAGCGGCCGCCCAATAGAAGCGGAGGGGCGGAGATGAGCGGGATGTAACATCCTGCCCACCTCCTTCCTTCCTCATTGCCGGCGGCCGCAGATAAGGTGAGGTTCCTCGTTCCTGCGGTGTCACACATAGCGATGTGTGCTGCCGCAGGAACGACGACCAACATCGTACCTGCAGCAGCAACGATAATTGAGAATAGGGGAGCATGTCAACGATTAACGATTTTGAACGATTTTGCGACCTTTTTCAATCGCACGTAAGTGTCACACGCAATGACATCGCTAAAGCGGCCGGATGTGCGTCACGAATTCCGTGACCCCAACGACATTGCTTTAGCGATGTCGCTGCGTGTACAGCGGCCTTTAAGGGTGCTTTACACGCTGCGACATCGCTACCGATATATCGTCGGGGTCACGACGTTAGTGACTCACATCCGGCGCCGGTAGCGACATCGCAGCGTGTGACACCAAGGAGCGACGATCAACGATTGCAAAATCGTTCAAAAACTGTGATCGTTGACACGTCGCTCCTTTCCTTAATATCACTGCTGCCACCGGTACGATGTTGTTCGTCGTTCCTGCGGCATCACACATCGCTATGTGTGACACCGCAGGAACGACGAACATCTCCTTACCTGCGTCCACCGGCAATGCGGAAGGAAGGAGGTGGGCGGGATGTTACGTCCCGCTCTTCTACGCCCCTCCACTTCTATTGGCCGGCCGTTTAGTGACACCGCAGTGACGTCGCTATGACGCCGAATGCCCCTCTCCCTTGAAGGAGGGATTGTTCGGCGGTCATAGCGATGTCGCTGTCAAGGTATGTGCGTGTGACGCTGCTGTAGCGATAATGTTCGCTACGGCAGTGATCACCAAATGTCACACATACGACGGGGGCGGGTGCTATCGCGCTCGACATCGCTAGCAATCGCTAGCGATGTCGCAGCGTGTAAAGCACCCTTTAATCTGCGGCAGGCACATCGCAGCGCAGGGACCCGACGGGTCTCTATGCTGTGGTATATTTCAGCTGGATGCGTGCTCTCGGATGCACATCCAGCTGAAACAGGAGCTCAGGCCAGCTGGCCCCCTGTGCCCCTGGGCCCAGTCGTGGTCGCGATATATGCGACCACGATTGTTACACCCCTGGCCCGGACCCCCTACATATCCCGAAAAAACCTTTTTGAATAACTCCCCATATGCAAATGCAATCGGTCCGGTCCGATGGGTGTCACTGTCTTTGCCACGACTTCTGTCCCTCCTCCCGCTGGTAATCACAGTCCTCCCAATGTGATTGATGTGGATGACGCACTCTGTGTCATCCACATAGCTGAACAAAATCTCGTACCTGTATATCGCGGTTTGCGCAGGTACACTTTGTGCTACACTGCTGTGGGCTGCTTTCAATGCATGCGCAGGTAAGTTTCAGGTGCTGCTTACAGCAGGGCAAAGTAAAATGCGCCTGCGCAAACCGCGATCTCCCTGCACATGCGCAAGATTTTCTTTGGCTATCTAGATGAGACAGGGCGCATCATCCACATCAATCACATCGTGAGAATGTCGATTACCAGTAGGGAGGAGGGACAGGAGCCGCGGCAAAGACACCTATCGGACCGGACCGGTTGCATTTGCATACAGTGTGGGAGATATTCAAAAGGGTTTTTTGGGGATATACAGGGGGTCAGGGCATAACATAACACTTTTTAGAATGCTGGAAGGTAGTAGGATAAGCTGATCACTAAAAAACTGGTGTCAGGTTCCCTTTACAAAAAATGTCTGCTATTCTAATAAAAGTCTGCAGTCCCTCTAGATGTGCGGTGCGCATGCTGTCAGGATTCACCGTTATTGCCTGTAATAGCGGGCAGTTACGTAACTGCAAATATGCGTTTGTCTAAATATGCTCAGCTGCTCTAAATTCACTTGTATTGAGCGAGGCCGAACACATCTAGTCACAATATGGTTGGAAGAAAGCAGTCACGTGACTGCCCGCTTTCACTGATACCAGTGAATCCTGACAGTGTGCTTAACTGCCCGCTGATACAGTGCAAAAGTCTGAAGTCACTTTTATCAGAAGACTGGACAAACCCTTTAAAGTGATTGTGTCGGCTATCACAGGATAGGCAATAACTTTTTGATTGCTTGGAGTCCGACCTCTAAGGGGTACTTTGCACACTACGACATCGCAAGCCGATAGTACCCGCCCCCGTCGCAGCAGCGATATCTTGTGATAGCTGCCGTAGCGAAGATTATCGCTACGGCAGCTTCACATGCACTCACCTGCCCTGCGACGTCGCTCTGGCTGGCGACCCGCCTCCTTCCTAAGGGGGCGGGTTGTGCGGCGTCACAGCGACGTCACACGGCAGGCAGCCAATAGAAGCGGAGGGGCGGAGATGAGCGGGACGTAAACATCCCGCCCACCTCTTTCCTTCCTCATTGTCGGCATGAGCCACGGTGATGCAGGTAGGAGATGTTCATCGCTCCTGCGGCTTCTCACACAGCGATGTCTGCTGCCGCAGGGGAACGAGGAACAACATCGTACCGTCGCTGCAGCTACATTATAGAAATTTCGGACACTACACCGATGATACGATTACGACGCTTTTGCGCTCGTTAATCGTATCATTAAGGATTTACACACTACGATATCGACAGCGACGCCGGATGTGTGTCACTTTTGATTTGACCCCACCGACATCGCAGCTGCGATATCGTAGTGTGCAAAGTACCCCTTAAACTCGCACTGATCTTGAAAAAAGGGCAACACAATGACCTATTAGAATGAGGAGGATGTGGTGAAAGTGCAACAGCTCTATTCACTGTCTGTGGGAGATAGCCGGAGATCGCCAGTAATCCCATCAACAACTTGTACCGATGCTGCTCAATTTTAATAGGGCATTTCAGAGCCCGTTTCTTGACGGACAAAGACTTTTTAGCCCAACGTGAAATCTGTTAGCCACCCAGTTGATCCACATCTCCTATTTGCATTTTTTCCCTTTTTAGATCTTTCTATCAAGAAAAAAGGGTTCTAGGTGGACATACCATTTAAGAAATGACCGTGAGATTCAATAAGAAGCCATTTTGGTACTGGCTCGATGCAATGTCAGTGCCACAGTGCCATACGAGGCTACTAATCATCATGGGAAAAATATGGTAAATGTTCCCAGGTAAAACTAGACAAAAGCCAGAGGTCACAGAATCCTTATTGGCAATTATAAGTCCTGGCACCCGATTAGTGTGAATAGATGCTTCCTTCTATCGGAGCTCGAGGTACGTGACCCATTACGGGTATCCTTAGAATAATAATGCTTCATTTTATCCCGGTAGAATCCATTTCATCAGATTTATAAGCAGCGGCGTTCGGGATGTGCGGGACGGGATGAGATTTAATTATGTTAATAATGCAAAACTGCGGAGACAGAAGCTTACGATGCCTGAAAAAGGCCGAGAGAGAACAGAAAGGGCAGAGATTGGGGCTTTTAGAAACCGCAGACGGAGAGCAGGGAGCCCGGGAGTTTATAGGTCTTGTCAGCAGCAATCTCACCGAGTATTTATGACGGCCGCGGGGAGGTTGGATATTGTTCTGGAACTTTATATCAAACAGTTTTGGATATATAGAAGTCACATTGTATCCTCTGAGGTCGTCACTGGAATCTATGAGCCAGAACTTGCCGCATATGAAGGATGTATACATTACGGGCATGTTCACCTATGGCGGTTCTTTGCGACTGTATCACACTTTTAGGCTCAGCAGACAATGTCATGAATGATACGTTTAAATAAATCAGCTTAGACAGCATTTCAAATAATAGGCTTAGATACAGCAGCCTAGCAGATAATATTGTACATGAAAGGCTTAGATACACGAGCCTAGCACATATTATAAATGGAAGACTTGAGAACACAGCTCAGGAGAAAGGATCACATACTAGGATGTCTATGATTGTCCTTGAAGCATTCGGATAATACAGGAGTTTTCAATCTGTTCCAATGTCCTAGGAATTCAGAGTTTTGTCCTAATTTCAGCTGTATCTGTGTCTTAGGATACTGATGCTGATACTTTATCATCCAGATTGATCATTGTCTTATGAGTTATCTGGGGGAAAGCACTGGAGGTGTAGTGACATCACTAGAAAGTTCCTACTGTGCCAACCCACATACAGTTTAGAGCATCGCAGGTCTTCTCTGCCTATCTTTGAGCAAATACTGTGAGGGTCACTGTGGGGGAATAATACTGTGAGAAGCACTATGGGGACATCATACTGTGAGGGACACTGTGGGGGCATCATACTGTGAGGGGTCATACTGTGAGGGACACTGTGTGGGCATCATACTATGAGGGTCACTGTGGAGGCATCATACTGTGAAGTACACTGTGGAGACATCATGCTGTGAGGAGCTCTGTGGAGGCATCATACTGTGAGAGACACTATGGGGGCATCATCATATTGTGAGGGTCATTGTGGAGGCATCATACTGTGAGGGACGCTGTAGGGGCATCATACGGTGAGGTGCACTATGGAGGCATCATACTGAGAGGCACACTGTGGGGGGTATCATACTGTGAGGGACTCTGTGGGGTCATCATACTGTGAGGGACACTGTGAAGGCATCATACTGTGAGGGACACTGGGGTCATCAAACTCTGAGAGGCACAGTGGAGGCATCATACATCATACTACGAGGGACACTGTGGGGACATCATACTGTGAGAGACACTGTGGGGGCATCATACTGTGAGGGACACTGGGGCGGCATCATACTGAGAGGGACACTGTGGCGGTATCATACAACAAGAAAAAACTGTGCGGACATCATACTGTGAAGTGCTCTGTGGGGGCATCATACTGGGCACATTTAGAGGAACTATGGAAGTATTATACTGTGTGGGGTACTGTGCATCATATTGTGAGGAGCATTGTGGTGACATCATAATGTGTGAAGGGACATTGGAGGAATCCTGTATAGGGAATCTCTGTGAGGGTCACAATTTATATGTACAGACAAAGAAGGCATCATAATGTATGAAGGTCACTGTGAGGGCATCATAATGTGATGGGTAATGTGGGAGCCTCATAATGTGTGAGAAGACTCTGGAGAAATCCTAAGGTGTGAGGAAGTTCTGTGAGGTCATAATTTATATGGGGAGACACAGGAGGCATTAAAGTGTAAGAAGGGCAATGTGGAAGCATCATAAGATGTGGTGGGACCCTGAAGGCATCATAATGTGCAAAGGGCACTTTGGGGGCCATATATCGTGGGGACATCATAATATGTTGGAGAAAAAGGTGGCATCAGAATGTATGATGGGCAATGTAGGGTCATTATAAAGTTGTGTCTCTCTGGGCATAATTCTGTGTGTGGCTGACACTGTTGGGGCATCATACTGTGTGGGGAGCAATTTAGGAGCATCAAACTGGATGGACATGTCGGCATCCTGCTTGAGAAGGTATTGGAGTGGGAAAGGGGTATTGCTATGGATGGTAACACTGAGGGCGTTCAATAGAGACAGTGCCAGTACTTAAAGGTTGGTTTAGGGATGTGATCAGTGACCAAAACATTTGCACACCAAAGTAGATGTGCCTCTTTCTTAAGTTGGGTTGCTCCGTGGAGACCACTGATGAGTGGAGGTTGGCTTCGTTCCTGATGATTTAATTAAGTCCCATTTGGTGGAGACTTTCTAGGCACTTAACAAAGATCTCTGCAGAATGCTGACGGTGCGGGATCGTCGCGGTGTGACAGGCAGGGCCGTGATCCTGCGCCGCTGTTACTCTGTCATAGGACGGAGGAAGATAAAGACTGTTCCATTAATAAAAAAAAATCTCCCCCTCCAGGTAATGAAATAAGTCTAATTAAATGGACTGATGGATCCGAGGTTGTAGGACCAGGCATAAATAGTAGTGTCGCTGCCACCACTGATTGCCAGGTCTATAAAGTATGGACACATTGTCACTCGCCATTAACCCTTGTGACACCACACTAATGGAAGTTATTAAAGTCGTATCTTAATTACAATATATAGAGGAAACTGATGTAAAAATCTTCAGTTACTCTAAACCCTTGAGGAGTTGTTTTGTCCGTTACTGTCTTCCACCTTAACCCTTATATTGCTGCTCCTCGGGGGCGGCCCCAGTATTGTTCCATAACTATGCAGATAAATCGGTCTCGGACAGCAATAAAAAGAAGACATTAAAAATATATATTTGTATTAAAAAGATTATATGTGAATATAACTTATTTATATACTTTTATATATAACATTTATGTGACATTGAAAAACAAATGGTCTCATCCTACCAATCAAGCCCCGTATAGAGAATTAATTTAATCTGATCTAAATCTGAGATGGAGCCGATTCTAAGGATAATTCCAAGTGAAGTGAGAGAAGAGACCCCAGCACAGTGCACATAACCAACACCTGACACTGGGTGTACCTACCAACTGGATACATGATCATTGTTAGATGGGTGGTATGGTCCATAACATGAGTCCCCAAACCCACAATGATCTAACAGTTATCACATATGTTCTATTACAATTCCCCAATCACAAAAATATTACTACTAATATACCGATGTCTCTAAAAGAGCAAAACTACTATAATACTGCCCCTACATACAAGAATATAACTACTATAATACTGCCCTTATGTACAAGAATATAACCACAATAATACTGACCCCTCTGTACAAGAATATAACTACTGTAATACTGACCCTATGTACAAGAATATAACTACTATAATACTGCTCCTATGTACAAGAATATAACTACTGTAATACTGACCCTATGTACAAGAATATAACTACTATAATACTGCTTCCTATGTAAAAGAATATAACTACTGTAATACTACTCCTATGTACAAGAATATAACTACTATAATACTGCCCCTATGTACAAGAATATAACTACTATAATACTGCTCCTATGTACAAGAATATAACTACTATAATACTGCCCCTATGTACAAGAATATAACTACTATAATACTGCCCCTATGTACAAGAATATAACTACTATAATACTGCTCCTTTATACAAGAATATAACTACTATAATACTGCCCCTATGTACAAGAATATAACTACTATAATACTGCCCCCTATGTACAAGAATATAACTACTATAATACTGCCCACTATGTACAAGAATATAACTACTATAATACTGCCCCCTATGTACAAGAATATAACTACTATAATACTGCTCCTATGTACAAGAATATAACTACTATAATACTGCCCCTATGTACAAGAATATAACTACTATAATACTGCTCCTATGTACAAGAATATAACTACTATATTACTGCCCCTATGTACGATAATATAACTACTATAATACTGCCCCCTATGTACAAGAATATAACTACTATAATACTGCCCCCATGGACAAGAATATAACTACTATAATACTGCTCCTATGTACAAGAATATAACTACTATAATACTGCCCCTATGTACAAGAATATAACTACTATAATACTGCTCCTATATACAAGAATATAACTACTATAATACTGCCCCTATGTATGATAATATAACTACTATAATACTGACCCCTCTGTACAAGAATATAATAACTAGAATACTGCTCTTATGTATAAGAATATAACTACTATAATACTTCTCCTCTGTACAAGAATATAACTACTATAATACTGCCCCCTATGTACAAGAATATAACTACTATAATATTGCCCCTATGTACAAGAATATAACTACTATAATACTGTTCCTATGTACAAGAATATAACTACTATAATACTGCTCCTATGTACAAGAATATAACTACTATAATACTGCCCCTATGTATGATAATATAACTACTATAATACTGACCCCTATGTACAAGAATATAACTACTATAATATTGCCCCTATGTACAAGAATATAACTACTATAATACTGTTCCTATGTACAAGAATATAATTACTATAATACTGCTCCTATATATAAGAATATAACTACTATAATACTGCTCCTCTGTACAAGAATATAACTACTATAATACTGCCACCTATGTACAAGAATATAACTACTATAATACTGCCCCTATGTACAAGAATATAACTACTATAATACTGCCCCCTATGTACAAGAATATAACTACTATAATACTGCCCCCTATGTACAAGAATATAACTACTATAATACTGCTCCCTATGTACAAGAATATAACTACTATAATACTGCCCCCTGTGTACAAGAATATAACTACTATAATACTGCCCCTATATACAAGAATATAACTACTATAATACTGCCCCTATGTACAAGAATATAACTACTATAATACTGCCCCCTATGTACAAGAATATAACTACTATAATACTGCCCCTATGTACAAGAATATAACTACTATAATACTGCCCCTATGTACAAGAATATAACTACTATAATACTGCCCCTATGTACAAGAATATAACTACTATAATACTGCCCCCTATGTACAAGAATATAACTACTATAATACTGTCCCTATGTACAAGAATATAACTACTATAATACTGCTCCTATGTACAAGAATATAACTACTATAATACTGCCCCCTGTGTACAAGAATATAACTACTATAATACTGCCCCTATATACAAGAATATAAATACTATAATACTGCCCCTATGTACAAGAATATAACTACTATAATACTGCCCCCTATGTACAAGAATATAACTACTATAATACTGCCCACTATGTACAAGAATATAACTACTATAATACTGCCCCCTATGTACAAGAATATAACTACCATAATACTGCTCCTATGTACAAGAATATAACTACTATAATACTGCCCCTATGTACAAGAATATAACTACTATAATACTGCTCCTATGTACAAGAATATAACTACTATATTACTGCCCCTATGTACGATAATATAACTACTATAATACTGCCCCCTATGTACAAGAATATAACTACTATAATACTGCCCCCATGGACAAGAATATAACTACTATAATACTGCTCCTATGTACAAGAATATAACTACTGTAATACTGACCCTATGTACAAGAATATAACTACTATAATACTGCTTCCTATGTAAAAGAATATAACTACTGTAATACTACTCCTATGTACAAGAATATAACTACTATAATACTGCCCCTATGTACAAGAATATAACTACTATAATACTGCTCCTATGTACAAGAATATAACTACTATAATACTGCCCCTATGTACAAGAATATAACTACTATAATACTGCCCCTATGTACAAGAATATAACTACTATAATACTGCTCCTTTATACAAGAATATAACTACTATAATACTGCCCCTATGTACAAGAATATAACTACTATAATACTGCCCCCTATGTACAAGAATATAACTACTATAATACTGCCCACTATGTACAAGAATATAACTACTATAATACTGCCCCCTATGTACAAGAATATAACTACTATAATACTGCTCCTATGTACAAGAATATAACTACTATAATACTGCCCCTATGTACAAGAATATAACTACTATAATACTGCTCCTATGTACAAGAATATAACTACTATATTACTGCCCCTATGTACGATAATATAACTACTATAATACTGCCCCCTATGTACAAGGATATAACTACTATAATACTGCCCCCATGGACAAGAATATAACTACTATAATACTGCTCCTATGTACAAGAATATAACTACTATAATACTGCCCCTATGTACAAGAATATAACTACTATAATACTGCTCCTATATACAAGAATATAACTACTATAATACTGCCCCTATGTATGATAATATAACTACTATAATACTGACCCCTCTGTACAAGAATATAATAACTAGAATACTGCTCTTATGTATAAGAATATAACTACTATAATACTTCTCCTCTGTACAAGAATATAACTACTATAATACTGCCCCCTATGTACAAGAATATAACTACTATAATATTGCCCCTATGTACAAGAATATAACTACTATAATACTGTTCCTATGTACAAGAATATAACTACTATAATACTGCTCCTATGTACAAGAATATAACTACTATAATACTGCCCCTATGTATGATAATATAACTACTATAATACTGACCCCTATGTACAAGAATATAACTACTATAATATTGCCCCTATGTACAAGAATATAACTACTATAATACTGTTCCTATGTACAAGAATATAATTACTATAATACTGCTCCTATATATAAGAATATAACTACTATAATACTGCTCCTCTGTACAAGAATATAACTACTATAATACTGCCACCTATGTACAAGAATATAACTACTATAATACTGCCCCTATGTACAAGAATATAACTACTATAATACTGCCCCCTATGTACAAGAATATAACTACTATAATACTGCCCCCTATGTACAAGAATATAACTACTATAATACTGCTCCCTATGTACAAGAATATAACTACTATAATACTGCCCCCTGTGTACAAGAATATAACTACTATAATACTGCCCCTATATACAAGAATATAACTACTATAATACTGCCCCTATGTACAAGAATATAACTACTATAATACTGCCCCCTATGTACAAGAATATAACTACTATAATACTGCCCCTATGTACAAGAATATAACTACTATAATACTGCCCCTATGTACAAGAATATAACTACTATAATACTGCCCCTATGTACAAGAATATAACTACTATAATACTGCCCCCTATGTACAAGAATATAACTACTATAATACTGTCCCTATGTACAAGAATATAACTACTATAATACTGCTCCTATGTACAAGAATATAACTACTATAATACTGCCCCCTGTGTACAAGAATATAACTACTATAATACTGCCCCCATATACAAGAATATAAATACTATAATACTGCCCCTATGTACAAGAATATAACTACTATAATACTGCCCCCTATGTACAAGAATATAACTACTATAATACTGCCCACTATGTACAAGAATATAACTACTATAATACTGCCCCCTATGTACAAGAATATAACTACCATAATACTGCTCCTATGTACAAGAATATAACTACTATAATACTGCCCCTATGTACAAGAATATAACTACTATAATACTGCTCCTATGTACAAGAATATAACTACTATATTACTGCCCCTATGTACGATAATATAACTACTATAATACTGCCCCCTATGTACAAGAATATAACTACTATAATACTGCCCCCATGGACAAGAATATAACTACTATAATACTGCTCATATGTACAAGAATATAACTACTATAATACTGCCCCTATGTACAAGAATATAACTACTATAATACTGCTCCTATATACAAGAATATAACTACTATAATACTGCCCCTATGTATGATAATATAACTACTATAATACTGACCCCTATGTACAAGAATATAATTACTAGAATACTGCTCTTATGTATAAGAATATAACTACTATAATACTTCTCCTCTGTACAAGAATATAACTACTATAATACTGCCCCCTATGTACAAGAATATAACTACTATAATATTGCCCCTATGTACAAGAATATAACTACTATAATACTGTTCCTATGTACAAGAATATAACTACTATAATACTGCTCCTATGTACAAGAATATAACTACTATAATACTGCCCCTATGTATGATAATATAACTACTATAATACTGACCCCTATGTACAAGAATATAACTACTATAATATTGCCCCTATGTACAAGAATATAACTACTATAATACTGCCCCTATGTATGATAATATAACTACTATAATACTGACCCCTATGTACAAGAATATAACTACTATAATATTGCCCCTATGTACAAGAATATAACTACTATAATACTGCCCCCTATGTACAAGAATATAACTACTATAATATTGCCCCTATGTACAAGAATATAACTACTATAATACTGTTCCTATGTACAAGAATATAATTACTATAATACTGCTCCTATGTATAAGAATATAACTACTATAATACTGCTCCTCTGTACAAGAATATAACTACTATAATACTGCCCCTATGTACAAGAATATAACTACTATAATACTGCCCCCTATGTACAAGAATATAACTACTATAATACTGCCCCCTATGTACAAGAATATAACTACTATAATACTGCTCCCTATGTACAAGAATATAACTACTATAATACTGCCCCCTGTGTACAAGAATATAACTACTATAATACTGCCCCTATATACAAGAATATAACTACTATAATACTGCCCCTATGTACAAGAATATAACTACTATAATACTGTCCCCTATGTACAAGAATATAACTACTATAATACTGCCCCTATGTACAAGAATATAACTACTATAATACTGCCCCTATGTACAAGAATATAACTACTATAATACTGCCCCCTATGTACAAGAATATAACTACTATAATACTGTCCCTATGTACAAGAATATAACTACTATAATACTGCCCCTATGTACAAGAATATAACTACTATAATACTGCCCCTATGTACAAGAACATAACTACTATAATACTGCCCCTATGTATAAGACTATAACTACTATAATACTGCGATATATAGAAAAGAAAATGAAAATATACAGATGACTGAGTTGAATAATGTAACTGCTAGTTGCCGGGTACTTTTAGCTCTGGCTATTCGTTCCCAGTGGTTTTTGGAAGCCGCTTGCCCTTCAGCCTCCTGTTATCCCTTTGAACCTTAATATGGAGACATGAGTGCAACTAGAATTGATTTCATGTTTCAGCAGAAACTGAGTGAGTTACAAATTGATATTGGTGTGTAACCGTTCCCTTCAGTCCAGGATATCATCATCAGTTCTGCACCGAGGAGCTAATGATACGAGGGAGGCATTAGGCGATACCTTGGCTCGTTGGTGCATTGAAACAGTGTAATGCGCTGCCATCTTTATTCCATTTTGATGAGTCATTATCATTTTCAATGCAAGGGAGGCGGAAAATGCTGAAATGGCAGTAGCTCTTTCCAATAAGAGGAACGGCTCATTATCATCATCATCATCAGCGCCACACGTCCTGCTATTAGGTAAATGTCAGCATTTTTATACTTTATTTAAAGAGAATCCGGGGTACCAAGTGCCATGTTGTACTGGATTAGAAAAACATTTCTGCTTTCAAAATGCGTCATACCGTGTCTATCGGCCGTGTTTAATATTGCAGCTGGATCTCCATTGCACAATTTTCGGAATAATGACATGGACAGTTTAGCATTTTGCTGCCGCCCCACCACCGCGCGGAGCTGCCGCCCGACCACCGTGCGGAGCTGCCGCCTCACCACCGTGCGGAGCTGCCGCCTCACCACCGTGCGGAGCTGCCGCCCGACCACCGTGCGGAGCTGCCGCCGCACCACCGTGCGGAGCTGCCGCCGCACCACCGCGCGGAGCTGCCGCCCGACCACCGTGCGGAGCTGCCGCCTCACCACCGTGCGGAGCTGCCGCCCGACCACCGTGCGGAGCTGCCGCCTCACCACCGTGCGGAGCTGCCGCCGCACCACCGCGCGGAGCTGCCGCCCGACCACCGTGCGGAGCTGCCGCCTCACCACCGTGCGGAGCTGCCGCCTCACCACCGTGCGGAGCTGCCGCCCCACCACCTTGTGGAGCTGCCGCTCGACCACCGTGCGGAGCTGCCGCCCCACCACCGTGCGGAGCTGCCGCCTCACCACCGTGCGGAGCTGCCGCCTCACCACCGTGCGGAGCTGCTGCCCGTCCCCCCACCCCACCTACTGTCTTCTCCCCAAAACCCTTTAGAATGTAAGCCCGCAAGGGCAGGGCCCTCTTCCCTCTGTACTAGTCTGTCTATTGAAACTTGTATATGTATTCTGTATGTAACCCCCTTCTCATGTACAGCACCATGGAATCAATGGTGCTCTATAAATAATAATAATAATAATTTTGTTGTGAATTGCAATGTTGCACTTCACGTTGTGACCACTAGGTGGCCTATGGCTGGCAGCTGCTGCTATATCTGGCAATTGCAGCTTATGTATATATTTATAGATTTCTATAATAGGCCATATATCGTGCACCTAATATATTGTTACTGCATTATCACCAGTAATGAGGACGTGATGGCTGCATTTGTATTTCCCGTTTAACCATTGTAGGGCACCTCCAGCTGCCTAAGCCTGGCGGACTGTCAGGATGGAGCACTTCAGGAGTAAGAGGAGCTCTTGAGACGTCATCTCATGGCTCTTAATATCTAACATGTCCTAAGTAAGTGCCATTGTCAGGGAATTCGTGGCAGACTGCTTGTACTTGTGACATTCAGCAAATAGATGCGTTGTTATTAGTGCTATCGAGTGAATAATGAATATTCCCAAGTAACAAATACAGGAATATCAGCACAAGACATTGATAGACTTGTGTGTGCGGTGGTCTTGGGAGCACGCAGTGGCCTTGGGAGGTCAACCTTTGGATGATGATGATGTCACAGACTGAGCTCAGTGAGGTCATACTGGTTATGTGGTAGGGCAACCTTTGGATGATATCACAGACTGTACTCAGTGAGGTCATACTGGTTATGTGGTAGGTCAACCTTTGGATGATGATATCACAGACTGTACTCAGTGAGGTCATACTGGTTATGTGGTAGGGCAACCTTTGGATGATGATGTCACAGACTGTTACGGGGGGACCGGAAGATTAGGGCCAGGGGGTATATATCCCAATCGCCAGTCGGGGCCCACCGTGCTCCAGATGGTAATGGAGCTGCTGGCACCCTGTGGGTTAGGCGGAGACTAAAGAGCTGATGACTCAGAGATAACCCAGGAAACCTGGGAACCGGTCACGTGTGCAAGGACACGTCAGACCGGACGACAACCCAGTTAGCGTTTCGGTGGAGCGGGCGCTACTCCGACCACGTGTGAAGGGAACACGTCAGGCCGGGTGGTGACCTGGTAGCGCTGACCGAGAAGACCGCTGCGACAGTGCCCTGTCGGCCGCGTGTGTAAGACACATCATGCCGAGCGGTCCTCCGATTAGCGTTTCTGGTCTCGACTGGCCACGTAAGAGAAGGACACGTCAGACCAGGTAGTCACACCAGTAGCATTTGACTGGGAAGCCGTGGAGTGAAATAGGGTTCACACACCCAATCCAGGAACACCCTGTTAACTCCACAGGCGTCCTGGAATACGATGTCTGTGCGCGTAGAGGGCACTCTTGGACAGGTGACGCAGCAGGTATGCTGTCCGTGTGCGTAGGAGGCACAAATGGACAAGTAACGCAGCAACCGCAGTCCAGTTAACGCCACTGGACTGCTATAGCACTACTGGAACGGCAGCAAGGAAGCACGGCGCCTGACCCTGATGTGCTGAGCCACGAATCTTGGCGTGACAGGCACCGTTCGCCTAGTCCTACCTACCGCTTCCAACAAAGCTTATGCCACCATGAACTCTAAGTGAAGACTGGGCGCCTCCATGTTGTCTCCAGCCCCTTTTATAACCTGGGTCCGCTCCAAATCCAGGGTGGAACCACCAAGGTCCAATAGCAGAGTGCCATATCATCAGTGACGTCACCAGCGGCCTATCCTGAACCGCCATGTCATTGATGACCTCATGGCAGCCACACCCCAAACACTTCACCAATCATCGTCTGACGACCAATGGTGATTTGCCAGATCATAGGGGCAGGCCTCTGCGAGCCAGTCCGGAGTGGCCACTTCATCAGGACACCTGACACCCTCTGCCCTATGAGGACTTGCCACCTCACGGACATGCTCAGTGAGGTCCTTACCGGACCTAACCTCTAATGCACTAAGTGCCTGAGCATGCTCAGTAGGCACAACACAGGACTTAGACACGGCACGATGTCCAAGTACCTGTGCAAAGAGGCTTTTCGCACTAAGTGTAGGAGCATGCTCAGTAGCCTGAACCAAGGACTCAGCCTCAGGAATGGCACAGTCAGGCTGAGCATGCTCACTAGGCGAAACACTGGACTTAGACTCTGGCTGGGGTAAATCGGGGCGCGCATGCGCACTAGCCGCCTCTCCACACTTAGACGTGGAGAAAGAAGCAGCCAGCTGGACGACCCAAGGCACGGCCAAAAACGGCAGCCGGCGCCTGGGCGCAACAGGATCCGCAGCAGGCTGCTTGCGGCTATGGCGGCACCGATTCGTAACACAGACTTAGCTTAGGCTACTTTCACACATCCGGTTTTTGCTCTGTGGCACAATACGGCGTTCTGCAGAAAAACCGCAACCGTTTTTTTTTTATGCCGGTTGCGGCTTTTTTTGCATAGACTTACATTAGTGCCATATTGTGCTGCATGGGCTTGCGTTCGGTCCGGTTTTTGCCGCGTGCGGCAGATTTAGCCGATGCCGCGGCTGGATGGAACGTTCCCTGGAACGTTTTTTGCTCCGGCAAAAAAAAACCAT
Organism: Anomaloglossus baeobatrachus; assembly: GCF_048569485.1. Lineage (NCBI taxonomy): Eukaryota > Metazoa > Chordata > Amphibia > Anura > Aromobatidae > Anomaloglossus > Anomaloglossus baeobatrachus. The sequence goes on from NC_134357.1 coordinate 498,167,272, forward strand.
CGCGCCGCATCCGGCCGCTGCGGCGCATTTTTCAATGCATGCCTATGGACGCCGGATGCGGCGCGATGCGGAAAAACGCATCCGGCCGCCGCATGCTGTTTCTTCCACTGCGCATGCTCAGTAGCGTGCCGCAACCGGAAGAAAACGGACGGACCGCATGTAAAAACTTATGCAAAGGATGCGGTGTTTTCGCCGCATCCGTTGCATAGGTTTCACAGCCGGATTGAGCTGCACTTCTCCAACCGGATGTGTGAAAGTAGCCTTAGTGAAGTCATACTGTTTATATGGTAGGGCACCCTTTGGATGATGATATCACAGACTGTACTCAGTGAGGTCATACTGGTTATGTGGTAGGTCAACCTTTGGATAAAGATGTCACAGACTGAGCTCAGTGTAGTCATACTGTCTGTGTGGTAGTCAACCTTTGGATGATGATGTCATAGTCTGAGCTCAGTGTGGTCATACTGTGTATGTGCTAGGTCAACCTTTGGATGATGATATCACAGACTCAGCTCAGTATATACATACTGTGTTCTAGGTCAACCTTTGACGATGTCACAGACTGAGCTCAATCTATATGAAGTGAAAGCTGCACACCAAATTAAGAGAAATATGAACAAGCATAACTGCTTTATAATACATAAAGAATAAAAAATACAATTAGCCATATGAAAAATTGAAAAAATTGAAATGTGACATTGCATAACTGATGAGGATTATTTGAAAAAAAGAGATATTTAGCTAAGGTATTGATCAATTCAATACTGCCCCATTACCACTTCACGGTAATTTCTTATTTATGGGGTCCCTAACCAAATGTTACCTCTATATGCGGTTAAAACCTGCTTGTGTGTATGGGTACCAAACCAAATGTTACCTTTATGTGTGGTTGAAACCTGCTTGTGTATGGGAAGCCAGGGAACTGGCTATATAGGAAATTGAATAAACATGGCTAAAGGGCAGGACTGGCTAGCACCCTGTACACATTTACAATGGTGTTCCAGCACTCTTTTTGATTGTTATGCAGTTTTTTCTGTCTGAGGATCCAGTCCCGCCCTTTAGCCATCTTTATTCAATTTCCTATATAGCCAGATGCCTGGCTTCCCATACACAAGCATGTTTCAGCCGCACATAGAGGTAACATTTCGTTAGGTACCCATACACACAAGCAGGTTTTAACCGCATATAGAGGTAACATTTGGTTAGGGACCCCATAAATAAGAGATTACCGTGAAGTGGTTATGGGGCAGTAATGAATTGATCAATACATTAGCTAAATATCTCTTTTTTCAAATAATCCTCATCAGATATGCAATGTCACATTTCAATTTTTTCAGTTTTTCATATGGCTAATTGTGTTTTTCATTCCTTATGTATTATAAAGCAGTTATGCTTGTTCATATTTCTCTGAATATGGTGTGCAGATTTCACTTCATATAGATTGTGTATATTTTAGCTAGCACCCTGTTAACATTTACAGACTGAGCTCAGTGAGGTCATATTGTTTATATAGTAGGTCAACCTTTGGATAAAGATGACACAGACTGAGCTCAGTGTAGTCATACTGGCTGTGTGGTAGGTCAACCTTTGGATGATGATGTGATAGTCTGAGCTCAGTGCGGTCATACTGTGTATGTGCTAGGTCAACCTTTTCGATGATGATATCACAGACTGAACTCAGTGAGGTCACACTGGTTATGTGGTAGGTCAACCTTTGCCTGATGATATCACAGGCCAAGCTCAAAAAGGTCATAATATTTATGTGGTAGGTTGGCTTTTGGATGATGATGTCAAAGACCGGTCTCATTAAGGTCATACTGTCTATGTGGTAGGTCAACCTTTGTATGACTAAGCTGAGTGAGGTCATACTGATTATGTGGTAGGTCAGCCTTTAGATGATGATGTCACAGAGTGAGCTCAGTGAGGTCATACTGCTCATGTGCCAGGTCAACCTTTAGATGATTGAGCTCAGTGAGGTCATACTGATTATGTGGTAGGTCAGCCTTTAGATGATGATGTCACAGAGTGAGCTCAGTGAGGTCATACTGCTCATGTGCTAGGTCAACCTTTAGATGATTGAGCTGAGTGAGGTCTTACTGATTATGTGGTAGGTCAGCCTTTAGATGATGATGTCACAGAGTGAGCTCAGTGAGGTCATACTACTCATGTGCTAGGTCAACCTTTGTATGGCTAAGCTGAGTGAGGTCTTACTGATTATGTGGTAGGTCAGCCTTTGGATGATGATGTCACAGAGTGAGCTCAGTGAGGTCATACTGCTCATGTGCTAGGTCAACCTTTAGATGATTGAGCTTAGTGATGTCTTACTGATTATGTGGTAGGTCGGCCTTTAGATGATGATGTCACAGAGTGAGCTCAGTGAGGTCATACTGCTCATGTGCTAGGTCAACCTTTGTATGACTAAGCTGAGTGAGGTCTTACTGATTATGTGGTAGGTCAGCCTTTGGATGATGATGTCACAGAGTGAGCTCAGTGAGGTCATACTGCTCATGTGCTAGGTCAACCTTTAGATGATTGAGCTCAGTGAGGTCATACTGATTATGTGGTAGGTCAGCCTTTAGATGATGATGTCACAGAGTGAGCTCAGTGAGGTCATACTGCTCATGTGCTAGGTCAACCTTTAGATGATTGAGCTGAGTGAGGTCTTACTGATTATGTGGTAGGTCAGCCTTTAGATGATGATGTCACAGAGTGAGCTCAGTGAGGTCATACTGCTCATGTGCTAGGTCAACCTTTAGATGATTGAGCTCAGTGAGGTCATACTGATTATGTGGTAGGTCAGCCTTTAGATGATGATGTCACAGAGTGAGCTCAGTGAGGTCATACTGCTCATGTGCTAGGTCAACCTTTGTATGACTAAGCTGAGTGAGGTCTTACTGATTATGTGGTAGGTCAGCCTTTGGATGATGATGTCACAGAGTGAGCTCAGTGAGGTCATACTGCTCATGTGCTAGGTCAGCCTTTAGATGATTGAGCTCAGTGAGGTCATACTGATTATGTGGTAGGTCAGCCTTTAGATGATGATGTCACAGAGTGAGCTCAGTGAGGTCATACTGCTCATGTGCTAGGTCAACCTTTGTATGGCTAAGCTGAGTGAGGTCTTACTGATTATATCGTAGGTCAGCCTTTAGATGATGATGTCACAGAGTGAGCTCAGTGAGGTCATACTGCTCATGTGCTAGGTCAACCTTTGTATGACTAAGCTGATGAGGTCTTACTGATTATGTGGTAGGTCAGCCTTTGGATGATGATGTCACAGAGTGAGCTCAGTGAGGTCATACTGCTCATGTGCTAGGTCAACCTTTAGATGATTGAGCTCAGTGAGGTCATACTGATTATGTGGTAGGTCAGCCTTTAGATGATTGAGCTGAGTGAGGTCTTACTGATTATGTGGTAGGTCAGCCTTTAGATTATGATGTCACAGAGTGAGCTCAGTGAGGTCATACTGCTCATGTGCTAGGTCAACTTTTGTATGACTAAGCTGAGTGAGGTCTTACTGATTATGTGGTAGGTCAGCCTTTGGATGATGATGTCACAGAGTGAGCTCAGTGAGGTCATACTGCTCATGTGCTAGGTCAACGTTTAGATGATTGAGCTGAGTGAGGTCTTACTGATTATATGGTAGGTCAGCCTTTAGATGATGATGTCACAGAGTGAGCTCAGTGAGGTCATACTGCTCATGTGCTAGGTCAACCTTTAGATGATTGAGCTGAGTGAGGTCTTACTGATTATGTGGTAGGTCAGCCTTTAGATGATGATGTCACAGAGTGAGCTCAGTGAGGTCATACTGCTCATGTGCTAGGTCAACCTTTAGATGATTGAGCTCAGTGAGGTCATACTGATTATGTGGTAGGTCAGCCTTTAGATGATGATGTCACAGAGTGAGCTCAGTGAGGTCATACTGCTCATGTGCTAGGTCAACCTTTGTATGACTAAGCTGAGTGAGGTCTTACTGATTATGTGGTAGGTCAGCCTTTGGATGATGATGTCACAGAGTGAGCTCAGTGAGGTCATACTGCTCATGTGCTAGGTCAACCTTTAGATGATTGAGCTCAATGAGGTCATACTGATTATGTGGTAGGTCAGCCTTTAGATGATTGAGCTGAGTGAGGTCTTACTGATTATGTGGTAGGTCAGCCTTTAGATTATGATGTCACAGAGTGAGCTCAGTGAGGTCATACTGCTCATGTGCTAGGTCAACCTTTGTATGACTAAGCTGAGTGAGGTCTTACTGATTATGTGGTAGGTCAGCCTTTGGATGATGATGTCACAGAGTGAGCTCAGTGAGGTCATACTGCTCATGTGCTAGGTCAACGTTTAGATGATTGAGCTGAGTGAGGTCTTACTGATTATATGGTAGGTCAGCCTTTAGATGATGATGTCACAGAGTGAGCTCAGTGAGGTCATACTGCTCATGTGCTAGGTCAACCTTTAGATGATTGAGCTGAGTGAGGTCTTACTGATTATGTGGTAGGTCAGCCTTTAGATGATGATGTCACAGAGTGAGCTCAGTGAGGTCATACTGCTCATGTGCTAGGTCAACCTTTAGATGATTGAGCTGAGTGAGGTCATACTGATTATGTGGTAGGTCAGCCTTTGGATGATGATGTCACAGAGTGAGCTCAGTGAGGTCATACTGCTCATGTGCTAGGTCAACGTTTAGATGATTGAGCTGAGTGAGGTCTTACTGATTATATGGTAGGTCAGCCTTTAGATGATGATGTCACAGAGTGAGCTCAGTGAGGTCATACTGCTCATGTGCTAGGTCAACCTTTAGATGATTGAGCTGAGTGAGGTCTTACTGATTATGTGGTAGGTCAGCCTTTGGATGATGATGTCACTGACTGAATACAGTGAATTCACAAAGCAATAAAAAATTCTTTCAAGCATAATCCATTATAATACATTGAAATATTTCTCTAATTAGGATACGTCACTATTGGCATAGAATGACCTTCCGGGGCCACACAACACAACCCTTCGATCTCATTATCAATTAATACTTTCTAAATGAAAACACATTAAAACAATACAATTGTTACAATATGTGAAAACACCAAAGTGATAAAAGCAAATAAAGAAAAAATAAAAAAGCACAGAAGTAAGAAAATCTAATTAAACATATGTCTAGGATTTAAGCAGCGAAGCAGCATTGAAAGAAATCGTTTCAGTAATTTAAGGTCAGGGAAAACTCCGGCTTAAGACTTTACAACATCTCAATTACTGACACTAAATATCCCATTCTGCGCTGTTAGAGCAGTTTAGTAACATTCAGAGGCGTCCCAGGATGGCAATAAAATAGCGGAAGTATAATCTCTTTATATTGGTTATATTAAGTATGGAACTGGATTCTGTTCACGATTTAGCAAAGCACGATGCCGTCATTATACAGCGGCGGTGCCGCCTGGTTATCTCACCGCAGGAAGCAGCGGGTGATTTACATCCGGGAGGATAGACATCAGGTAATAGACGGCACTAGACGCTCCCCTGGCACTGGGTTGTTCAAGGCAAATAAACTGGATATTAAACCAACATGATTTCATTTTAATTTGGGCAATAATTCTATATCGAAGCCCTAAAAAAGAATTTATCTACTCCCCCTAATTGTTTCTTGTACATTATGGCTGACTTCTATGGTCAGATTGGGACACAGGAAATAAGCTGTGCTACAAAATCATTTCTAGTGTGGTGCCAAGCCGGCGTATCTAATCAAATGTGATACTGTGCCGCCCCTGCAGCGGATCAAACTGCTCGGACCTGGGGGTGGTGATAGTTCGTGGCTCAAGGGTCTCCGGACCCGGGTGCTTAGGGGCCACACTCAAATGGAAAGGGGGTATTTACAGGGGATTTGGTATAGTTCGTGACGCCACCTGTGGTGTACGGTAATTGGGAGTACATCCGCTGCCGTTGGGAGTACCCGGGGCGATGGAGTGGGGCAGCTAGGTGACGTTGCCCTCCATGGGTCGGAGTAGGCCCCGGGACTCTGGTGATGCGGGAACGCAGTGCAGGGGTCAGTCGGGTACTCACTCAGCAACGAAGCAGACACTGACAACAGGGTAAACCAAGTCTCTGAACATCGCTGCCTCTCGAGGAGTGCTCGTCCGGGTCCCGTCCCCTACAGTACTGCCGGTGGTCCGTAACCTGCTTCCTGGCACTAAGTTTTAGATTGTCCGTTGTGGCCCAGTAGCTTGGAGCTGTCCAGGCCCCAATCCCCACTGTGGCTAAGTGGAGGAGCCTGCTCTCAGGGGCTCACGCTTGGGATTTCAGTGGGCTGCTTGCTAGGAAGGCCCTATCCTCCTTGTTGCGCTAGTGCCCCCGATCTCTGAGTTGGTAGGAACAGTCCATAAAGGCCCCGTTCTCCCCAGGTTAATTGCCAGGTCGCCTGAAGCTTCTCCCTGACCTAGGGTCCATGTACCCCGTCGTGCCTTCGGTCCCGGACCGGTGATAGAACCAGGCTGCTGACTGTCCTCCTTGACGGGTCCCAGGCACCTAGCCTCAATCCCCTGCGACCGGGGGTCCGACTCCTCTAGGTCCAGACCACTGTCTGCGACCTAGTTTACTTCTCTCCTGTGAGCTCCAACTCCCAGCTTCCTCAGAGCTCCTCACAGCTTGAGGGCTACCACTCAACTGACTTGACACCTCCCACCTCCCTGTCTGACCCCTAGGTGAGCGGCCCTATTCCTGCTTAAGCAGCCCACTGGTTTGCCTGACAGGTGTGGTGCAAAGTGTATCTAGGATTTGCGAATGCTGGTGGAGGCAACACTATAGGATAGAGACCCAGAACCATGGGGGGTTGAATACTGCACGAGGAGGGCCGTTTGTGCAGTACCCTGTGACGACCTGAATAGTCCAGGGGCGTCACAATACTGTGGTGTGATCATCCAATGTTTGTCATGTGATACTGTCTGTTTTGTAATTTATATCTAATTCGATCTACATCTTATGGGATCGCCATCCTCCTGCCCAGCCCCATGTGCGTAACGCGTCCTGCATCATGCACAGAGAGGCCTCCTTTGCGCTCCTGCGCAGGCGCACTCTGATCTGCCCGGCTAAGGATAGAGCAAAATAATGTAATGCGCAGGCGCGAGAAAAGGTCAAAGACCGCCCGCGCATGCGTACTACAGTATTTTGATTGGCCCTCAGCCGGGCATAGAAAAGTGCAGCTGCGCAGGAGCGCAATTCACCTCTCTGTGAATGGTGCAGGATGCGCCTAATACACAGGACTAGGCAGGAGGACGGCAATTGCACAAGATGGAGGAAGCGCCAGACGGAGACCAATGACACCCATCGGACCGCACCCTGCCCTAGGTGAGTCTTATAAAGTTGTTTTTTATGTTATACAGAGGGGCCTGGGCTCTTATATACTGTATTCTAGAATGCTATATATAATAGCTCACTGGTGTTGGCCACAGCTCATAAAGGAAAATCCTGGTGACAGGTTCCCATGAAGGTGTGACAGAATCTGTAGTGTAGGCTCCAATGCAGGTGTGAACTGAACCTAAACTTGACCATGCACTTAAAGGGGTTTTCTTTCTGTGAGGTAGAACATTTTCTAAAAAAAAAAACAACCAGGAAGGGAAATATTTTACCTCACAAAAAGAATCAGCTATGATCCCATGCTGTAATGTTTTTATACTATTTTGTGTCCTCCCCTGCCCAGGAGATGTGGTATGATCAGACCATCTTCCTGTACGGTCACACACACCGCCATTACACAGTATATAGCAGGGCCACATATACTGTATAAGATTATCTCAGCACAGTAACATTTTTTTTAAACACATCCAATTGTTGAACTTATTATTATTCCAAGATTTATTGACTAAAATGAGCTTTAAAATTAATTAATTTAAAATTAAGTTTGTTCGTGGGAAAACCCTTTAAGTCTGTTAATTTTAAGCACCATTTTCAATATATTCGAATTTAAAAGTTGTAAAGAAACGCTTTTAACAGATCATTGAGATAAAATCTATATTATGGGGATATAATAGTCCCATTTTTTCCCTTGGCGAAAATATTGTTTTTACCTTCCTCGTATATTTTATGTGACTATCTTCGATCTCCATCGTTTTCTTTCCCTTGGATTTTTCCACTAATGTCCCTAAGAAACTGCCGCTCGGATCCCAGGGAGCGAGCGCGACTTGTGGGTGTGAGAACTGATGTTATCGTATATTTAAAGAGCGTGATTATGCCAAATATTTTGAAAGGGAGATATGTTACATCGACGATACGGGGCCCCCTCTCTCGGGTAATGAGGACCTTAATGAATTTGTCTTTGAGTCAGTTAATGGATTATCGGAAGGTAACATTACTCCTGCGCTGCGCCAAAAACATAGGTCAAATGTGTAACAGGAGAAAAAAAAGGAGTCAGATAAAATCCTTTCCTGTTAAGGTTTGGAGGTTTATCGCCACGGACTGAGAAATAAAGTATCTTTTGTGTTTTGTTGTTGAGTCGGTTCACGGAGATGTCTGCCAATTCTTACATTCAACTCCATCTCCTCGCACACGGTCACTGCGCGCTACTTGGAAGAGAAATTGAGAAGCTTTTGAAGTTCCTTAAGGGTACAGTAAAGGCAGCTATTCAGCGCGCTTCCCACCCACCAAGATTCTTGGAAGCCGATCTTACCCGGCCGTAGCTACACTGCTTTACACATCTAACAGATCAACAGCAGAACCGCCAACGTGTCGATGCCTTGAAAGGGACTTTAGCCGAACATTTTCCCCTCCAAAGTGCTGATCTTACACTTACTGAAATCTTCAAAGATCTCTTTAAAGGGAACCGGTCACGAGATTTTGGCCTTCTAAACAAAAACTAGCACCATAAGCAGCGTCTGTGCTGCATACTAGAAAGGTGCATGTTACCCCCTGACCCCCCTTGTAGACCACACAAATACCTTTATAAAATCTTCCGCCCTGTATGTAACTTGTCCGGTGCATTAGGCGTCCTAATCTACACCTCCTGTCCCTCCTTTCCCTGTCCTCTTGTGCTGATTGATATGGATGACGTCTCGGGCGCTATAAAATGTAGGCAGGCAAAATGTCACGCCTGCGCAGATGTGACGCCCTGGACTAGCCAGGTAGTCACAGATAGCGTCCCGCACAACACCAGTCCCACACAAGGTAACACCAGCCAAACCACATAAACCCTAGTCACCTCCCTCAGAGCTTAATGGACACACCAGGGGGGCAGAGCCAGGCGGTTGGCCACGCCCACCGAGGAGTTCAGAGGGCCTGAGGCAGGAAGCGCAAGTCAGTCAAGTTCAGTAGTCAAGACAGATTAGTGACAGGAGTGAAGGAGAGTTGAAGCAGGCCTGTGTAGCAGGTCTGCAGCAGTCTGACACGTGCCGGGGTCGGAGCCCTGGTACCTTGGCTAGGAGGCAGACGGTGGCCTAGCCTGCAGGAGCCGGGAAGACGGCTCGGTGGAACCATGGTGGACCAGGACAGGGTAGTGGCCCGCCGGTACCGTCCCGGGGAACCGACTGGAAACCGGAGCACACAGGGGGGGTACTCAGACCCTGAGACGAGGTCCAGAATCCACTGGACTGAGTAAATTTACTGATTGCGGTCTGGACTATAGGTCCTTTCCCACCCAAGTCCTGACTGAAGACAACAGCCCACCAAGGGGGATAGAAAGCCACCGCACAGGCAGAGAGATCCCACGGGCCAGCGTCTGCAGGCAAACGGGCTTTTCCCGACACACATACCGCCGGGGAGCGGACTCCCGTCGCTGAAGCACAGGCAGTCTACACATACACTACACAGTGCAGGAGAAAGGCAAAGACCACCGAACCGGGTGGGGGACCAGACGCAGCCGGCTGCGGGCACCAACCACCATCAACTTTGTTTACCAGAGACTTGTGTGTGTCAATAACAGTGAGTACAACAGTGGCATCCGGCCGCGCACCGCCCTGCACCGCCCAGCTCTCCCCAACGGGTCCCGGGGCCATCATCCCCTCCGTGGGTTAACATCTTGTTGCAAAACCATCTCCCCCAGGTGCCCCGTAACTGCAGCGGTGGTGTCTACACCTTCACCACATCCCGTGGGTGGCGTTACGAACTCAAAAACGGCTCCGGCCATACACCTACCCACCAACCCCCCTACGTAGCGCCAGCATCCTTTCAGAGCGAAGTGACCCCGTGTCCGGAGAAGCTCGAGCCACTCACCAATGAGCCCGGATCCGAGCGGCTCGGCTGCAGCCGAGCACGGGGCGGTACACAGACATATTCCAAACTTGAGCTTATTCCCTGTTGCGGACAGAGCCGAAAACATAGGTGCACCTGCGCGAACCGATGAGTTTTCTGCATAGGCGCGAAATTTTGCCCGGCAATGTCGGTGACGTTACCCACTTCATCGACATCGCCGGGCAAAATCTTGCGCCTGCACAGAAAATCTGCCGGTTCGTGTAGACACATCTACTGTATGCTTTCGACTCTGCCCGTAATACAGCAGAGTCAAGTGTGCCTACGTGAGCCAGGAATAGTTCTGCGCAGGCGCGAAATTTTGCCCACCTATGTGGATGGCGCCTGACGCATCATCCACGCCCATCAGCACAGGAGGACGGCGAAAGGAGAGACAGGAGCTGCAAATTATGAAGCCGTTTGGACCCGACCGCACAATTTACATACACAGCAGGAGATTTTATAAGGGTATTTGTGGGGGTCTACAGAAAGGGGTCAGGGGGTAACATGCACCTTTATAGAATGCAGCACATGCACTGCTTAAGGTGCTAGTTTTAGTATAGAAGGACAAAATCTGGTGACAGGTTCCCTTTAATAGCCCCCAGATAATACAAAAATGTTTAATGTAATGTATGCTTATTACTTCCGTCAAGGAGGTAGCAACCTGCCCGCACCATGGTTGATATCAGGAGTTTCTAATAACAAGTGTAGCACCCCTGCGGTACCAGGTGCCACAAATGTAACCCGTGGAAACCCAAACCCCAGAATATCTGTGCCAGTAAGTACACCAGCACCTTCAGGCCACATACACAACCCCGACACTAACCTGGGAGACTGCCAAGTAACAGGTAAAAGGGAGGGCACTAATGGGGAGGGGCCAGTGGTCAGTTGGGAAGCTGGCAGGAGGTGTGTGTTTAGTCAATCAGTCAGGAGAAGTGTGTGAGGAGAGTAGAGAGTCTGTCAGAGGAAGTGAAGGAAAGAGTAAAGTACAGAAAAGGGACTGTAGAGACAAATGGAGATATGTAACAAGGAGTGAGAACTGTGGAGTACGGAACGGGACTCCAGGCACCGTGGGTTACTTGTGGAAGCAGCAGGCTCCAGGAACCACGGAGGGCCTGTGGAAGTTCGGAACCAAGGGTCACGGGACTCAGCACAAGGCGGGGTGCAGACCCTAGGACAGTAGGACACTTTATGGTCAGCTGTTAACTCTGCCGGGCGAGAAGACCTCCAGGGTCCATCGCCAACCTAAGAAAGCCTGAAGTACAAGCAGCAAAGAGGGGACCGGGGACTGAACCCCTTAAATAGTCCAGGCTGCCTGCATGAGGGCCCAGACTGAAGAGAAGGAACTTCCAAGTAGCTCCAGGCCACGGGAGTCCAATCACAACAAGTGTGCACGAAGGAGAGCCATCCCAGGTCCAGCTGGCACGGAGAACAAGGGGAGCGGGTACACCTGGAACCAGCACCCGTGGTTCCAGTACCAAAAGTAAACAAGGCAAGTTAAACTGCAACTCTGGTGTAGACTGTTTCCTTGACGACGTGCACTCACATAGACTGTTCCCTACTACCACCACCATCATTCACTGCTGGGGCCTGTCCCTGCTTGCGGAGGGCTCTAACCATCCATGCTGCATCACTCCATCAGCCCCAGCAGAAACCTGCAGCAGCGGCACTAAATAACCTGGCCGTACACCGCAAGTGGCGTAGTCGACAAACACTTTTATTATTTTCTTTTATTTTTACCAAAAACCCCTTTTTCTTTCCTGAGGGGCGGAACCCCAAGGGCCATGGTACCGGGCTACGACCACGACCACGACTAACCCCACCGAGCACTACAGAGCCCGGGACCGAGTACTCCACATCCCTGGGGCGTCACACAAGGTTTTTTTGTTCTATGGGACATGAATCGAGCCATGCAGTTAAGATATCAGATGTGGACAGCTCGACTTGACTCGGTAGCATTTTTACTTCCAAGACTTATTAGAGCTAATTATTAACATATGGGTATTAAACTTAATTTTTAGGAAAATAACTCCAACTGAGATTATTAAGGACACCGTTAGGGACTACAGGAGGAGAAGTATCAGATAGTGGTGGAAATAACCTTCTCACATGTTCCCGTTAATACTGCACATGTTGTAGGGTATGTTAACATCTAAAAGAATATAATTTAAGGGGATTTCTGGGCAAAATAATGTAGTATAAATATGAGGTTGAGCCATACTAAACTGTTGCTTCCCTGATGGATCCAGCGCAGGATGCTTTGTGGTCTGTGACGGCACCGGAAGTGATCGCCGTCCTTCTGTTATTGGTTGCAATACTGAGGTGAATACAATGACCAGGCCAGGTCAAGAGAGCTCCAGCCGACACCGGGTCTACGAGGGTGACAGCAGGTGAGTATGGCTCAGCTTCATCTTACAAGTTTTTATTTAGCCCAGTAAACCCATTAAAGGATGTTCCCAATCTCCATCCCCAACACTGTTCTCTCACAATTCTGGGGGAGGGCTTGAGTTTGGCAAAGTCTTTTACCTATTCATTAAATTATGATGCAGTCTACATTGAACTGTCTTTATGGGTTATTTCATAAAAATGTTTGCTCAATTTCTTCTTATAAGATCACAGCCATATCCAAACATTTGAGACTACCTAGGTCTCTTCATCAGGCATGGTAGGTACCATGCCTGATGAAGAGACGTGAGTAGTCTCGAAAGCTTGCTATTTATTATCATCTTTTCAGTTAGCCATTAAAAGGTATCAACCACTAATGACTCTCAGTTCTTTTAAACAATGTATTTTCTACCTACTGTCTAACATGGTAGATAGATATATTTTACTAGCCATACCCAATCATAGGACACAACAGCTAAAAAAAAAAAAGTATAGCACAAAAAAGGGTGCCACGTCAATACCAAAAATGAACATACTTGAAATCATACTCTCAAGTTGGAAACAAAGTCAATGATTGTGTCCCATAAAAGAAGCCAAATGTTCTAGAAAAAGGATGCTGGTTTTCCTCATCATAAATGGTTCCTCATAAACACTACTGACAAGGTCATAAAGTCACAATCCATCCGGGTGGAAGAGGTTAAATAATGGTAGTTGTAAGCAACCAAAAGTTGACCTTAAGGCCTCATTCAGATATCCGTGACTTTTCTTCTTGTATAAAAACATAGACCAATGTTTATCAGAGTTTCTCCAGTATTTAGTCAGTATTTCAGCTTCTAAAATCAGAGTTTTATCAAAGCTTCACCTATCCATAACATTGTTAATCATGGGCAACACATAGACTGCATACTAATACCATCCGTGTGCTGTCCTTGATTTTCACTGACCCATGGGTAATTTTGATCTGTGACTCAAATCGAACAAGTTTCTGTAATTTTTTTGTTGTTCGATACACGGTCCACAAAAAGAACCACATGAATAACACTATGGAATATAAAGAGTCCATGATCTATTTGTGAAAAAACATAGATAGAAGATGTATGTGAAAAAGGGATTTCTAAATGAGGTCTTATCCTGTTATACAAATAACCTCATGTGACATTATTGTATAACTGTGTGCAATAGGTAGCTCCAGGATCGCTAAGGTTGCTGAAGAGGACAAGGGGAAAAGTGATGGCGATGGCCTTTGGCGCCGAGGCATGGGGCGGCGGCTCCGGTAATAAGAGTCTGAGTCAGATGCTGCAGTTACAGGTGTCTTTACTCACTTTGTGCCGCTTGCCCAGGTAGTACCGGTCATTCACTGTGATGGGCCCCGTCGAACCCAGATTCCTTTTGATGTCAGTCCGGTGTGATGCTCGGTGGGCCCCTTCCTTCTAGCGCCCTGTGTGTTGGATCCCCGTGGCTTAAAGCTACTTGGGGACCCCGTCCGTCTCGAGTAGTACTCTTGTCCCTACTTGCAGGTACTGCGGCTCCGCAATGGGGCCTGGTGCTGTTTAAGGCCCCGGATCCTATCTGGCACTGTGCTTTCGGGCTCTTTCTTGCCAGGGAAGCTTGAAATCTCCCCGTCCCAGCAGATTCTGGAACAACAACTTGAAGTGTGATCTTCTCTAGCGTCCTGCACCCTGCGTGGCTCCGGTTCCCAGGGAACGACTAAGCTCACACCTCGGCAACCGCAAGGACAACTCCTGTGTCCCACCGGAGCACCGGTAAGACACATCTGCTCCTTTCCTCTATTGCTGGAGAACTCCTAACTGTTGTGTTGGTTCCTGACACCCCCTGATGGCTGCTCCTCCCCCAGGTCCCTGTCACTAGTGGGTGGTGCCCCCCATGTTTGAAGGCAACCTTAAGACCCTACCCTAGCCCGGTCCCCATTGGTGTATTTGAGTGTGTAAGTGGTAAAACTGGTACCGACCTCCTCTGGATCCGGATTAAGCACTACACCTTAAATCAGGTACAGTACTCTGTGGCTGACGACTGATGCCTCAGGGGAACCACAGAAGGCCACAATGTTTGGCTGCACAAACTGCTCCCTGACATTCTATTATTCCTGCTGTGGTGTAAATGGTATCCTATGTATCTTTTCTGCTTGGGGTTAATACCTTGCCTTTTAGGGCCCTGCGGATATCCTTACTTTTCTGATGTTAATCATCATCACTTCCACTTGTGTCCTTAAATACCCACATTTCCCTTTGATGTTTGCTGGTGATAGAGTTAAATTCCTAAGCAGCTTAGAAACATTGTTGCATGTTTCTGCTCCTCTCCCTGACTCTTCTTGGAGATAAGTTCTTCATTCACTTCCCCTTGTTTGTGCTCCCTGTGTCTTCTTTAGAGCTTAGTGGGATTGACTTAGGGGTGCTTCACACACAGCGAGCTCGCTGCCGAGATCGCTGCTGAGTCACGCTTTTTGTGACACAGCAGTGACCTCATTAGCGATCTCGCTGTGTGTGACACTGAGCAGCGATCTGGCCCCTGCTGCGAGATCGCTGCTCGTTACACACAGCCCTGGTTTGTTTTCTTCAAAGGCGCTCTCCCACTGTGACACACAGATCGCTGTGTGTGACAGCGAGAGAGCGACAAATGAAGCGAGCAGGGAGCAGGAGCCGGCATCTGGCAGCTGCGGTAAGCTGTAACCAAGATAAACATCGGGTAACCAAGGTGGTTACCCGATATTTACCTTAGTTACCAGCCTCCGCCGCTCTCACGCTGCCTGTCCTGCCGGCTCCGGCTCTCTGCACATGTAGCTGCTGTACACATCGGATTAATTAACCCGATGTGTACTGTAGCTAGGAGAGCAAGGAGCCAGCGCTAAGCAGTGTGCGCGGCTCCCTGCTCTCTGCACATGTAGCTGCATTACACATCGGGTTAATTAACCCGATGTGTACTGTAGCTAGGAGAGCAAGGAGCCAGCGCTCAGTGTGCGCGGCTCCCTGCTCCCTGCACACACAGCTAAGCGGTGTGCGCTGGTAACTAATGTAAACATCGGGTAACCATACCCGATGTTTACCTTAGTTACCAGCGTCCGCAGCTTCCAAACGCCGGCTCCGTGCAAGCGCAGCGTCGCTTGCACGTCACTGCTGGCTGGGGGCTGGTCACTGGTCGCTGGTGAGATCTGCCTGTTTGACAGCTCACCAGCGACCATGTAGCGATGCAGCAGTGATCCTGACCAGGTCAGATCGCTGGTCGGATCGCTGCTGCATCGCTAAAGTGTGAAGGTACCCTAAGTGTTCATCCTATCCATTCCTTACCTAAGGACCAGTTCAGAGTCAGTCAAGGTCAGGTATCCTGCTTGGTTCAAAGATGCAGAACCTACCTATCTAGGGTGGTCGGGTGGTCAGGGAAGCCAGGGGCCTGTGGAAGCTTGAATCAGGGCACCATCTCTTCCTTTCCTAGACACAGGGTTTCCTTCTTCCCTTCCCTCCCTTTTTGATGTTCACTTGCTACTTCCTCATACCTAACATGACACTTATGGCTGCTTAACACGTATTAATTTATCGTGCGTTCGCATGTGCGATCGTACCCGCCCCCGTCGTTTGTGCGATACGGGCAATTTGTTGCCCGTGTCGCACAAACTCGGTAACCCCCATCGCATGTACTTACCTCCCGAACAACCTCCCTGTGGGCGGCAAACATCCTCTTCCTGAAGGGGGCGGTTCGTTCGGCGTCACAGCGACGTCACACAGCGGCCACCCAATAGAAGCGGAGGGGCGGAGATGAGCGGGACGTAAACATCCCGCCCACCTCCTTCCTTCCGCATTGCCGCAGGTAAGCTTTAGTTCATCGTTCTCGGGGTGTCACATGGTGCGATGTGTGCTGCCTTGAAAACGATGAAAAACCGGAGCACAGAAGGACGTTCGATTTTTTGAAAATGAGCAACGTGTCAACGAGCAACGATAAGGTGAGTATTTTTGCTCGTTCACAGTCGCTCATTTGTGTTACACGCTACGATATGTCAAACGAGGCCAGATGTGCGTCACTAACGACGTGACCTTGACGACATATCGTTAGATATATCGTAGCGTGTAAAGCGGCCTTAACTCCTCCTACTGTGGGCTAGTCCCAACACTTAACTATTTGTTACCCTACAGTCTGTCAACCACTTATAATACTGGTATGCAATGTACATAAAAACATTATAACACATATCACAGTTCACAGAGCACCTTATTTACAATGAAGCAAGACATAATACACACTACATAATGCGACTGGTGTCTTTAGGGAAAGGAACGCGACAGGAACCAGTCCACTTCCTTACAGGCCAGTAAGAGCCAAACTGCCAGTCAGCTTTCGGGAGTCTTAGCTAAGTGGAAACATGAAATGGTACCATATCAACCGGGTGCCGAATGCAGCACTGGACCCTCGAATACAGAAGCATCAATAAAATGTATTATCACAGCCTGGTCTCCGCTCCAATCCTTGCAACATCCACGTTGCTGTTAGAGTCCAGAATTTTATCTTATGAGCACAAAATAGTTGGTGTCACAAGAATTACCAGGTAATGTTTTCTCTCGAGTCATTTTGATTGGAAATCCTCGGTTTATAAGTGGATGAGATTTGAATAGTTGGAAATTTAAAAGTGATTTATCATTCACACATCTCATCAAAGTCCTTCCTCATTGTAGAAATTGAGTTCAAAGTTCCTTTTCATATCATACTGCAATAAATGGTGAGGAAGCGGGAGGGAAAAAGGATGAATAAAAGTACCTTGCTTAAATTGGTAACAGTGAGGATTGTCCCACCCCCCATGTCGAAACTGGAACGCTTCACTGTTTCTTTCTGGTTAAAAAAGAGAGACCCCAAAACAGTGACCCGACAGATTAAAATTACCAGATGTAACGCTGGCATCCCTGTACTCCACCATGTCCCTTCTGTAGGGACGCGCTCTCACTCTCTCTCTCGAAGCGGCCAGCTCTCTCCCCACCGCCCAGCTTCTCCCTGCTTTCCCGTCCCGGGGCCTGTGCGTGCGTCACAGGACCTCCAGGAGTGCTCCTCTTAAAGGGCAAGCATGTTACTCCTAGGAAGTGTCTCTCAGCCTATCGTTGAGAGCCACTGGGTACTTAAGGCATGCTCCCACTAGGGGAGGTGCCTGTTCAACACTCTCAGTTCTCTTAGTCAGTTTTATTTTGCCTAGCTAATTGTCAAGTCACCTGCCTGTCCTGTCCCGCTTGTACCTGCCTGTCCAGTCCTTTCCTGCCCATACCAGGTCCCAGGCGGTCCTACCCTGCTGGCATCTGGTTCCAGTCCTGTTCCTGCCCGTACCTGGTGTCTGCCCATCCTGCCCTGTTGGCATCTGGTTCCAGCCCCATTCTGCCTGTACCTGGTCCCTGCCTGTCTCATTCTGTTGGCATCTGGTTCCAGTCCCGTTCTGCCTGTACCTAGTCCCAGCCCGTCCTGGCCTGTTGGCACCTGGTTCCAGTCCTGTCCTGCCTGTACATTCTACTAGTCTGTCCTGCCTTGTTGGTACTGTTGACTGTGTCCGCCTTGGTCGTGCCATCGGCCTTACTAGTGCCGCTACCTGCTTTGTTGGTACTAGTGACTTTGCCTGTCCATCCTGCCCTGTTGGTGCTAGAGACTCCGCCTGTTCATCCTCCCCTGTTGGTGCTAGAGACTCTGCCTGTCCGTCCTGCCTGTGCTGTCTGCTCCTGTGTGTGTCCGCTCCTGCCCTGGGGGTCAGATGCCACAGTCACAGTCTTTACCCCACTAAAGGGTAGGTCCAGCGTCTCCCTGTGGTCTAGGCAGTACACTTTTGCTCGCCTAAAGCACCATCTCTGGCGGCGAGCGTTACACCGGGATTCACCGACACAGTTGTGTTCTGTAGTGTGACAAATCTGCTAAACAACTGAATTCTGTTTTTCTTCTCTTACAGACTAGGATTTTTCCGGTGACACCTCCTTGTACAATTACCAATATAAAAGATTATCGGTTAGGGTTCTCCAATACTCCACTCCACTACATACTTATTTTTCTCTAAATTAATAAAATGGCTTGTCAGGGCATAAAGTACAGCCAAAGAAATGAGAATCAAGAAAGAATCACATTTTACAAGGTGATGGTTTCATAAGCAGCATTAAAACAATATTCTGCTGTTTTTATGCCGCTCTTGATCAGTGGTGAGAAATAAATCCACCAGAAAGAGTGGTTCTTTACTAGATTAGGGTTTAAAGAATCCTGTCACCTCCCCAACCCCTCCTGAACCGTCATCATACCTTTCTATAAACCTATTCCTGGATTATAAGAAGGTTCTTTATGAGCCACACACTTCTGTGTTTGAAGAATCAAGTTAAAAACTTGTCTTGAAATATGTAAATTAGCCAGGATGAGTCTGGTGGAACATTGATTCCTCTGGAATAGTCTTCCTTCAGATCTTGGAGGAAGAACGTGATTGATATCCATCTTGCAGGCGACATCACCATCATGCCCATGAGCGCGATGTATGCTTGTTGGGTTCATCAGTATGATGTGTATACCCTGGGTGGCAATAATGACGTGAATCCTGTTTTCTCTGCTGTTGGCTACAAAGCTAGACTGGTCACTAATGACCGCCTGGGCATGCACAGCGTGACGATGAAGCCAGGAAGCATAAACCTGGCCTCACTACGCATGACCAGCAAGACAGAACGTCACACTCTGATGGTGACATCGGGTGTGTGATGGAAGTCAATCAAGCCCTTGTGGGCATGGTTGTTATGCACAGACTTGGGGAAGGCCCAGCACATGGCAAAACACACAACAAACCGGGGTTTCACCACAAAAAACAAGGGGTACACTAGGGACACTTAATGGTGAGCCCTGGTGGTAGGGAGAGGGATGATGGGAAACTTCCTGCACTCTGCTGCACCCTGCACTCCTAGCTAGTCCCTATACAGGTTCCACACCTGTCGCCGAGCAGGATACCTCAAGCCCTGAGAGACCCTGGAATAACCTGACTAGTGAGCTGGCAGGTGAGGATCACTAGTCCCACCGCCACCGCTGCACTAATACAACAAGAAGGGAAGCTACAACAGGCAGGTAAAACAACAAAGGATAAAGCCCAACTGCACGGCTGCAGTCAGACACCGGGACTGCAGCCTACACTGCTTCACTGCAACAAGGGCTCCAGCAGCTCCTTCCACTTCGAGGCCTAGCTTCAAAATGAATAAGAATAACTGGAACCCTCTACTAGGAGATGGGACCATATTTAGGGGAAGGGAGTGATCACCAACTGGAAGCACCTGAGGCCAAGAGTCAAAAGCTGCTGCAAAGCAGAACTGACATTAACCCTTTCAACATCAAAGGAAAGGGAATACATTTATTGTGAAGAGTCTCAGATGGCAAAGATCGACTTTGGGCCAGATTCTGTCACAAGTCTCTAGTAACAAAGAGACGGCTGTGACAATGGTTTGGGGGAATCAGAATACTGCTGGACTAGTCCTGGCTAATCTGCATTCTGTGAGTTAGAGTTCTAGCCTAATTTTCAAGCACAGAAATAAGTCTATCGCACATGAAGGATCTTCTTATTACTCAGGAATAGGCTTATATAAAGTTATGGTGGAACTTTATGATGGGTTTCATGATATACTGGCATTACGTAGCAGCGTCATATGCTATTGTTTATAATTTCTCATGAACATGTATCTATTATTAACCAGTCATTGGAATATATCTCCTATATGTATTATGTATGTGTTTGTCCCACAAATGTATAATGGTTTTCATTTACATCCTGATTACGCATCGAGAATGCAAAGATATTGTAGAATATATCATTTCCTTTTCATTTCTGTTTCTCTTTAGGTCTTAAAAAAAGATCTGTACATTCTTCTATGCATTTTATACTTACATTTTATTTTTATTTTCATGCTTCTTTTGGCTCTGATGAAGGCCAAATTGGCTGAAACATCAATTAGTGTAAATAATCTAATTGCAGTATCATTTGCAATATCATTGGAGTGCCAAGTTCTTATTTACATATTTGTGGAGTGGAATCCTACTTGAGCACCCGATATTTGAGGAGTGTCACGTATCCCTTCAGTTTCTAACAGAAGAGACACGGAGGGGGGAAACAAAAAAATGGGGGTGGGTCTGTGTCTCTCTGTAGGAAAGGGGGAGGGTTTTATTTTTCTAAATGAAGTGGGGTGGGTCTTTGTTACTCTACATGAAGTTGTGGTGGAATTTTCATCCTCTAAAGGAAGTGGGGGGCGGTTTTTAACCTTTCTAAAGATAATGGAGACAGGATTTTGATACTCTACAGGAAGTAGGGGCTGGTCTTTGTTACGCTACAGGAAGCAAGTTAGGGGCTTGTTACTCTACAGCACATTGGGGGTGGGTCATTGTTACTCTACGGGAACTGGGTGGGGGTCTGTTACTCAGTAGGAAGTGGGGGGGTGTCTTTGTTCCTCTAAAGATGAGGTGGCCCTTTGTTACTCTACAGGAAGTGGGGGTGGTTCTTCGTTACTCTACAGGAAGTGGCAGGGATTCTTTGGTACTCAAAAGGAAGTGGCGGTGGTCCTTTGGTACTCAAGAGGAAGTGAGGGCAGGCCTTTGTTACTCTACAGGAAGTGGGGATTGTTCTTTGTTACGCCAGAGGAAGTGAGAGCAGCTCTGTTACTCAACAGAAAGTGGGGGTGGGTCTGTTACTCTACAGAAAGTGAGGGGGTATTTGTTACTCTACAGGAAATGGGGTGGGTCTTCATTGCTCAACAGGAACTAGGGTGAGTCATCGTTACTTTAGAGTAATTGGCAATCGTTCTTTGATACTCAAGAGAAAGTGGTGGTGGTTCTTTGGTACTCAAGAGGAAGTGGGTGCAGGCCTTTGTTACTCTAGATAAAATGGTAGTGGTTCTTGGTACTCAAGAGGAAGTGGGAGCAGGTCTGTTACTCTACAGGATGTGGGGGTGGGTCTATTAGTCTACAGAAAGTGGGGTCATCTCTTAGTTACTCTACATTGGGATCATGTCTTTGTTACTCCAGAGGAAGTGGGAGCAGGTCTGTTACTCTACAGAAAGTGGGGGTGGGTCTGTTACTCTACAGGAAGTGGGATCATGTCTTTGTTACTCTACAGTGGGATCATGTCTTTATTACTCCAGAGGAAGTGGGAGTAGGTCAATTACTCTACAGGAAGGGAGGGTGGGTCTTTGTTAGTCTACAGGAAATGGGGTGGGTCTTCGTTACTCTACAGAAAGTGGTAGTAGTTCTTTGTTACTCCAGAGGAAGTTGGATTCAGGTCTTTTTTACTCTACAGTAAGTTGGGATGGGTCTTTTACTCTACCGGGAGTGACTTTAGAATTTTGTTAATCTACAGGAAGTGGGGTCAGGTCTTCATTACTCTACAGGAAGTGGCAGTGGGTCTTTGTTATTCTACAGATAGTTGGGGCAGGTATTTTTTATTCGACAGGAAGTGAGGGTGGGTTTCTTACTCTACCGGGAGTGAGATCATGTGTTTGTTACTCTACCGGGAGTGAGGTCATGTGTTTGTTACTCTACCGGGAGTGAGGTCATGTGTTTGTTACTCTACCGGGAGTGAGGTCATGTGTTTGTTACTCTACCGGGAGTGAGGTCATGTGTTTGTTACTCTACCGGGAGTGAAGTCATGTGTTTGTTACTCTACCGGAAGTGAGGTCAGGTCTTTGTTTCTCTACTAGAAGGGGCAAGTCTTTTTTTCTCTGTTGCTCCCCTGGCTTTCATACTGCATACAAGCTTAACAGAGGAACAGGCTTTCAGTTCAGGGCAGACAAGCCATTGGATAATGGCACAATGCATGCTGGGAAGTGAAAGAAAGTTACAGCTCCTATAATGCTGACAGAGTGCTGATAAAAAGGATCATGCACTCAAAGTATGAGAATCCGGACAATGTCCGATATGTGCACCAAAATCAGTTATAACTTTGTTCTGGGGATGAGGGCATGCTTTTCGTTCAGGATTGTGTTGAATGACAGGTATCTTTTAGGCCACACTTTCCTCTAGAAATCTTTTATGGTCCTGTTTGACAATTCCATTCGTTAGCCAGATACGAGCCGTCTACACTTATGCCTTGATACAGATGCTTTGCAGAGGTAATAAGGACTTATGAAATGCAACATTATCCCATTGTATTAGTAGTGAGAATAAATCACATTAATAATTTCTCGGTGTTGTCGCTACCCTTCCCCCGCCGCCCTCTATATTAATATGCTGCATCTGCTGGGGCTATGTAAAACACATTTGTGTTATCTGAGTCACTCACATATGCAAAGGCCAGATAATTCCGAATTAAAAAAGGCATCATTTTTAACCTCCAATCATCCACAGCGAGTGCAGGAGACACGGGATGTCAGGGAACTTAATGTTATGTGTGATTAGATCATTTATAAGGTCTGCATCAGAAGAATGATGAAGATGATAATGTTATTTACATATGTGACTTTCTCTCTTGTTTATTTACTGAGTAGGCTTAAGGCCCCATACACATTCCATGTGAAAAGAGACGAAAGGCACTCACCAGATATGCGGTAAAAAAAGCTTTTTTATTCGACCATCAGGTCAGGGGGAAAGGCGTGAGGATGTGGGTACACACAATCCATCGGACGACGGCCGTTTCGCGTCGGATTGTGTGTACCCACCTCCCTCACGCCTTTCCCCCTGACCTCATGGTCGAATAAAACAGCTTTTTTTTACTGCATATCTGGTGAGTGCCTTCCGTCTCTTTTCACATGGACTGTGTGGATTGTTGTCTTTTGGAATGAGCACCGTGGCCAGAATGCAAAGAAATTTACAAGCCATATAGTGCGTGTATAAACCTGAAATAGGAAGATTGAGCGGTTAGCTCGCTGAATGGTGCCAGTGTTTCCTCCTTTCTTTGTTTTGGCCCCATACACATTAGATTCCCAGAATCTGCGTACAGTATAATGTTTATGTAAGTCTCCAACTCTTCCGCGACACGTAGGATTTTCGATGATCTTCAGATAAGCCTCCTCTAGTGGAGTCTAGAAGTGTATGGGGGACTCGGGACAGATTTATTTTATTTCTTTATTTTACTCCCTTCTAATATAGCGCTATTAATTCATCACTGTCCCCATTGGGCCTCACCATCTAAAGTCCCTATCAGTATGTCTTTGGAGTGTGGGAGGAAACCCATGCAAACATGGGGAAAACATTCAAACTCCTCCTCTGTACAAGAATATAACTACTATAATACTGCCCCCATATACAATACTATAACTACTATACGGTAATACTGCCCCTATGTACAAAAATATAATTACTATAATACTGCCCCTATGTACAAGAATATAACTACTATAATACTGCCCCTATGTACAAGAATATAACTACTATAATACTGCCCCCATATACAATACTATAACTACTATAATACTGCCCCCATATACAATACTATAACTACTATACGGTAATACTGCCCCTATGTACAAAAAATAACTACTATAATACTGCCCCTATGTACAAGAATATAACTACTATAATACTGCCCCTATGTACAGAAATATAACTACTATAATACTGCTGCTATGTACAAGAATATAACTACTATAATACTGCTCCTATGTACAGAAATATAACTACTATAATACTGCCCCCTATGTACAAGAATATAACTACTATAATACTGCCCATATGTACAAGAATATAACTACTATAATACTGCCCCTGTGTACAGAAATATAACTACTATAATACTGCTCCTATGTACAAGAATATAACTACTATAATACTGCTCCCATATACAAGAATATAACTACTATAATACTGCTCCTATGTACAAGAATATAACTACTATAATACTGCTCCTATGTACAAGAATATAACTACTATAATACTGACTCCTATGTACAAGAATATAACTAGTATAATACAGCCCCCTATGGACAAGACTATAACTACTATAATACTGCCGCCCCCTATGAACAAGAATATAACTACAATAATACTGCCCCTATGTACAAGAATATAACTACTATAATACTGCCCCTATGTACAAGAATAGAACTATTATAATACTGTTCCTTATGTACAAGATTATAATTACTATAATACTGCTTCCTATGTACAAGAATATAACTACTATAATATTGCTCCTATGTACAAGAATATAACTACTATAATACTACTCCTATATACAAGGATATAACTACTATAATACTGCTCCTATGTACAAGCATATAACTACTATAATACTGCCCCTATGTACAAGAATATAACTACTATAATACTGCCCCCTGTTTACAAGAATATAACTACTATAATACTACCCCCCATGTACAAGAATATAACTACTATAAGACTGCCCTTATGTACAAGAATATAACTACTATAATACTGCTCCTATGTACAGAAATATAACTACTATAATACTGCCCCCTATGTACAAAAAATAACTACTATAATACTGCCCCTATGTACAAGAATATAACTACTATAATACTGCTCCTATGTACAAGAATATAACTACTATAATACTGCTCCCATATACAAGAATATAACTACTATAATACTGCTCCTATGTACAAGAATATAACTACTATAATACTGCTCCTATGTACAAGAATATAACTACTATAATACTGACTCCTATGTACAAGAATATAACTTCTATAATACAGCCCCCTATGGACAAGACTATAACTACTATAATACTGCCCCCTATGAACAAGAATATAACTACAATAATACTGCCCCTATGTACAAGAATATAACTACTATAATACTGCCCCTATGTACAAGAATAGAACTATTATAATACTGCTCCCTATGTACAAGATTATAATTACTATAATACTGCTTCCTATGTACAAGAATATAACTACTATAATATTGCTCCTATGTACAAGAATATAACGACTATAATACTGCCTCCTATGTACAAGAATATAACTACTATAAGGGTATGTGCGCACGTTGCTTTTTACCTGCTTTTTACCTGCTTTTTTGCTGCTTTTTCTTCTGCGCTGTTTAATGCCAAAATGGATGTGTTCTTCTATTCAAGCAAAGTCTATGGGAATTTGGGTTTCTTGTTCACACTATGTTGTTCAAAATGCTGCCTTTTTGTGGCAGAACTTTGGTCAAAAACTCAGCTTTTCAAAGAAGCAACATGTCAATTGTTTTTGCCATTTGGGTTTTGCACTGCAAAGCTGAGTTTTTGACCAAAGTTCTGCCACAAAAAGGCAGCATTTTGAACAACATAGTGTGAACAAGAAACCCAAATTCCCATAGACTTTGCTTGAATAGAAGAACACATCCATTTTGGCATTAAACAGCGCAGAAGAAAAAGCAGCAAAAAAGCAGGTAAAAAGCAGGTAAAAAGCAACGTGCGCACATACCCTTATACTACTCCTATATACAAGGATATAACTACTATAATACTGCTCCTATGTACAAGCATATAACTACTATAATACTGCCCCTATGTACAAGAATATAACTACTATAATACTGCCCCCTGTTTACAAGAATATAACTACTATAATACTACCCCCCATGTACAAGAATATAACTACTATAAGACTGCCCCTATGTACAAGAATATAACTACTATAATACTGCCTCTTATGTACAAGACTATAACTACTATAATACTGCCCCTATATACAAGAACATAAATACTATAATACTGCAATAATGGCTAGAAATATAACTAATATAATTCTGCTCCTATGTATTAATTTATAATGTATAGTAGATGTAAGAATAAGGGGTTGTACAAGGTCTTATAGGCTCCTAGACCCTTAAAATTTTCATAGTGAAGAGAATTGCTTCCTAACAATGGATTTATTGGCATCATAGGAGACAAAGGGGGAAATTGAGGGAATAGGAAACAATCACTGAAAATGATTAACGCATCAGCCAGCAAATAGCCAAACAAGACTAATACCGGCCTGGCATCAGTGGAGACATCTGTATCTCCGTACACATATTATTGTAATGAAAGCGGGCCAGCGGATGTGTGTATCGCAGTCTTACACAAACTCACAATGACATCCAGATTCCATAAATCAAGTAAAATTGCTAGAGAGAAAAATGAAGGATACGTTCTTTTTACAAGCGGAGGTCAGTTCATAGGGAACACATTATACAATTATGGCTGACAAATATTTGTTAAAACTTAGTTATTGTGTCTCAGTGAACTATAATAATATATGTTTAGAGCGTTTCCGCCCAAATACTATTTACCGACTGAACAGATTTTAATTTAAGTAGGAAACTTTGAAGTTATTTATTGCCTGTAATTGCAAAATAATGTTTTATGTACCTTGCATAGAGTATCTTATATGTATATATAAATACAGGGAAAGGCATGTATGTCACAAGTGTGTCACGGCCTTATGTGATCTCAGTGGAATCTGGGATCAGAAGATCACAGCATATTGTGGCTCGCAGATCCGATTTGGTGCCTTCATGCTGTTTACCCTGAGTTTGAACATATTTAATTCCATCTGGTATTGAAGGGGTTAAGGTTCATTGTTATCCTGAAGTGATCTAACAAATAGTTGTAACCTTAGCTGCAGCCACTCCCTTCTGCTATAAATATCTGCTCCTCACTCCTACTTATGCTGGCTATAGCTCATACCTATGCTGACCATGTGGAAAAAGCTCATGGTTGCATAGCTGTGGTGTTGTTTCTATTGCAGCTGCGAAGTTTTCTATTGAAGAAACCAAGGAGTGTTTTTCATTTTGTCTTTTCCCACCTGTTTGTCTTACCTTCCTCGTATTGTCTTATTGTAGTCTCGCTGTCATGGTAGGGGCGAGAGGCTAAGGCTGCTTTCACACCTCCGGTTTTTCCTGTATGGCACAATCCGGCACTTTGCAGAAAAAACGCAACCGTTTTTTTTTGCTGTTAATTGCGTTATTTTTGCATAGACTAACATTAGTGCCGCATTGTGCTGCATGGGCTTGCGTTCCGTCCGTTTTTTGCCGCATGCGGCAGATTTAGCCGATGCGGCGGCCGGATGGAACGTTGCATGTCATGTTTTTTTGTGCGGCAAAAAAAAACACATCGCGCTGCATCCGGCCGATGCGGCGCATTTTCCTATGCATGCCTATGGACGCCGGATGTGGCGCGATGCGGAAAAAAAAACACATCCGGCCGCCGCATGCGGTTTTTGCCACTGCGCATTCTCAGTAGCCTGCCGCAGGCGGCAAAAACCGGACGGGCCGCTTGTAAAAAACTTATGCAAAGGATGCTGTGTTTTCGCCGCATCCGTTGCATAGGTTTCACAGCCGGATTGAGCCGCACTGCTCAAACCGGATGTGTGAAAGCAGCCTAAGGCAGCCGTTTAAGACAATACACAGGAAGGGGAAATTAATGCCTTATAGCTATGGAAAGGGGGGATGTGATTACCCCTGACAACAACCTGCAGCTCACCCTCACTGTCCTTGTGGCGCCCTGGACAAGCCAGGTCGTCACAGAACAACACCAACACACCCCACACCCCGGTTAGGCACACCAAAGCCAAAACACAAAATCCTTGTTGCCTTCCTCCAGGGGCTGAGGTCCACACCAGGGGGTGGGCCAGGCGGTTCGTCCCGCCCACCAAGGAGTTCACAGTCCTGGTGGTGGGAAAAGGAAGAGAGTTTTAGTTTGAGAGTTTGAAGTGGAAGGAAGGAAAGTGGGAGTGGAGCAACTGTCTGACGGCGTCCGGGTGTGTGGCCCGGACGGTACAGCAAGGTTGTCAGACGGTGGTGACCGTCTGCAGGAGAGGCCGATTGGAGTGAGCCGTAAGGACCGTGGACGGGCGATGGCCCGGCGGTACCGGACCGGTGAACAAAGAGAAGCCAGCACCATCCGGCAGGGCTTACGGACCCCGGCAAGGCTAGGAGTCACCGTTGAAATTGTCAAATCCGTTAGCGAAGGGAACCTCCTGGGTTTCCCAGCAGTCAAGTCCCGATAGAAGGCGACAGCTCAAACCGTGAAAGGAAACACAGTCACCGCCAAGGCTAAAGTTCCCAGGGCCAGAGCCTGCGGGCAAAAGGGGCTCCTTCAGCACCCATCCAAGCTGGGGAGCGGGTCACCAGTGGGAACCCATTGGAACCGTACACACTACACAGGTGCAGGGAAAGGCAGTCACCATCAACCTGCCGGGAGGAGAAACACCGCAGCCGTCTGTGGGACCCGTCCATCCAGCCGTTTGTTTTACCGGAGACTCTGTATTCATTACTGGCTGAGTGAGTACCACCGTGCCGTGCGGCACTGCGCTGCCCCCGTGACCCTGCACCCCACCAGGCCCCGTAGCCCGCCTGCCAAACATCCCTACCCCTCACCGGGCCCCGGGACAACCAATCCCCCTACCCATGGAGGGGAGAAAACAACATCCAAGCTTCTCCCTGTCATCGCTCCCGGGATCCCCGTCCAGAGCAGCGGTGGTGTCACCAATATCACCACAACTGTGGGTGGCGTCACGGACAATCAATCCCCCAAACCAATCCCCTTTTCACTCACGGGCGAGGAACGCCGCTTGAGTCCCCGGGATCCGGCCCACCGCTCGAGCCACCACCGAGCAGTAGGAGCAGCAGCCGGATCCGAGCAGTGGGAGAGCGCAGCATCCCCTCCTCCGCCCGCGACATCCTCACCAACCCTATAGAGGTTCCGCACCTGTCGCCAGGCAGGAATACCTGGGGCCCTATTATACCCTGGCAAATGGGCCCTAAGTAAGGATGGAGGCTATGAGCTTTAAGTCAACACCACTAACACTTAATGAAGACACAAGGAAACAATAGAGGGGAAACACAACTGCAATCACCAGAGCCCTGATAGATAGCAAAAGACAAACACTTATCTGAGCTGTAGTAACCACAGGAAATTGGAGCAACAGAAGACGAGTTCTCCACAGCTCAGTCAGGAACAAACTATAAACTGCACCCAAATATCCCCAGGGTGAGATTTATAAAGGAAGTCAGAGGCTGGCAAATGAGAGGAAAAACTGATAGTGTCCCAGGGTCCTAGAGTCCACAGCTGCAGAAACAGGGAACTGTCAGATAACAACACATGCTGCCAATCTCTGGAATTTTCTAATACTCACTGCCACTGGATTGTCAGCCGGCCATGAGACCGCCATAAAAGGCAATGATATATCCATGACACTCACTGGCCTACACTAGTTAGAGTGAGTTTAGGGCCAGTGATGGCGTAGGCACATAATGGCGCAGAACAGAAGAACCCATCTAGGGAGTGCAGGGTTTAGGTGAGTGTTAAGAGGTCACCCCACTCCCCTCTCCCTAGCACAAGGACCAACCAATGTATTGTGTACCCTTTGCATTGCGTTGTTCACCAGGAGTCTTCTCATCCCTGGCATGGCACTTGAAGTCATTTATTCACAAGTGCATTTTTTTCTTTCTCTGTCATGCTGCTCAAATTGTATTATTAGTAACAATCAAACCTCAAATTAAATTGTAATTGGGCGCCCTTCTTTCTTGAGCACCATTGGTTTTGGAGATATATTAATATGATAGCCATCTGACCTATTTCTTTCCTTTAATTTTTTCAGTACTTTTTATAGTTACAAAATTTTTAAGGTGGGAAAACAACACTGATAATTTAGTTGTTGTTCTTGTGTCATAGGACAGTCTGTTAAACATGGTGCACAGTTGTATAAATCACCCCAACAACTTTTGCTACTTTTGTGGCGAAGTGACTTTAAAATCACAGAGAAGAAGCATAACGCCGTTGGTGAAGAAAAGTTATTTCCTGTATTTTCAGTGCAAACTTGGAAATCAAAGACAAACTTCCCACAAGTTGGCTCAATAGTAAACTACGGCACATGGCGTTTGCTGTTCCAAGTGTATGGAGGAAGCCAAGAGACCATTCTACAGATTGCTATTTCTGTATGAAAAAGATTGCTGGAATTCGGTGAGATATCCAAACATTCCTTCAGCAATTACGCCGGTCTCACATGGCTCCATCAACATCTTAGACCTTGGATCTGGAAGAAGATTCAGATGCTGATTTGGTTCAAGAAGAAGCTGATCGAGAACGTCCTGATATTCTAGGCCAGTGATGGCGAACCTATGGCACGCGTGCCACCAGGGGCACGCTGAGCCCATTCTGCTGGCACGCGTGCTGTCGCCCGATCCTGCAGCTTTGGTCTGCTAGTGCAGTCGCGCCGGCAGATCAAATCTGTGTTTGGAGCGGAGGAGACATTTCTCCTCTGCTCTGACACTCCTCCTCCCCCAGGCTGCAGGTGTGTTGCCTAGGAGACGGAGGAGCGTCAGAGAGCAGCGTCGGCGTCGTCTGCTGGCTGCGTGGGAACTAAGGACCCAGCAGCGTGCAGCGGGGGAGCGTGTGCAGGTAAGTTGTGTGTTGCTTTTTTTTTTTTTTTTTTATAACTCGTGTGCGGCTGTGCCAAGGTGGGGATTGGGGGGGCAGCACCAGCATGGGATGGGGTTGGGGGTGGGGTGGGGGAACGCACATGCCAGCATGCGGTGGGAGAACGCACATGCCAGCGGGGGGTGGGGGAACGCACATGCCAGCAGGGGGGTGGGGGAACGCACATGCCAGCAGGGGGTGGGGGAGGGGGAATGCACATGCCAGCAGGGGGTGGGGGAGGGGGAACGCACATGCTAGCATGGGGTGGGGGAGGGGGAACGCACATGCCAGCATGGGGTGGGGGAGGGGGAACGCACATGCCAGCATGGGGTGGGGGAGGGGGAACGCACATGCCAGCATGGGGTGGGGGAGGGGGAACGCACATGCCAGCATGGGGTGGGGGAGGGGGAACGCACATGCAAGCATGGGTTGGGGGAGGGGGAACATACATGCCAGCATGGGGGGGAGAACACGCATGCCAGCATGGGGGGAGAACATGCATGCCAGCATGGGGGGGAAACATGCATGCCAGCATGGGGGAGGGAGAACACGCATGCCAGCATGGGGGGGTGGCATGCATGCCAGCATGGGGGGGATGACATGCTTGCCAGCATGGGGGGGGGATGACATGCTTGCCAGCATGGGTGGGGATGACATGCTTGCCAGCATGGGGGGGATGACATGCTTACCAGCATGGGGGGGGGACATGCATGCCAGGATGGGGGAAACATGCATGCCAGGACGAGGAAACATGCATGCCAGGATGGGGAAAATATGTATGCCAGGATGGAGGAAACATGCATGCCAGGATGGAGGAAACATGCATGCCAGGATGGAGGAAACATGCATCCCAGGATGGAGGAAACATGCATCCCAGGATGGAAGAAACATGCATGCCAGGATGGAGGAAACATGCATGCCAGGATGGAGGAAAAATGCATGCCAGGATGGAGGAAACATGCATGCCAGGATGGAGGAAACATGCATGCCAGGATGGAGGAAACATGCATCCCAGGATGGAAGAAACATGCATGCCAGGATGGAGGAAACATGCATG
Source organism: Anomaloglossus baeobatrachus (assembly GCF_048569485.1). Classification (NCBI taxonomy): domain Eukaryota; kingdom Metazoa; phylum Chordata; class Amphibia; order Anura; family Aromobatidae; genus Anomaloglossus; species Anomaloglossus baeobatrachus. The sequence continues at coordinate 498,199,239 of NC_134357.1, forward strand.
CCAGGATGGAGGAAAAATGCATGCCAGGATGGAGGAAACATGCATGCCAGGATGGAGGAAACATGCCACGATAGGGTACATTTACCAGGAAGGGGTACATTTACCTGGATGGGGGTAAATTAACCAGGATTGGGAACATTTACCAGGATGGGGGACATTTACCAGGATGGGGCCGTGATGGGGACAAATATACCAGAATGTAGGAAATATATATCAGGATGGGGAATATGTTTACCAGGAAGTGGCCGAGGAAGGGGACATAACTACACAATGATGGGGAGGGGAGCAACTCCTACGTCTTTATGGGATTTCAAGATGTTCAGACTTTGAAATGTAGATGTGGATTACAGGGTGACATCTCATTGCATTCCAGGTTAAAATCTCTGTCTAATCTGCTGCAATTTTTTCCAGAAAGATCAATCCAACTGCTGTGTCTGGAAAGGGCAGGGGCTCAGCTTCAATGTGTGGTAAGCATGCATGAGCGTGATGCCCCTGCTGAAGAGAAGAGAAGACCGCAAAGGTAAGATTAAAATCAATTCTTTATATAATAGGATTGGTTGGCACTTCGGAAAAAAAATTGGGTTTAGGGCTACAGTTTGGGCACTCGGCCTGTAAAAGGTTCGCCATGACTGTTCTAGGCCATGAGTCTGAGGAGACTCACAAAGTAAACTAGGTGGATCTAAATGAGTTAGTTTGTGATCTGAATCTATCAAAAAGTCAGGTGGAGCTTTTGGCTTTGAGGCTCTTAGGCGGGCTTTGCACGCTGCGACATCAGTAACAATGTGTTACCGATGCTGCAGCGATAGTCCCGCCCCCGTCGCACGTGCGATATATAGTGAAAGCTGCCGTAGCGATTATTATCGCTACGGCAGCTTTACACACACATACCTGCCGTGCGACGTCCCTCTGGACGGCGACCCGCCTCCTTCCTTAGGGGGCGGGTCGTGCGGAGTCACAGTGACGTCACACGGCAGGCGGCCAATTGAAGCGGAGGGGCGGAGATGAGCAGGATGTAAACATCCCGCCCACCTCCGTCCTTCTCATTGCAGCCGGCGGCAGGTAAGGTGAAGTTCCTCGCTCCTGCGGCTTCATACACAGCGATGTGTGCTGCCACAGGAGCGAGGAACAACATCGCACCTGTCGCTGCACCGGCATTATGGAAATGTCGGAGGCTGCAGCGATGATACGATAACGACGCTTTTGCGCTCGTTCATCGTATCAAAAAGGATTTGCACGTTGCGATATCGACTGCGACGCCGGATGTGCGTCACTTTCGATTTGACCCCACCGACATCGCACGTGCAATGTCGCAACGTGCAAAGCCCGCCTTAGGCTGGCACTTGCTGGAGTTGAGGACCAAAGTATGTTCTTTCTGCCATGGGCAGCAGGAGCTTGAACACTTATTTTCAATGGAAGGGAACCTTGTTTACTGCAATGATGCGAACTCTCTGCTAGACGCGACGGGACAAGAGCACAGACTCCAAGAATGGGGGCTTTTTATAGACTCTTCAAAAAAAGTTTAAAAGCATAATGGCACCGAAAATCCATCTGTTCCTCTTGCTTATGCAGCAAGTCTGCAAGAAACATGAAGTTATGAGCCTTCTGTTGTCTAAAATCCGTTACAAAAATTACGATTGGAAAATTTGGGGTGATCCGAAGGTAACAACCTTGGGTGCTTTGGTTGCAGTTCAGCCATACAACGTTTTCTTATTTTCTTGGGACAGGAGTGTGACGGGGGTGTACAACAGAGCAAAGGATGGACGAGGCCGAGGGACGATCCAACAGGTTTATTAACAGGAATGCAAGAACAGCACACGATAAGTCCACGTAAAACAGATTCGGGGGCCCTTCCCGACAATCCTCGGACCGGATTACAAAGCAATCGTCCTTACAGTAGTCCAAAGAGTTCCACACAATCCCACGGGCCGCCACACAGGCCTAGCTCCATCCGTGTCCACAGCCACACAGGCTGGAGCTCCTGCTCCCTTCAAGTTTCAGCTCACTCTGCCTGAATCTCCCAGGTAAGCAGAGTTTACACTAGTTGGACTCTAGGCCCACCTCCCCCTACTCCCAGGGATGGAAGTGCCTCAAGAGGATATAACCTTGCATTTTAGGGGGGTGATTACCTACAACAATAGAAATGTACACAGAAGTAGTTCAAATAAGACAATGAACCCAGCTTGAAATAGGAATCTGTACAGCATATACAGTGAGAGGGTAAATTACATCTTCACAATCCCTCCCCCTCCCAACTTGTGTACGTACTAGGGACCTCTACAGGTCACTGGTTAAGTACACACAGGCAGAGCGTTACTTACATGTGGCTTCATGCAGCCACGAATTGGCATCGTAGCTCTCCCACATCATTGCCCAGGAGAACAGCTGCAGGCAGACCACCCATCACCCCAACCACACATCGCCTGACCCCAAAACCAAAGCTCAGATCCACAGTGGCTGTGGGAATAGTCCTCCATTGTCCACCAGCCAGTTCAATGACAATCCCAGGTCCTCTATGGATTGCCTCAGGCCGAACCACTCGGGGATCAGCCAGTGTGAGGAAAGCACCCGAGTCACAAAATCCAACAAGTCTCTGTCCATCCAGCACAACCTCCTGCAAGTGCTTACCTCGATGAGCATAAGTCGTCATAACTGCAGGTCGCACCCCGTAAACTCCTGGTGGTGCAACATGGGCTGAGTCACTAGGCCAGTCCTCACATAGCGGTGCCACATCTTCCTCCATGGCGCTGGGCTGTAAATAATTAACAATCTGATTGGGCGCAGGATCAGTCCTCATTTGAACAGCTGGGCAGGAGACTTGCCGATGCCCTGGCTGTCCACATTGATAGCATCTGAGCTGGGTCTCCCTCCATCCAAGGCGTCCTCTTGGGTAAGGGGTAGGGGAACTTGGAGGCCGGCTCCCACCTGAAGGTGCTGTAGGGGTTTGAGGATGATTCCTCCATGGCCTGGCTGGGCATGAGGCCTGCAAATGCCCGGGATGCCTACAAACATAACACCTGCGCTCTGTTACTTCCTCTCCCCGGCGTATTCCAGAAAGTGCAGTAGAAGCAACTGGAGGCACATTAACACGGGTATCAACATGTGGTGGCTTAGAGGAACGGGGAACAATGGGGACAGAATAACTGGGGGCATCCGGTGTTGTGGAGCTGTTAGGCGTCTCTCCATCCTCCAACAGAACCCTCCACTGAGGCTTGATGGTGAGCACCTCATCAGCTAGAGCAGCAGCTTCCTCCACTGTCGCTGGTTTTCTCTCACGCACCCATTCCCGGATCTCAGCGGGGCACTTGAAGTAAAACTGCTCTTTTAGGAGGACCTGGAGGACGGTCTCCAAGGTTAAGGCCTCCTCTGCCTCCAACCAACGATGCCACAGATGTTTGAGTTTGTGGGCATACATCTTGAAGGACACTTCCTCATCACATGCTAGAGTACGGAACTGAGTCCTGTAAGTGTCTGGCGTTACAGCATAATGTTCTAGAATAGTCTGTTTAATATCCGCATACTCACAGTTCCACCGAGGGTCCATAGCTCTATAGGCTGCAGCAGCTCCACCCTCTAAGAGCCCAACCAGATGCCGGACGCGCTCCCTTTCTGGGACTTCCATTAATCGACACTGATGCTCAAAGTCCTGGAAGAAGCCCTCAATGTCACCAGCAGCCTCATTAAACTGCTTGAAGTCTTTGCGGGACACTCTGGGAAGTTCCCTCATGATGGGTGCTGGGGTTACAGTCTGTCTGGAACCTCTCGCGGCTTCCACAGTGAGCTGCTTATCCAGCAATGCCATCTCCTCCATCCTGCGCTCCTTCTCTTCAGCTCCACGCATGGCCTCCCTCTTATCTTCTATGGTGGCCTCATCTCCAAGCAGTGCCATCTTTTCCTTGTACCACACAACCCATTGACTTTTTTGGGTATTCACCTCCGGCTCCCGTCTTTGCTCCCCTTGCTGTGGAAATTGTTCCTCGGTGCCATCTTGCAGGCAAGCGTGTTCCAATGCCTCAATTAGTTGCTCCTTAGAGAGTCCTTTGTAGCCGACACCTAATTCACGGGCCTTTGTTTGTAGACTCGCCACAGTCCAGTTCCTGTATCCTGAGGTTCTGGTTTCAGACGTCGATTGGCTGTTGTCCTCCATTTCTTCTGCTCTGATCCCACCGCTGCCACCAGTTTGTGACGGGGGTGTACAACAGAGCAAAGGATGGACGAGGCCGAGGGACGATCCAACAGGTTTATTAACAGGAATGCAAGAACAGCACACGATAAGTCCACGTAAAACAGATTCGGGGGCCCTTCCCGACAATCCTCGGACCGGATTACAAAGCAATCGTCCTTACAGTAGTCCAAAGAGTTCCACACAATCCCACGGGCCGCCACACAGGCCTAGCTCCGTCCGTGTCCACAGCCACACAGGCTGGAGCTCCTGCTCCCTTCAAGTTTCAGCTCACTCTGCCTGAATCTCCCAGGTAAGCAGAGTTTACACTAGTTGGACTCTAGGCCCACCTCCCCCTACTCCCAGGGATGGAAGTGCCTCAAGAGGATATAACCTTGCATTTTAGGGGGGTGATTACCTACAACAATAGAAATGTACACAGAAGTAGTTCAAATAAGACAATGAACCCAGCTTGAAATAGGAATCTGTACAGCATATACAGTGAGAGGGTAAATTACATCTTCACAAGGAGATACCACAAAAACAATTTCACAAAAAAAACAGTCCCCACCAAGAAACAGTTCGACTCTTGGAAGAAAGAATGTCCTTCATCATTCTCTGGTATCTTCAGAAAAAGTTTTCCTTCCACCAATCCACTTAAAACTTGGTACATTTACTTACATTTCTTGGACTCCCATTTAGATTTTTTCCGCAATAACCTTAAAGATATCAGTGACTAGCATGTGACTAGCATGGAGGGGCATTTTAAATCCAAGTCCCCTGACACCAGTGTTATACTTACCCTCCGTGATGCCTTCTTGTAATTAGCCAGAAGTCAGAAGTTATGTCACAAGCTCTCAATGCAAATCTATGAGAGCCAGATAGAGGCCAGAATGAGGCTCACATAGAGTTGTATTGAGTTGTGACCTCTATTGTACTCTATGAAACACTGGAGCAGCCGGCAGATCACAAACTGCCTGACATCAATATGAACGGCAGTGATAGAAGATGAAGCCGCCGGAAGGTGAGTATATGACAGGCATCAGGGGACTTAGATTTAAAGCACTACTCCCACGGTGCAATGAAAAAGTTGAAGTGGTGCTTTAAATAATAAAGCATTATTCCATACGTGCCTCCTTTTAGACATTCTCCTCATGGAGAATTGGTTGTGTAGATGGATGCCAGGGATGAGTGTGATGACCCAGTATATCGGAGCTATGCGCAGTAAATGTTTTGGCTGCTTCCTGGGAGGCTACTGCAGTGTCTCGAGTTTTGTTGTGGGAGTCCAAAAGATCTGCCCATTTAACAGAAACTCCCTGATCTTGCCTGTCGAATGTGTTTGGGGGTTATAGCATAGCCCCATTCAGGATCATTCAAAACACCATGCATCCGAGTGGCATTGCTTTCTAACCTCTTTAGTTTTACTGGTGGTCTACACTTGTGGTCTACAGTTTGTACCTAGACCTCAGGATGTAGACCGCAAGGCAATTTGTAGTTAACCACCTGTAACTAGACATTTTAAGGACTTACAGATATTGTAATATATTTAATCTGATTAACACCACCACTTCTGAAATGCCTTACCAGAGTAGGCGGAGAACCCCCGTTACCAGACCTGAGCCCTTCACTGCGCAGCATGAAAGAAATTACCCAAAGGGGCTGTCCTGTGGGATGACTCTCACAGGGTGCTAATACCAACATAAGTTCACATTTTGGGTATTACTCGGTTTTTTGAGAGGCATTCCTTGGCGATAATGGTCAAAGGGCTTAAATGTGTTGATAATGAGCATGAAAATATTGATAAGTATGTAAAAGGTTGAAACTTGGCTTTTAGGGTAGCTACCTCCACGAGCCAGGGCTAGGAAGACAGGCTTCTTTTGGAGGAGAGTTTCTTTGCATGTCTTATTTTCCAAGGGAATGTTGCTTAGTCTATAAGACGTCACGGTGTGTCAAGTGTGACAGACAGTCATGTGGTTTCAGGCCATAGAAGGTCACAGTGTTTGGCTGAGCAGAATGCTCCCTGACTTTCCATTGTTCCTGCTGTCAGTATTCATTGGTATAGGTAGCTTTCCTGCTGGATTCATCTCTCTCCCTTTTGGACCCAGTAGGAACGTGACTTCCACCCAGCTGCTGATTGTCAGTATTCTCTTGATATTTATATACCCCTTCCTTTCTTTGGACTGATGCTGGTGATATTTTTCAGTTCCTTCAATCCTTGGTTGAAAGCAGGTGGCTTTTACTCCACTGTGGTATCATTGCTGAAAACTCTGCTGAACCTCTACCTGAGTCATCTCATAAATAGTTCATGCTTTTCCCACTGTGTGCCCCCCTTGTGTCGTCTATAGTGTTTAGTGGGGTTGAAGAAGAGCTCATCCCATCCGTTCACTATTTAGCGCCCAGCACTAGGGATACCTAGCGTCAGGTATCTGCCTCGACGCATAGGTGTGGAACCAATCTAGGGTGGTGAGGGACCCCAGAACCAGTGGTAGGTTCAGTAAGAAGTCACCATCTTCCCTTTCCCTAGACACAGGGTTTCCCTTCCCTTTTGCCATTCGCTTGGTACTTCCCCATACCTAGTGGGACATAAGATCCCTTAAGTGAGGTTATGGTCTCCGCAAGGAGAAACAGTACCACCCTAGACTTATACAGAACCCTGTGAAGGACACACTTTACTGTCGTTTGGTGCTTTGAGCTATCACCTCTTTTGGTGGAACAAGTTACTTGTTGCAGGTACAGTAAGGCCAGATAGAAATCTACATCTTGGAGGTTGCATGCATTCTTCCTAGTGATTTTTTTTCCACAAGCCTAATGTTACATCTTTCATGTTTTTTTTATTTTTTCATATTGCGATCAATATATTCAGATTGCAAAATAATTTGTATTCTACGTCCATCCACCAATCCAGGCCTTTTGTTTTTCTAAAGTAACTTTACGTAAATGCAATTTGCACAATCTCTCAGCGTTGCTCTGGTAGAGTATCGTTCATATAGAAAGACACCATTGTAATGGTAGCCCGCCCCTCTCCGTGCTCTGCTGTCATTTACGGAAGGTTAATGTGTGGAGCTGGCTCTGCGCCGTAGGCAGAAGATCCCATAATCCTAACAAGTGTCACATACTGTAATTGATTGATCAGATCTAAGCTTTGCTAATGCTTTAAACACCCCATCTGTTTTCAGAGACCTGAGCAGAGGAACGCACCGGCGTCTTACGCCTTCCAATTAGCTGGAGCAATTTCACAATTAGACAATTGATTTAACGATGGATTATGTCAGGCTGGAGAAGATAAGCACTTCTCATGTCTAGAAAAAAAATACTCGTTAATGGGTAATGACGCCATACCTTGGCTGGTGTAGTAACTCCCTCTGGTGCTCTCTGTGGTTGAACCCCAAAATTGTGGTTTGGTTATGGCTTTTTTTGTTCTTTTTTTCTAATTTAAATGCGATGATACAAAAGCAATTTAATAAGATGTTAATTATTGGCTGAGGTCTGGTCACTGGGAACCACATTGTTCCCAGGGAATTGGCATCTTTTGTCATCTCATGTTGCCCTTATAAACCAATATTATCCAAATCTACCATATTATGTCTTAATTAGTGTCTATCCTCCTTTCTTGTGTTTTTTCTAAACCTCAAAATACCTCTGTATAACATCCTTGTTTCTTTCCTATGTCTGAACGTCACTTGTCATACTCAATGCCTTCTCGTAAAACCCCATCTCTGGCCCTTTGATTGACAATTTTTTGCCTTCCATTAGTTCTGTCACAAATCCCGCTCATGCACACGATCCATTTTTCTTCTATCACGGCTCCATTTCGTATACCTTCTCACCACGACCTCACTCACCATGTTCTCCGTAAAGCATCTCCTCATGTCAGGTCGTCCCGTTGAGGTGCTGGTTGCAGCACTCCTTCCACTGTTGCTTCCATTTTTCTGCTTGGCCAGTCTCTGTAGGAATCTACCTGTGCCGTGTCCGTCAGAGATTAGTTTCCCTGACCTATGCCATGTGAACAGGGTCTATTTCAGGCAGCTTCTCCCACCCCTCTCTGCCCAATCGTGGTTGCTAGTCAGATTGTCTGTCAGTGTCCTTTCCATGCGTTCCTCTGTTGTGATTCTCAAATTTTTAACTTGACTCGTACACCCATCCAGTCTGACCTCTCCGCTCCTGACCTCTGCTTTGTAGTCTGAACCTGTGCCCCAACTTTGGACCATCTGACAACACCTTTGTCTTGCACTCCTGCATTTCTGACCCTCCAGTCAGCTGCTGCAGACCTGGGAACTGCTCCAGAGTGGTACTTGGTGTCTACCAGCAGCTCAAGCCATCCTCACCATCAGTGGTACTAGTGAAGATCCAGTAGAGATTTAGATACGCCCCTCAAGTGTAAGCCCGACCCGTGGCGCAGTGGGTTCACACCCGCCAGCGTGAGATACACCCATCTGCGTTACATTTTCTCAGTTGTTAGTAGAATGTGCCTATATCATGAGGTTCCCACTTCATAGCAACTGCATGATCTGTCCTTATGGTATGGATACCAACCTTTTTCAAGTCACAGGCCACTTTTATTTACGACAGTTGTGTTGAGCACAAAAAAATATATGATGAATTGTTCTTATCAACTAGTGTGATACAGTTTAATCTCTGGTGCTGAGTGTCACTAAAGGCATGACCTCCTTGGTGGAACTAGAAGCCATATTGTGGTCCTTAGAGCTCCCAAAATACTGGTTGGGTAACTGCCATATAATGTGGAAACATTGCACCCTATAGAAATACATATTGCGTGGAAACTGGAAATACTCCTTAGTTTTTTATGTCTTCTCTAGATCGTCTACAAGAAACAGCTGGAGTCTTTGAGTCTTTTTATGAAGGAATCCCTTGTTTTGCATCGCGCGAGGTCATATAACGACACCATGCAATATAATATTTTCATAAGGCCTCTCAAATTTAGCCACAGGGAGATGAAAAGCGTCCAGCGTCAGCAGGAATATCCCTCCTCCGTTACTGTTGTCACCAAGCCGGCCGATATTCCACTGGCCACGGTTCTGCTTGATCTGGACGCCGCTTTCCCTCTGGCTCTCCTCTATTTTGGCTTCATCTATATTATTGCTTTATTCAAACATCAATAATCTGGCAAAATTGACAGTTATTATTATCCAGCAGCCAGTAATAAGATTTTGATAATGTGTCTTTCCTGTGCAATAACCTTCCTGAATCGCTTCTTGCCAAATCCTCATTTAGTATTTGTTTGCCTAATTCACTCAGCTGCTGCGATGCGTCCCCCGGACGGCTGCGCACCCCCAGCTGCGATATAATGAAATAATCCCTGTGTAGAAAGACGTCAGGTTGAGTGGACTTGTCAAAACCCGATACAAACCTTCGCCTTTATTTACCCTGACTGGCAGTCAAAGGGCGAACAGATTATTGAGGTCTCTCCTATCATATTGCAGGCGGCTCAGCAATCTCTAGATTATAAGTGATGGCATGTGGCAGATTGTGTGCACAAGTGTAAAGTAATGATTTCAAGACGTAAGGGTGGGTGGCGGAGCTTGGGTGGGTTAATGGAGCTTTCGGAGGCCCCCTACTTTCTATGTTATGTACTGTATATAGAACAACTTTTTATTATTCAGAAAAAAAGGTAACTAAAACAAAATGATGGATTAACAGATTATAAAACAGATTGACAAATAGATATTAGATAGACAAAAAAGAAGAAGAAACTGTTTAATGAGCCGAACAATTACTGCTTGTGGCTAAAAATTAGTCAGTTTGGCTACATTTTCACCATTCTGGAGTGCTATCTTCTATTTTTACAATAGGATACAATGGTAAAGAAAGAGAAAAGGAAAGCAGGAAAGAGAACAGAAAAGAAAGATGAAAGAGAAAAGGAAACAAGGAAAGAGAAGAGAAAAGGAAAGAGGAAAGAGAAGAGAAAAGGAAAGCAGAAGAGAGAAAAGAAAAGGAAAGAAGGAAAGAGAAGAGAAAAGGAAAGAAAGAAAGAGAAAAGGAAAGAGGAGAAAAGGAAAGCAGAAGAGAGAAGAGAAGGGAAAAGGAAAGGAAAGAAAGAAAAAAGAAAGAAAAGGAAAGTAGTAACAAAAAAGAAGGAAAGAAGTAACGAAAGAAGGAAGAAAAGAAAGAATGCAAAGAAAGAAATTAGATTACTGGATAGATGTCTGGATTGATGGATAGGTAGATAGATATAGCTCGGGGCAGTAGTCATGGGCGAGGTGTTGCTTCCTGACGCCCCAGCACACTACATGAAAAACAGTCATGGCTAGAGATGTGGACTTGTGTAGTATGGGCCGTAGGCCTGTGTAGTCTGGATTTTGGGAATTGTATGGCTGACCTTTTCAACTCTATGCACGAGATAGTGGGCACACAACTTCCAGCACATTTCAGTTACACCAAGAAAATTCAGACACAGTTTCATCGTCGTTATTCCTGTTCTTACTGGTCCTGTTAGTTCCAGCACATCCCACTCTAGCACCACAGTCCAATTCATGGCAGTCACTTTCCCTTTCTGCGGCTCCATGTCTCTCCTCCTCGTAGAGAAGAGAGTCAAGGGACTTGCTAGTGTGGCCTGAGTAGAGCCTTTAGATCTCAGACACTTTGGGGGACTGAGCCCGAGAATGTCAACTCAGTTCACAAACTGGCTTGTCTTCGTCCGTTGCTTTTGAGCTGTAAGCTATATTGGGGCCTTGCTAGAGTTATGTCCTCCGAACCCTTCTGTCTGAGCGCCACTGCATTGGAAGGTCGGTCTCTAGACTTCACGTAGTCCTGTGTTCTGTGTCTCAGTCAACACTTCAGGATCACAGTATCTCGGCTCTGGTATCCATTCTCCTTCTTTTGTCACAGGTCACCCACTGCATGCCCCCTTGATGACCTTCATTCTATTTGTCCGTTCCTATCATACACTGGGTCCCAACTCTTTTGCTAGAACAAAACCGTCTTTCTCTATGATCTAACTCCTCTCATTGTGGGCTAGTCCCAACACTTAACTGTTTCTTACCCTACAGTCTAGTACCCACCTATAAAGTCTTTCTGTACATTACACATTAGATCACAATTCACATATCATATAATTTACAAAGACGCAGGACACAATTCACATGACAGCACAAGTACGCGATTGGTGTCTTCAGGGAAAGGAACAAGACAGCAAGAGTCTACCTCCTTTGAAATAGACAGCTCAGTCTCAGAAGCAAAGTAGCCCCTTCGGACAGTTGATCAGCGGGGGTGCTGAGCGTTGTGTTCTTTCTGATATAATATTGGTGACTTAGACTAAAGGGTGTTTTACACGCTGCGACATATCATCGGGGTCATGTCGGGGTCACGTCGTTAGTGACGGATATCCGGCGCTGTTAGCGACATCGCAGCGCGTGACACCAAGGAGCGACGATCAACGAGCGCAAAAACGTGAAAAATCGTTGCTCGTTGACACGTCGCTCCTTTTCCAAATATCGTTGCTGCTGCAGGTATGATGTTGTTCGTCGTTCTGGCGGCACCATACATCGCTATGTGTGACGCCGCAGGAACAACGAATATCTACTTACCTGCGTCCACCGGCAATGAGGAAGGAAGGAGGTGGGCGGCATGTTCCGGCCGCTCATCTCCGCCCCTCCTCTGCTATTGGGCGGCCGCTTAGTGAAGCTGCAGTGACGTCGCTATGACGCCGAACGCACCTCCCCCTTGAAGGAGGGATTTGTCGGCGGTCACAGCGACGTCGCTGAACAGGTATGTGCGTGTGAAGCTGCCGTAGCGATAATGTTCGCTACGGCAGCGATCACCAAATGTCGCACGAACGACAGGGGCGGGTGCTAACGCGCACGACATCGCTAGCAATTGCTAGCGATGTCGCAGCGTGTAAAGCACCCTTAAGGATTTCGATCAATTTTAAAGACCTGGAAAACCCAGTCTTGCCTCTTTGGGTAGCAAAGGGATTTGAGGTTATTTTTATTAATTTTTGATAATTGCAGATATGATTTTTTTTATAATTATAACATTCAATTATTTTTTACATTTGAACCACATGTTCCTGGTTTTCTGGTAGGGGTCGCAAGGCTGCAGCATATTTTTGTGATCGTCATCAGCCGGTAATATTTCACTGAGATCCCGAGAGAGGTGATTGTTTCAAAGATAAATTAGAGCTTTGTAGCATTAGCAAATTGGTCTAATTATCTTAGGTGCCCTGGGCTCCCGGTGTCAGCTTCAGTTTGGCTGCGTTGCATGGAGTGCTAATTGTCTTTTTAAAGTAACAAGAGGGGGGTTAAAACTTTTACAACTTGGAGCCAAATGTCTCTGCTCCTTTCACCATATCCACAATTTAGGGGGAGATGTTACTTCTTATTCTTGAAGGAACTCGCTTTTTTTTAAATTTCGGGTTTGGAATACTTTTGATGGAAATCACCTAATGTTTAGAGAATTCCATTAAGGCAATGATCCAAGAGAAACAAATATGAAAATTAGCCCTTCTACAGACGGAAGAGAACTATGGGACATCAACCAAACCAGAAATCTCTCTGAAGACATTCGTTTCAGCATTCTTGTCCCTCATCAGGATAGACTAGCTGGCTGGTTGGCCTTTGATGCAGCCTAAGTACTACTAGTTCTCACTGAAGACTCCAAACTAATGTATGGAGACTTGCAAGCAATACTCCAAGTATGAAAATCAGTTCTCCTCTAGAAGGAAGATGGATCATATCACTAAACTAGGGATTTCACCGAAAGTGAAAGGGCCAAGATTCCCAAAACAGCTGTTTACCAATAGATGTCTCTTCCTGCTGAGTCTTTGGTTTAGAGTCCCTGTTGTGAAAATTTTCCTCCTCCTGGAACACTGTACATAATATCTTTTCTTACCAGCACATATGGTACACCATAAAAGTGACCAGTATTTCTTATCTTGCTGTAAGACATAGGACCACAAGTTGTCATGTTGGCTCATGTTAAAGGGCCATAATGGATATTGTACTTTCCTCAAAGAATGTTACCAATTTTGGGAGAACGAGCTAACCATCTAGTATGTATGGGCAGGGCCGCCATCAGGGCATTACTGCCCTTACTGATGTATAGGGCCCGGTGAAGAGGGGGGTACTTAGTTCACTTTATTTATCCCTGGGCCGGGCCCTAGTCACAGCCACAGCCTACAGAAAATATGGCCGCAGCGGACAGGGGCGACTGTGTCACTTAGGCCACTTTAACTGAGTGACACATGGCTAATTTGCATGTACAGCGCTTCAAGCACATCACATGCAAATTAGCCATGTGGTAAAGCTAGGGGCAGTGGGGAAAAGCAGGGTGTGTTATCCCGCAGCCCACGCTGTGATCTCATCACATTGCTGTGGGCAACGCAGAGCCGCGGAGGTAGCGAAGACTTGAAGGGGAATGGTAAGCGCTCCATGGAGGAGCGGAAGACAGGGGCGGTATGATTGCAGTCGGTGTTGGTAGTGGGGCGGCCCGCTGATGCCAGCCCCTGCTTCAGCTGGATGTATGTCCGAAGGCGCACATCCAGCTAAAATACATTGTGGCACAGAGAGGACGCCACACAACATGGGAATTAGGGAGACTGGCTGTAGTACCCAGCGTTGCCCAGGATAGTAACTAAATCTGCTCTTACCCACTCTCCCTCTCTCCCACTCTCCCACTTCCCTCTCATCACTGAAATCATATATACTGACACATAAGCTTGTTATACTAAGAATGTCCATTGTTGCCTGAAACAACCAATCACAGCTCCTATTAATGACCTGTAGCAAAATAGAAGCAGAGCTGTGATTGGTTGCTACAGGCCACCTGATAAATATCCAGGCTACCTGTCAAAACAGCAAATATATTACCTCACACATCTAAACAGTAAATAAGAGCTTTTTTTTGGAGAATAACTGTAAAGCGTGGGGTTAAAATTTCCCCTCAAAACATACAAATTGTCTCTCCAGGAAAGGAGACAAACTCTAGCGCAGCGCCACCTATTGGAAGTAGCGATCCTAAAAGTCAAATGTGGATTTTTAACAATCCTTTGCATATGACTTAGGATATACAGTATATGTCAGATCAGAATCCCAATTTGCAGACACGGCGTTTCGGGGTGCTTGCCCCTCGTCAGTGCAAAGTATGGGCTGTCTGATCTGGCTCATGAGAAGCTTTGTGGGGACCCTCAAAACATAGTCTATGACATTCCCCGAGTCAAATGGGGTAGCTATGCAAAATTTCGGGATTGTAAATGCGACGGTGCGGATTCCTTTAGTGGACACACACACACACACACACACACACACACACACACACATACATACACACATTCAGCTTTATATATGAGATTTTCAGCCAGCAGATGGTGTTTAATGAGAACTGTTGATGTGCGATTGGGGAGAACATGGTGCAGAAGTGGAGTTTTTCCAAGAGCAATGGTGGGACTGTGGAAGGTTTGAGGAGTGGCTGCAGAGCTGGGGTGGAGCCTGGGTGGAGTCTAAAGAGGGCTCCAAAATTTTGCCAGTATGGGGCCCTGAAATTTCTGGTGTCAGCCCTGTGTATGGCGTGCTATGACTTTCTCCTGGATGGTAGACAAATCAATCAGTTAGATTTCTGTGTCCATTCCTTTTTCTTCTCAGAGGAGTTAATCTGCCATCAGAGGTGTCTGGCTGCAGCTTTCCCTCCTCAATTCAAGCACATGCACCCTCGTCCCTGTGAGAAACTTTCTGCATGGCGGAGTCAGGAGGGATAATTGTCAGCTATCTGAATTGTATGATCAGCTTTAGAATTGTAATTGTATTTTCAAGGGAATGATGTTTTTTCATATTATGTTTGGATTGTTGCCATGAGCTAATTGTATGCCATTATGTCTTGTATTGGGTTCTGTTTGCTAATTTACTGTATTATTTTTATGTAGGGAGATGATGCCGAGGACGTTAGATGGTCAGATCACCATGGAGAAGACCCCCAGTTACTTTGTGACCAAGGAGGCTCCAGCTCGGCTCTCTGCCATGTCGAAGGATGCTAAGCTAATTGTGGTGGTGAGGGACCCGGTAACTCGCGTCATATCGGATTATACCCAGACGTTGTCCAAGAGGCCGGACATCCCCACATTTGAGAGTTTGACCTTTAAAAACAGGACTACGGGTCTTATCGACATCTCATGGAGTGCCATCCAGATCGGCATCTACGCCAAGCACTTGGAGAACTGGCTCCAGTATTTCCCTATGAGCCAGATCCTCTTTTTGAGCGGGGAGAGACTGATCACGGATCCTGCTGGAGAACTGGGACGTGTCCAGGATTTCCTGGGACTTAAGCGAATCATCACAGACAAGCATTTTTATTTCAATAAGACTAAGGGTTTTCCATGTCTCAAAAAGGCAGAAACGAGCAGCAAACCGCACTGTCTGGGCAAAACCAAGGGCAGGACTCACCCCAATATAAAGCCAGAAATCGTCCAGAGATTGCGCGAGTTCTACCGGCCGTTCAATATGAAGTTCTACCAAATGACCGGCCAGGATTTTGGCTGGGACAGCTGACACATAAAGGATATATAATATATACAATATATTTTTTTAACATGGAAAAGTAAATAGTGTCATATCTTCTTACATATAAGACAGAACATATATTTTCTGTTATATAACCGCTTTAATTTCACTTAATGTATTTAAAGTCTTATTTAATGACATCTTTGTCTTCACTACTTAGTTGAAGCCTTTTAGTTGTTTCTATGTTTTCTTATATATTCTTTATATTTACAGGAACTTAAAAACAATGTTATACAAAGTACCAAATAATTCCCCTGCATGTGGTTGGATAATGTGTGCCCATGGGGCTTCGCTCCAAATACATATTTTGGATACAAATTCTAATTAGTCACCTCTATGTTGATATTGAACCCATTTTGTATCTCCAGAATTGAACGTTTTCCTCATCTATAGTATAGAGGATACCTTACTGATCGCTGGAGGCTCGACTGTGGCAACCCCAAATAATTCCGAGAATGCGGCTCATTATGAGTGTGCATAGTCGATCCATATTCATTGTCTATAGGACTGCCAGAGAAAGCTGATTACTGTGGTCGGACCTTTCAGTTCTGGGAATTCCCTTGTAAGCACTGCTATCATCCATGTGAACATGTGCACCATTTATGCTCTACAATTTCACTTAAACCACAGTGAAGGGTTGCCATATATGCAATTTTATGTAAAAAGTACTTTAGGCCATAGATTTCCTACAGTTATTACCGTAATTTTCATTTTGTAGGACGCACCGGATTATAAGACGCACCCCAATTTAGAGGAAAAAAGGTAAAAACATAATATAGGGTCCATTTTATAATGCGGTGGTTTGTTATCGAGGGGGATGGCAGCGGTGGTGAAGTGGGGTCACAGGAGGCAGGGTCGGTGGTGGAGTAGGGTGATGTGGCGGGTGTCCCGGATGCTCGCTGCAGGCGCTGTGAGGCAGGAACATCTAGAAACTGTCGGCGGTGCGAGCTTCAAAGAAATTGAGCCCGGAGTCGGCGCGTGTGCAGATTGAGCTATCAGCTCAATGACGAGCTGAGATTTCATCTGCGTACGCGCCACCTCCAGGCACCATTTTCCTTAAGTCAGCTGCTGGGAGATCAGTGAGCTTTAGGTGGTGCGTACGAGAACTCCATCCGCGCATGCGCCGACACACAAAGCCATTATTTGAAGCCCTCACCGCTGACATTTTCAGGATGGCCCCTATCTCACCGCCCACAGCGAGTATCAACAACGGCCTCCTGTGACCATTCTCTACCACCGCATACTAAGCTACATTTGGCTTATAAGACGCACCCCTCATTTTCCTCCCAAATTTTTGGGAGGAAAAGTGTATCTTATAATCCGAAAAATATGGTGAATATTCAACAAGGTGTTTAGCTTTGTATGCTTTTTTTTGCCTCTTTTCCAAGAATGAAAGTGAATTTTATAAATCACACTCTAGTTTCATTTATAGGTTTGGGCTTTATAATACATTTTTTTTGCATAATTTCAGACATTAATGTTTTAAACAACAGAGACAGACATTTTGTAACCTTAAAGGGGTTTTGTCAAAAAGGCCAGGGATATCCATACAGTGACATGTAAAAGTTTGGGCACCCCTGGTCAAAATGACTGTTATTGTGAACAGTTAAGCAAGTTGAAAATGAAATGATCTCTAAAAGGCAGAAAGTTAAAGATGACACATTTCCTTTGTTCTTTAGAAAAAAAAAGAAATAAAAAATAAATATAAATATATATATATATATATATATATATATATATATATATATATATATATATATATATTCATCATTTACATTTTAAAAAATTACAAAAAGGAAACTAGGTGTCAATGCAAATGTTTGGACACCATTGGAGATCTATGCACTCAAATAGCTTTGACCAAGGTTTCAGACCTTAATTATCCTGTTAGGGTTATGGCTTGTTCATGATCATCGTTAGGAAAGGTCAGGTGATGCAATTTTCACAGCTTTGTAAAAACCCAACCTCCTCTAACCTTGTGCCAAAAACAAGCATACATAGGTTCTTCTAAGCAGCTGCCTAGCACTCTGAAAATGAAAATAGTAGAGGCCCACAAAGCAGGAGAAGGCAATAAGAAGACAGCAAGGCGTTTTCAAGTTGCCATTTCCTCAGTTCAAAATGTAATTATGAAATGGCAGATAACAGGAACAGTGGAGATAAAGATAAGGTCTGGAAGACCAGCAAAATTTCTGTGAAAGCTGCTCATAGGATTGCTATAGAATTCTTGCGGACTGCAAAAGACCTTCAGGAATATTTTGCAGACTTTGGAATTGTGGTACATTGTTCTACTGACCAGAGACACCTGCACATATATGGCCTTCATGGAAGAGTCATCAGAAGAAAATGTCTCCTGCATCCTTAGCATTATATTCAGCATTAGAAGTATGCAAAAGAACATCTAAACAAGCCTGCTGGACCAATGAGGTTAAAATAGAACTATTGGTCACAATGATCAAAGGTATGTGGGGTGGATAAATCATGCTTTTGGGTTATCTTGCAGCGAATGGCACAGGAGCATTTCATGGGTAGAGGAAACAATGGATTCAGTGAAATTTCAACAAATTCTTGATGCAAACATAAATAACACCATCTGTAAAAAAGCTAAAGTTGAAAAGAGGAGAAAAGAGGATGGCTTCTTCAAATGGATAAGGGTTCTAAACACTCATCAAAATCCACAATAGATTACCTCAAAAGGCGCAAGCTGAAGGTTTTAAAATGGCCCTCACAGTCCCCTGATCCAAACATCATTAAAAATCTGTGGCTAGACCTCAAAAGAGCAGTGCATGCAAGACGAACCAGGAATCTCACAGAACTGGACGATATCTCCAAGGAAGAGCAGTGCATGCAAGACGAGCCAGGAATTTCACAGAACTGGAAGACTTTTCCAAGGAAGAGCAGTGGATGCAAGGCGAGCCAGGAATCTCACATAACTGGAAGACTTTTCCAAGGAAGAATCAATGAAAATCCCTCAAACAAGAATTGAAAGACTCTTGACTGCTTCAAAAAGCGTTTACAAGTGGTGATGCTTACAAAGGAGGTGTTACTAAGTACTAACCATGCAGGGTGCCCAAACTTTTGTATCTGCCCATTTTCCTTTTATTGTTAAATTAAAATTTAAAAGATAAAACATATTTTTTTGCCTAAAATACAAAGGAAATATGTTAATGTCACTGTTCCGCCTCCCCATCCACATGGCTAGGGCACGGAGCCTTCTCCTGAGCCTTACTTCTGGAGATTGGATGCTTTAAAAACTGACATCTCTAGTGAACCAGCGCCGGCTATAAGCTTAGCGCTGCTTTGCCTGTGATTGCTGGTCCTGTGTTATCCTCATCTGACTGTGCCTGTGCCCCCGTACCCTGTCTGAGTTCCGTCCCCTAGTCGTTCCCCCATTTCTCTGTCCCTTCTCCTACCTCCCCACTTGGTTGCTTTCTCTGGTACTGACCTCGACTCCGCTTCTGCTCTTTCCTCCGGTCCTCCTTCTGCCCGTACTGTCTTTGACCCAGCCTGCCTGATCATTCCTCGCACGCCCCGCAGCTCTGCTCCCCAGCTGTGCTGTGAGGCAGTGTACAAGCACACACTGTGTATCTACTTCCTGGTTCTTGTTTCTCTGAGTAGTGTCTTCTGCTGCAGAGCTCCGGCTCCCCCTGGTGGCAGCTTGACAGTTAACTTTAACTTTATGCCTTTTAGCAATCATTTCATCTTCAACTTGCCTAGCTATTCACAACAATAACAGTAATTTTGACCAGTGGTGCCCAAACTTTTGCATGACACTGTATGCACTATTAGGGCATGATGTGGATATTATAGAACAGGGTTGAGACCCCCCTTTACTTTCCAGAATACAGAGCTGCTCTACAGGAGAGGCACACATTCTGGCTTAGTTGGGCCAGTCTTCTAATGCATCGATGACCATTCATGGACAATACCAAGGAAATGCCTGTCTACTGGCTGTTTGCTGGAAAGGCTGGGAGCAGGACCTGGGGCACACAGCATATGGGCAGATTTTGAAAGAAGTTGTTCTTAATAATAAAACATATTAGGGCTCATGAACACTGCTGTATTACAGCACCAAAAATCAGCCTAAGGGTCTAGAGATGGGTGAATGTTCAAAAATTTGTTTTGGGCAGATTCGATTCAGTCCTTGGACGTTCGGTCTGAAAGGCCTTAATTTTCTTGACGAAAAGTTCCTTAAGATTCTGCAGATCTCAAAACTTAACCTTTTCCTATCCAATAAATTTCCTGTTCTGCCCATTGATATCCTAATAGCACTATGCACGAAGTCCTGCCTGCTATGCTTAGAAAAGGGACCTTCCACTCAGTGGCCCGCTAGAAGGGACTTAGGACAGTAAAATGCGTATGATGATGTCCACTGCCAGCGGACAAAGGAGCGTAACGAAATTTTTGGAATGTCCCCACCGGGGGGACTCAGGATAGGAAAAGGTTAAAGGGGTTGTCCACTACGTGGACAGCCCCTTCTCATTCCCCTTGTTCGCCTCTGTAAAAATAAATAAGCCTATATTCACCTCCGGTGCCAGCTCGGTTCCAGCGATGTCTGAAGCTGCATCCCTGGGGCCTACGTGAAATTATTATCACACGTGGGCCCCGAGACCAATCAGTGCCTGGCATCTGTCTCCGAGCCTTCGAACATTCAGCTCAGGATGTGAGCGTTCAATGAGAAGGGTTGTCCAAGTAGTGGACAACCTCTTTAATAAAGACAAAAATGTGTATTTGCCTGTCCCAGGCCACAACTCTTTGGCCAATCCTACTCTCTCCTCCTCCATTCTTTGGATTTTCAAGGGCTGATGAGGTCTCCTGCAATCGAGTGGGGCGTGTGACATGTCATTAACGTCATTGACGAGGATCGCTCCCCGTAGGGACTGCGTGAGGCCTAATCAGTATAGGAGGATCCATAGACAGGAGGAAGCATGCCGAGGACTGGGTGGGTATGGTGGTAGGAAATGTGAGGGGTGGGTAGGAGAGGCTAGAAAAAAAATTATTTATCAAAAGAATGAATTGGTTGTGAATTGATTCACTGATCTCTATAAGGGCCCATTCTGTACCTCTCTAAATTCATATGGAATCCAACATAGAAAAAATTCCCAAACGCTAAATTCCCTTAGTAATATTGTTTCTAAAAGAGATTATAAATGTGGACTTTGTTACCTTTCCTTTTGGCTCGTTATATCCCAAAATGGGATGACCAGCTTTGAAAAACAAGACAAAATATGCTTTTGTGATACTCTGTCAGAAGATGTCTATACACTGTTTGTGTCTGTGTTCCTCCAGTGGTTGTGATGTGAATTACAGCTGTTTAGAGTTTTGCTATCATGTCTCTATAATGTATTAAAGGGAACCTATCACCAGATTTGGTGACTAGAAATTGCGGCCACCACCACTGACCTCTTATATACAGTATCCTAGAATACTGTATATAAGAGCCCAGGCCACTCTGTATAACATAAAAACACTTTTATAATACTCACCTAAGGAGCGGTCCGATCTAGTGGGTGTTGCAGCTCTCCGGTCTGGCGCCTCCTATCTGCAGCGATCACAGTCATCCTTCTACTCAGCCCAGTATGGATGACGTGTCCTACGTAATCCACACAGGAGGGCAGATCAAAGTACTGTAATGTGAAGGCGTGAGGAAAGGTTACAGACTGCCCACACATGCGCGCTACAATACTTTGATCTGCCCTCAGCAGGGCAAATCAAAGTGCGCCTGCACAGGACCAAATCCTGGCTAGTGTGGATGACGTAGGATGCGTCATGCACACGGGCCTCAGAAGAAGGAGGGCGGCGATCGCCTCAGAGAGGAGGTGCCAGACTGGAGAGCAGTGACACCTATCGGACCAGACCGCCCCTTAGGTGAGTATTGTAAAGGTGTTTTTTATGTTCTGCAGAGCGGCCTGGGCTCTTATATACAGTATTCTAGAATGCTATATATATAAGTGGTGGCCAAGACTTATGCGGGCGTCACACGGTACGATCTATCGTGCGATCGTACGAGCGATCGTACCCGCCCCCGTCATTTGTGCGTCATGGGCAAATCGCTGCCCGTGTCGCACAAAGTCATTAAACCGCCGTTACATGTACTTACCTGCAGAGCGACCTCGCTGTGGGCGGCGAACATCCTCTTCCTGAACGGGGAAGGACGTTCGGCGTCACAGCGACGTCACACAGCCGCCGGCCAATAGAAGTGGAGGGGCGTAGATGAGCGGGACGTAAACATCCCGCCCACCTCCTTCCAGCCGCATAGCCGGTGGGTGCCACGGGACGCAGGTAAGCTGAGTTAATCGTTCCCGGGGTGTCACACGGAGTGACGTGTGCTACCCCGGGTACGATGAACAACCGGCGCCATGAAAAATAAACAATTTTTTAAAAATAAGCGACGTGTACATGACTCACGATTTGTGACCGATTCTGCGTCGCTCGGAGGTGTCACACGAGACGACGTCGTGAACGATGCCGGATGTGCGTCACAAAAACCGTGACCCCGACGATGCATCACATGATAGATCGTCTCGTGTGATGCCCGCATTATAGTCACCAAATCTGGTGAAAGGTTCCCTTTAAATATCCAAGCTGGAGTCCTTAGTGGAATTTGCTGAAAAGTACAGCAAGGGTGCACACAACTGTACCTTCATAAGCACCATACATACTGAGGTACATAAAATGTCTACATCTCCATAGTTCCAAGCCGAAGATATCCCTTGTTCTTCTGTATAGACTCGATACATACAGGTCCGTTGTGTGCATGAGTCCATAGGCACAATGATATCACTGAGGCTCACAGTACCTCCCGCCTCCTGAACAACATGGCTGCTTTCTGCCTATACAGGAGATGCTAACATTTCAAAAAAGTTTCTAGAAATCTTAGTAAAAAAAAGTTATCAGTAATTTCAGAATCTGTTTTTACAGCTTTGAGGCATTTCCGTCAGGTTTTAGAATTGTACCTTTCAAACGTATCATTTAGGTGCATTTGTTTTACAATTAACACGTCTGATTATTCTGCTAAATTGCCCACAAATAATTGTGTTTTCTCATTCCCGCAGTTTGTTTTTATGATTACTTTATTTCAGTAACACGTGTGGTAATCGGCTCCATTTATCTCACCGGAGAATTCTGTCTTTTTCTCTCTTTTAATTGTTGCCTCCCGCATTGCTATGGTTTACTCACAGTATTAACGAAGGATTTAAAGGGGAATACCCCCATCATTTTCCTATTGACTATTTTATCTTCCAAGTCACCAAATCCCTAAGTTTAATGTCTATTAAAAATTGCCTTATGTAAATACTAAGAAAATTAATACTACATATCTTAATAAAGGAGTTATGTACAAAATCTGGAGGTCTTCATTTAGCCGATCACTGAACTTTCAGAACTTGATTTTATTTGATAGATTACAGGATATATAAAATATATAATATATATATATATATATATATATTTATATTTACTAGCTGTACTACCTGGCTTCGCCCGGGTTAATAACTGCTGTTAAAATAGAATGTATTAACAAAAATGTATTCTGCACACAAAAACCACAAAACAAATAGAAATGTAATTATTAAAAGGCAAAAACTAAGCTAATAGAAGCATTTCACAACATATATTTCAACACCACAGATATTCCACACAGATTTAACATCCTATGACCTCACACATACTGAGAATGTCCTTTGTTGCCTATATTAACCAATCAGAGCTCAGATTAATTAACTGTAGCAAAATAGAAGCTGAGCTGTGATTGGTTGCTATTGGCAGCCTGATACATCTCCAGGCAACAGAAAGCCCTCCCCCTGACATTATATATTAGCTCACACATACACCTATAGACAGGTCATGTGACTGACAGCTGCCGTATTTCCTATATGGTACATTTGTTGTTCTTGTAGTTTGGCTGCTTATTAATCAGATTTTTATTTTTGAAGGATAATACCAGACTTGTGTGTGTTTAGGGCGATTATGTGGCGAGGTTGGTGTATGTGTGGTGAGATGTGTGCTGAGGGTGGTATATGTGTTCAAGCACATGGTAGTGTGTGGCGCATTTTGTGTGTGTTCATATCCTCGAGTGTTGTGCGTATCCCATGTCGGGGCACACCTTAGCAACTGTACAGTATATACTCTTTGGCGCCATCGCTCTCATTCTTTAAGTGCCCCTTGTTCACATCTGGCAGCTGTCAATTTGCCCCCAACACGTTTCATTTCACTTTTTCCCCATTATGTAGATAGGGGCAAAATTGATTGGTAAATTGGAACGCGCGGGGTTAAAATTTCGCCTCACAACGTAGCACCCGGCGCTGCCCAGGATAGTAACTGTCTCTCTGTTTCTCTCCCATTCTCTGTCTGTCTCCCCCTCTGTATATATCTCTCTGTCTCTCTGTTTCACCGTCTGTCTCAATCTCTTTCCCTGTCTGTCACTTTCCCTGTCTGTCACTTTCCCTCTCTTTCCCTGTCTGTCACTTTCCCTGTCTGTCTCTTTCCCTCTCTTTCCCTGTCTGTCACTTTCCCTCTCAGTCTGTCTCTTTGTCTGTGTCTGTCTCTTTGTGTCTGTCTCTTACCCTGTCTATGTCTGTTTTTTACTCTGTCTGTGTCTTCCTCTTTCCCTGTCTGTGTCTGTCTCTTTCCCTGGCTGCATTGTGACATGCCAACATTCCATTTAAGGGCGTGTCTGCGCATTCTTCTGAAGTTCTGGCTGCACTGTGGCTCCCAGTTCCATTCGCTTTAGTGGAGGCAGGTTTCTTGGCGAATAACTGTAAAGCGCAGGGTTAAAATTTCCCCTTGAAACATAGCCTATGACGCTCTCGGGGTCCAGACGTGTGAGTGTGCAAAATTTTGTGGCTGTAGCTGCGACGGTGCGGATGCCAATCCCGGACATCACACACACATACACACATACACACACATTCAGCTTTATATATTAGATATATATATATATATATATTTTTTTATATTTATATATATATATATATATATTATATGTATATATATATACATATATATATATATAATTGCCTTATTCTGCCTGTCTGTCTGTCTGTCTTGCTCCAAAATTGTGTCCTGACAGTGACAACCATCGGATTGGCCGCTGGGCTCGGCCTGGCCCCACCCCCCCCACGGATTGGCCGCTCGGCTCGGCCAGGCCCCGCCCCCCGCATGGATTAACCGTTTGGCCAGGCCCGCCCGCCGCACGCGATGCCCGCTAGGCCACGCCCCCCGCACGCGACGCCCCCCGCACACGATGCCCGCTAGGCCACGCCTCCCGCACGCGATGCCTGCTAGGCCACGCCCCCCACACGCGATGCCCGCTAGGCCACGCCTCCCGCACGCGATGCCTGCTAGGCCACGCCCCCACACACGATGCCCGCTAGGCCACGCCCCCGCACGCGATGCCCGCTAGGTCACGCCCCCCGCACGTGATGCCCATTCGGCCACGCCCCCTCACACGATGCCCATTCAGAATGGGGGATGAAACACGATGGGGGGTGTGCAGCATGGGGGATGGAGCACGATGGGGGATGCAGCATGGGGGATGGAGCACGATAGGGGGTGCACAGCATGGGGGATGGAGCACGATGGGGGGGTGCAGCATGGGGGATGGAGCACGATGGGGGGTGCAGCGTGGGGGATGGAACACGATGGGGGGTGCCCAGAATGGGGGGATGAAACACGATGGGGGGTGCGCAGCATGGGGGATGGAGCACGATGGGGAGTGCGCAGCATGGGGGATGGAGCACGATGGGGGGTGCGCAGCATGGGGAATGGAGCACGATGGGGGGTGCGCAGCATGGGGGATGGAGCATGATGGGGGTGCGCAGCATGGGATATGGAGCACGATGGGGGGTGCAGCATGGGGGGTGGACCACGATGGGGGGTGCACACCACCCCCCAAAACACACACACACCGCCACACACGCACCGCACAACACACCACACACACACTGGGAACGACAAACACTGCCCTACACAGACACCCACACACACACAAACAACGCCGCACACACACAACACCCAACACACAAACACCGCGGCACACACAAATATACGCACATACCGCACAACACACACATTGCACAAAACATACCTCTCCCCAAAACACACACACACGCACCCCACAGCCACACCCACACAAACCACGCAACACACACATCACCACACACACACAACGCTACAGACACACAGCGCTCCACAAACAATACAACACACAACGCAACACACAAACAACACCGCTCTCACACCCCCACACCCCCCGCACACCCAGATAACACCCAGAACATGTACAGCGCCCTACACAAACACTTGGCAACTACATACAACAACATCTATATATATAACAAAAATCATACATTAACTACACAATACATAAATTCTAGAATACCCGATGCGTAGAATCGGGCCACCTTCTAGTATATATATATATATATATATACATATCATAGGATATTAGGATATTAGAGTTGGAATGGACCTCCTGGGTCATCTAGTCCAACCCCCTGCTCAAAGCAGGATTCACTAAATCATCCCAGACAGATGTCCATCCAACCTGTTTTTAAAGACTTCCATTGAAGGAGAACTCACAACCTCTTGTGGCATCCTGTTCCACTCATTGATCACTGTCAAAAAGTTTTTTCTAATATCTAATCTGTGTCTCCTCCCCATCAGTTTCATCCCATTGCTTCTAGTCTTTCCTTGTGAAAATGAGAATAAAACTGATCCCTCTACAGTGTGACAGCATTTAAGATATTTGTAGACAGCTATTAGGTCTTCTCTCAGTCTTCTCTTTTGCAAGCTAAACAATCCTAAATCCTGTAACCGTTCCTCATAGGACATGGTTTGCAGACCCGTCACCATTCTGGTCACTCTTCTCTGAACTTGCTCCAGTTTGTTGATGTCTTTTTTAAAATGTGGTACCTAGAACTGGAGACAATATTCCAGATGAGGTCTGAAAAATATAAAAATATAAAAGGAGATATATGTATATATACAGTACAGACGAATGTTTGGACACATCTTCTTATTCAAAGAGTTTTCTTTATTTTCATGACTCTGAAAATTGTAGATTCACATTGAAGGCATCAAAACTATGAATTAACACAAGTGGAATGAAATACTTGATAATAATGAAAATGAAGAAAAAAGCAGTTAAGTAAAGAAAAACGAGTGGCCATCATTACTTTAAGAAATTAAGCTCAGTCAGTCCGAAAAATTGGGAAAACTTTGAAAGTGTCCCCAAGTTCAGTGCAAAAACCATAAAACGCTACGAAGAAACTGGCTCACATGAGGACCACCCCAGGAAAGGAAGACCAAGAGTCACCTCTGCTGCGGAGGATAAGTTTATCCGAGTCACCAGGCTCAGAAATCGCAGGTTAACAGCAGCTCAGATTAGAGACCAGGTCAATGCCACACAGAGTTCTTGCAGCAGACACATCTCTAAAACAACTGTTAAGAGTAGACTTTGTGCAGCAGGCCTTCATGGTAAAATAGCTGCTAGGAAACCATTGCTAAGGACAGGCAACAAGCAGAAGAGACTTGTTTGGGCTAAAGAACACAAGGAATGGACATTAGACCAGTGGAAATCTGTGCTTTGGTCTGATAAGTCCAAATTTGAGATCTTTGTATCCAACCACCATGTCTTTGTGCAATGCAGAAAAGGTAAATGGATGGACTCTACATGCCTGGTTCCCACTGTGAAGCATGAAGGAGGAGGTGTGATGGTGTGGGGGTGCTTTGCTGGTGACACTGTTGGGGATTTATTCAAAATTGAAGTCACACTGAACCAGCATGGCTACTACAGCATCTCGCAGCGGCATGCTATTCCATCCGGTTTGCGTTAAGTTGGACCATCATTTATTTTTCAACAGGACAATGACCCCAAACACACCTCCAGGCTGTGTAAGGGCTATTTGACTAAAAAGGAGAGTGATGAGGTACTACGCCAGATGACCTGGCCTCCACAGTCACCAGACCTGAACCCAATCGAGATGGTTTGGGGTGAGCTGGACCACAGAGTGAAGGCAAAAGGGCCAACAAGTGCTAAGCATCTCTGGGAACTCCTTCAAGACTGTTGGAAGACCATTTCCGGTGACTACCTCTTGAAGCTCATCAAGAGAATGCCAAGAGTGCGCAAATGAGTAATCAAAGCAAAAGGTGGCTACTTTGAAGAAACTAGAATATCAGACATATTTTCAGTTGTTTCACACGTTTTTGTTAAGTATTTCATTCCACATGTGTTAATTCATAGTTTTGATGCCTTCAATGTGAATCTACAATTTTCAGAGTCATGAAAATAAAGAAAACTCTTTGAATAAGATGTGTCCAAACATTCGTCTGTACTGTATATATATATATATATATATATATATATATATATATATATAGGGAAAATAAATATTTGATACACTGCCGATTTTGCCAGTTTTCCCACCTACAAAGAATGGGGTGGTCTGTAATTTTTATCGTAGGCACACTTCAGCTGTGACGGACAGGATAAAAAAAAATCCAGAAAATCACATTGTTTGATTTTTTAATCATCTGAGGTGGGGTCTGTTGGTACTTTTGCCGAAAGGGGACGTTATTCCCAATTGGGATTTCGTATTGGATGGCCCTGGTGCAGCCGAAGTCGTCATCACGGTGAGCAAACACCTCCTCATACTATCTCAGCAGCTGTTCGACCTCCCTCAGTTGTTGGGGAGAGAACTCTGTCACATTTGCTTCCATCTGCTCCAAGATGTTCTGGTTGAATCTCATCTTGCACGGATCCTCTTTTACTGGAGTCAGTTGTATTAGCATCCGAACAGGTGAGGTCTTCTGGCATTACGTAAACTTAGGCCACTTCTTTTTTAGGTATTAGCTGCAGGCTTTGTCCATTCAGGTTCAGGAACCTCACCAGCACTTGTCCTTAAGGCTCAGTGGTCAACGTGCAGGCAACCAAGAGTCCGGATATCTCTTGTCCTCTGTCTAGGGGCTCGACTTGTACCTCCACTCCTTTCAACGGTACCTGGGCTTGGACATAGTGAGTACGGTCTGCCTCAGGGGAAGCTTCAACCTGGAATTGGGGATATCACCATTTTTCCTAGAGGTTTGGAGGCAGTGGGTAACTTTTAGATCTGGCTGACCAGGTAAGCTGCTGGAACATTTTTCTACTTGAGTAATGCCATGCCACTAGAAGCTGACTATGACCTTGTCATCTGTGTGCCAGAAACTTCCCCATCTCTCTCAAAACATTCACCCCAGAGTCACAATAGGTCCACCTCCACAGGAGCTTTTTAATAACATGTTTCCTTTTCATTCAAAATTCTTCCCACAGATATATCTTAATCCACACCACCCCCGTAATGGGGAAAGGCAACTGATTATCAGCCATCAGCAATATGGTTGGTTCTTTTCTGAAATGAGCAACCTCTGGAAAATGTCGTCAGGAATACTCTCCAGGCATGGTAATCACAGGGAATCTGGAGCCTGTTTCCATCAAACACCGGATTCACGGTCCATTAAATTTCTCCCATGTCATGGGAATTTCAGAAATTATAACTTTGCAGGCTTCATTCATCTCCCCAGGTGTGTCGAACCCCATGGTGTGCTCCTCGACCGTAGGGTGCATTTGTAGCGCCCCACAGGGCCTAAGGGGTTACAGTTGCAGTGGAAACAGGTATCTCGGCCTCCTCCGCCTCAGCCGATCCCCTTTCTCCTCTGCGCTTGTAATGCAGTGTGGATCCCTGTGGCATGAAGCGACTTGGGGACTCCAGTTCCACGTTGTGTGCCATAACACATGGGGTTAGCCCGGGGCCTTCCTAGTCCACCCGCCAGCCCTGCAGAATCTGATGAAGCAAACTGAAGTATGGTCCATCCTAGGACTTTACAACATGTCTGCACTGGTCCCAAGGGAGGGATTCAGCTTCCCCTCAGCTGCCATGTCCTCCTCTTGTCTTACAGGCTCACCCGGTGGTCTCCAGTTACTCCCAGTCTACCCAGTTCCGATACCTGGTTTCCTGATTGTGTAACTTGATATGAACACAGGATGTTATGCAAGTGTAAAGCTCCAAACACAAGCAGTTAGTTCCCTCTTACCTGGATAGGTACAGCATCCTAAATCAGATGCAGTACTCTGTGGCGACTTAGGCCTCAGGGGCGACACATTCCCCCACGGCAAATGGCAGCACTCCTAGGCTGCAACCAAACAAAATTAGTACACCACATTTGTCATTATGCATAAAACAGGTAACAAACAACTGTCTTCACTTTATGGGAGTCAGGTCCATTCAAACATAACATATAAGGTCAGCAGTATAGTCATAGGCAATATACGATCAGCAGTTGCATAAGAAAAGAGAAAGAAACCAAAAACATTCACTATTTCTTGACCGCTGGCTCCCGTGGCCGACTCCTGCCCTCAGGCACTGTCAATTTGTGAGACATCCTCAATCACAATGCCCCACTCGGTCAGAGCAACAGCGAATCTTTTGGCAAACATTTGCAGTTCTCCGTCCGGGGGTACACCGGGAACAAAGTGTACAGTCTCTTGTTAAAGTCAGGATTCCTTGGTGAATACGTTTTTGCCTCCCTCCCTTTCTTGGAGGTATGGGTTTTCTGCCAGCCTCCAGCAGTGAGGCTGACTTTCACGTCTATCCGGGCTCAGCCCACGAAGGCACGTCTCCTCCTTTTTTGCCGCTCTGGACAGACAATGGCGGCCATCGTTTTTAACCAAACAGTCCATAAATCACATAACAAAATCCGATTCGTGCCGCCAGGTGTTACAGTTGCTGCGAGCACTGGAGACTATGTCCAGATTTCTTGCTACTGCACATGTGCGAGCGCTGGAGACTAAGTCCAGATTTCTTGCTACTGCACATGTGCGAGCGCTGGAGACTAAGTCCTATCTTGGA
The DNA here is from genome assembly GCF_048569485.1 of Anomaloglossus baeobatrachus. NCBI lineage: Eukaryota > Metazoa > Chordata > Amphibia > Anura > Aromobatidae > Anomaloglossus > Anomaloglossus baeobatrachus. The sequence continues at coordinate 498,229,787 of NC_134357.1, forward strand.
GCCATTGCACATGTGCGGGTGACATCATCGCTGACACGAGGTCATATGTCTCTGACACCTTCAATGCCGATTGGTCGCTGGTCATGTGCTTGTGACGCCTTGCTCGGTGATAGGTCAGCATGATGTCACTCCTGTCGTTCTGGCAGCGGATTGGCTCTGGTGTCCTCCATCTTGGATGAGGCACAGAGTCTATATAAGACCCTGACACACGCCGCATGGCGCTCAATCCTCTTGGTTCATGCATAAGAGTAGACGCTCTGTGCGCGTTCCTCTAGGCATTCCTCTGTCTATGCTAGGTGAGCGCTACCGGCAGGGTAGCGTTCTTATACCTTACAGCTTCAACTGCTGTCCGTATTCTTACCTCTTAGGGGAGCGGACATAGGCAGGTGCCTGAGGCACATGGTCTGGCTGGGCCTTGTGATTCGACTCGTAGGTGGACATTGCCGCTAGGGTAACATTCCTTATACTGTGTCTGGCAGTTGTACGTATCCTCGCACACTAGGGGAGCGAACAGAGGTAGGAGCTTTGTGCGGCTTACGCTGCTGTTCGTCTCTTTTGCACCACTAGAAAAGCGGACCTAGGCAGGTGCCATATCTAGTGGTTCGTGTCCTCGCACACTAGTGGAGCGAACGCAGGTAGGAGCTTTGTGCGGCTTACGCTGCTGTTCGTCTTTTTTGCACCACTAGAAGAGCGGACCTAGGTAGGTGCCATTTCGCACACATTGCCTTTGTCTCTGTGATTATTAACAGAGATCATTCCACACACCCTCCAAGTAAGGGAGGAATTGCTTTACTTACTTATTATATCCTTCTGTGAGTTAACAGAGGTATTGCACTCTGCCATAGTCTGCAGCAGAGTCTTTGCACGGTGGACCCTGACTGTCTGATACTCCTTTAGGTTATTATCAGACATCCCCCCGTAACACCAGGTGAAAAGTTTTAAAGGCATGCAGCACCCACGTGTGCAGGTACGAGACCCTGCTCGCAGTCCCAAATGTAGCGCCCCACGGGACCTAAGGGGTTACTCATTACTGGGCCAGTGGTTTTGTGGGGTTGCTGCTGTGACTGGTCCGACCCGGCTCCATGGCCCCGTCGGCTACATGTAAAACAACGGGTGCAAGATGTCCGGCGTAAAGGGGGATGGAAGGAGGGTGAAGGGTCCCTGGGAAGCATGTCACCAGTTGCAGTGGCGAGAGGGATCTCGGCCTCCTCTGCCACTGACCCTTCCTGCAACTTTTCCTCTCCCAGGAGCGGTGTTGGATTGGATGGAGGATGCTTTGCAACGCCACCTGTGGTGCGCGACCAGGGATTAGCCGCTACTGTGAGATGTTGCTCTCCTCCGGGGCTGGTGTTGAAGCAGCTCAGGTAGTCCAGCTCCCAACAGGTAGTGCGAGCCCAGGGGTGGACGGTCGTGACTGGAAAATGGGGCCGTTTGCGCCGAAGCGCGAGGCGACGGTAATAACATGCTGAGGCAGTGGCTGCGGGTCCATGTCTTTTACTGACAGTTCATTAGAAGGCTGCCCTCGGGGTACCAGTCACCGCTGTGCTGGGCCCCAGCCGATCCCAGATAAGCAATAAGCAATCACCGGTGTCCGTGAACATGTAAGACCTATCTCCTCTGTGTTTGTAAGCATTGTGGATCCCTGTGGCATGAAGCGACTTGGGGATTCCAGTTCCACATTGTGTCCCATTCCAAATGAGGTTAGCCCAGGGACTACCTAGTCCACCCGCCGACCCTGCAGAATCTGATGAAGCAACCTGAAGTATGGTCCATCCTAGGGCTCTGCAACCTGTCTGCACCAGCCCCAAGGGAGCGATTCAGCTTTCACTCAGCTGCCGTGTCCTCCTTAGTCTCACAGGCTCACCTGGTGGTCTCCAGTTACTCCCAGTCAATCCAGTTCCCTCCAGTCTGCCCAGTTCTACGAGTCCATGGTGTACTGGTACTCTCTCTCCTTTCCCCTGGAATAGCTCTCAAGCACTCATTCCAGTCAGCCCCTCTGAGGGGAGCCATCCGGCACGCCCCTCAGTGAGCTGCCTCCTTCTGTGTCTCAGATTGATCTCCCGTGATTTCCTGTCTGCTCTTTCTCCTCACTCCTAGTGCTGTTCTTCTGACCTGTTGTCCTATCTCTTGCAGCGATGCAAGAAGCTGTAGTAACTGGAACACCGCCCCCTCATGACATCATGTTCTACAAGGTGTGTAAAATGATGCGGGGAGTGAGTGCAGCTCCAGCCTCCTGTGATATCACAGGAAACACAGAAATGAAATGAAACACATTTAACCCCTCACGATAGAGGACATAATGGTACGTCCTAAATCATGAAGGTGTGATCACCACCGGCTGCTGCGGTGAGCTGGTGGTGATCCCCGCACATGTCTGCTGATTTGAACAGCAGATGTGTGCCTCGCTCTTAAATCATGCTGTCAAAATGTGATAGCGTGATTTAAATGCCCACAGCGGGTAACGCACACTTACCCACTACCATCGGATGCCCAATGACGTGATCACGGGGAGCCGATGGTTGCCATGGTAGCACAGGGTCATGTGATGACTCCTATCACTATCATGACTCACTTCCTGTTACAGCCGGCAGAGCACTGGCTGTAACAAGAATGGAGTATTTCTGCTGGTCTGAGCTGTGCAGCTCTAATCAGGAGAAATGCATGAGCGATTAGACTGCTGATCCTTATAGTACCCTAGTACTAAAAAAGTAAAAAAAGTTTTCAAATATTTAAAAACTAAAAAACCTAAAATGTCAAATCACCACACATTCGTCCCATTAAAAATTAAAGGGTTAAAAAAAATATACACACAATTGGTATCTCCACATTCAGAAATGCCCGATCTATCAAAATATAATATCAATTAATCTGATCGGTAAACGGCGTAGCGGCAAAAAATTCCAAACGACAAATTTACATTTTTGGTCATTGCAAATTTTGCGTAAAATGCAATAACAGGCGATCAAACATTTGCGCAAAGATGGTATAATTAAAAACATCAGTTCATGATGCAAAAAATAAGCTGTCAATGAGCCCCACATCCAAAATAATGAGAACGCTACCGATCGCGGAAAATAGCGCAAAAACTGTGCTAGGGTTTTTTTGGAGAAACTTCGGAATTTTTTTTAACCCCTTAAATAAGAGTAAACCTATACATGTGTGGTGTCTACGAACTCATACCGACCTCAGGTATCACACTAATACATCAGTTTTACCATATAATGAACATGGTGAATAGAATATCTCAAAAACAATCATGCAATTGCACTTTTTTTGCAATTTTTCCACACTTGGAATTTTGTGGCCGTTTTCCAGTACACTATATGGTAAAACTTATGGTTTCATTTAAAATCACAACTCATCCCGCAAGAAACAAGCTTTCATAAGAAAAGATTGGCAGAAAAATAAAAAAGTTACGTCTCTCGGAAGAAGGGGAGCAAAAAACAAAAACAGAAAATTGCCCGGTCATGAAGGGGTTAATATCTTAATGAGCCTCGAGATTCCCATGATTTTTCTCATATGTAAAAAAAAACCTATTTCAGTGTTTGCTTAGTGTCAATCTCTACCATCTTTCACTTATGAAAGAACAGAATAAAAAACAAAACTGCACAGCTTCTCCTATCCATTACAATGTTAGTGCTAATCATGGACAGCATATGGACCTTACAATAATGCCATCCATGTGTGGTCCGTGATTTTTGCAGACTTATTGACTTATACGAGGGGCTGCTGATAAGTCTTTGGCTTTGTGATTTTTTTTGTTTCTATGGCAACAAATGTTACATCACATGAAAGCCTTATGTGTCTAATATATGTTTTCAAAATTTTGTGTTTGTTGCTTATGGGCAACAGTGTTCTACGCATGCGGGAAAAGTAAAAAAAAGTCTAATACAATATTCACAGCAACTGAGAGCAGAGAATGATAAAATTCTTGCTTCTGCAAGGAAAGTCCGTGAAGGATATTCATGGTGATAAGTCGCAGACATTGGGGGATCAATGACCTTCATATTCCACACTTAAGAACTGTGTTGCCAAATTTAAAATGGGCCACTTCAGCACCAATGATGAGGAACACCCTGGACGACTAAAGGCTGCTTTACATGGTACGACCGATTGTGCGATTTCACAATCGATCGTACCCGCCCCCCGTCCTTTTTGCGTCACGGGCAAATCGCTGCCCGTGGCGCACAAAGTCGGTAACCCCCGTCACACATACTTACTTCTCGTGCGACCACGCTGTGGGCGGCGAATGTCCACTTCCTGGAGTGGGAGGGACGTTCGGCGTCACAGCGACGTCACACGGCCACCGGCCAATAGAAGCGGAGGGGCGGAGATGAGCAGGATGTAAACATCCCGCCCACCTCCTTCCTTCCACATAGAGCCGGCGGCTGACGCGGGAGGCAGGTACGCGATGTTCATCGCTCCCGTGGTGTCACACGGAGCGACGTGTGATGCCACGGGAACGATGAACAACCGGCGCCCGATTTCAGAACCGATATTATGGAACCTAGCGACCAGTACACGACTCACGATTTGTGAGCGATACTGCATCGCTAGAAGGTGTCACACAGGCCGGCATCGCCAGCGATGCCGGATGTGCGTCACAAAAACCGTGACCCCGACGATCTATCGTACGATAGATTGTCTGGTGTAAAGCAGCCTTAAGAGTGGTTGTTGTTCCGGAGATTGTCGATGCTGTGCACAACCTCATACTGGAGAATCGACGAATTTCAGCTAAAGCAATAGCAGACATCATGGGGATTTCCCGTGAACGTGTTTGTGTCATTATCCATGAATATTTGGACATGAGGAAGCGATCTGCAAAGTGGGTCCCCAAATGTTTGACAACAGATCAGAAAAGCATGGAGTGAAAAAATCCATTTGTCAGCATTTACGGACTGATAAGAGCTTCCTGGATCAACTGGTCACTATGGATGAGACCTGGATTTATTTGTATGACCCTGAAAACAAGGATCAGTCAAAAGAGTGGAGGCACAGTGGTCCTCCTCATCCAAAGAAGTTCAGGGTGCAAAAATCAGCCACTAAGGTGATGGCGTCTGTGTTCTGGGATAAAGAGGGTGTGCTGCTAGTGGACTACCTTCAAAAGGATTCCACTATTAATGCAAGGTATTACACTAAACCTTTGGACCAATTGAAGGCAGCTCTGAGGGCCAAAAGGCGCGGCAAGCTGTCTAAAGGAATCTTGTTCCTGCAAGACAATGCCTCCGCTCACACTGTACAAGTGACCACAGCAAAACTGGCAGAGCTGAGCTTCCAGCTGGTTGACCACCCACCTTATTCACCAGATCTAGCTCCCTCCGAGCATCATTTGTTTCTAAACCTGAAGAAACACCTTAAGGCTACCAAATTTCACACCATTTCTGATGCCATGGCTGCTACGGATGCCTGGTTTGAGGCACAACCGAAATCCTTCTTTTTGCTTGGCCTACAGAACTTGGAATACCGATGTAAGAAATGTGTTGACATCAGTGGAGAGTATGTGGAATAAATGAAGTTTCATCATCCTATCTTGTTTCTTTCTGGGTAAAGCCAAAGACTTATCAGCAGCTACTCGTATGTGTAATTTTGATTTAGTTCTCTCAGCCAAATAAATATTCAGAACCCTTTTCCACTTCCATTTTTCAGTGAAGTGCCATACCGGGTGTAGCGAGGAGGTCTTTCCTTTTACACGTAGTCGTTTAGGCACACGGAGGGTTAAACCGCGCGGCATTCTGGGTCACAGCGATGCAGTATTTGACAATAACAACAGTTTAGTGCAGAACAGAACGCGATATAATAGGGATCCATTAGTCTGCCGATCACATTGCTGCCGGTAAATTGTTTTAATGTGCAAAAATTGTCAGTGTCTTATTTCGGGAGGAACTGATGGGATTTGCTTTTAGCGAAGTGAAGTCCTTGGCGAATCCATACAGAGTAGGACAAAGCGAAACCCACAGGTATTAAGACGCTGGTACAACGATCATCTTGTACACAAATAAATTGCTTTTTAGTATAAAAAAAAGGAAAAAAATAGAATATAGAGGATTTTCTGAAAGTCGGAAAGTTTTCAGCGGCTTTTACTGATAATCGCTTGGAGGAAAGTTTAATGATAATCATGAAGAGGGATAAAAAAATCTGCAATTGTGTCACTTTGTGTATTGTAAATAATAGCCTTTTTTCATGTTTTTATATTTTTTATGGTAAACTGGAGATACAATCAGCAGCCTTTGTGTTCAGTGGGAAAGTCGATCTTAGCTATAAAAAGGCAAACTGAGCCAGAAAAAAAGTAATATTTGGCCTGTATTGTATATAGACACTGATCTAGCTTTCTGCCTTGGTGCATACATTTCTTTTTTAGTAGGAGATAAAAATGGCAGTGAGGGTTTGTCACCTCCTAAAAAATAGTGATATGTTGTCACAGCCCTGCCCCCATAACAGATGACAATGCATGCTCAATGGTACAACTTTTATAGCCAAATAATGTGATCCTAAATAGCATATACAATTGGTGCTCGCCACTTTAGTATACAATTTAAAGGGATTAATAGGGACTTAAGACTTTTAATCTATTGAAGTAACAACCCGAAAATAAGACCTACTCCGAAAATAAGCCCTAGTAGTATTTTCAGGGTTTTTTTTTAGTATGCTTAAAATATAAGCCCTACTCCAAAAATAAGCCCTATCTGCGGTTCCATAAGAAAGTGTCCAAGCTCCTAAAAAAGTAAAAAAATAATGCAGCAGGACTATTCATCAAAAAAAGCAGACATCCCCCAAAGAATGAAGACATCCTCAAAAGAATGCAGGTATCCCCCAAAGAATGAAGACATCCCCAAAAGAATGCAGACATAAACAAAAGAATGAAGACATCCCCAAAAGAATGCAGACATCCCCAAAAGAATAAAGACATCCCCAAAAGAATGAAGACATCCCAAAAGAATGCAGACATCCCCAAAAGAATGAAGACATCCCCAAAAGAATGAAGACATCCCCAAAAGAATGCAGACATCCCCAAAAGAATGCAGACATCCCCAAAAGAATGCAGATATCCCCAAAAGAATGAAGACATCCCCAAAAGAATGAAGGCATCCTTAAGAATGAAGATGTCGCGGGCGGAGGAGGGGACGCTGCGCTCTCCCACTGCTCGGGTCCGGCCGCTGCTGCTGCTGCGGCTGCTGCTGCTCGGTGGTGGCTCGAGCGGTGGGCCAGATCCCGGGGACTCGAGCGGCATTCCTCGCCCGTGAGTGAAAAGGGGATGGTTTGGTTTTAAGGGTATTGTCCGTGACGCCACCCACGGTTGTGGTGAAGTTGGTGACACCACCGCTGCTCTGGACGGGGATCCCGGGAGCGGTGACAGGGAGCAGCTTTGATGTTAGTTCTCCCCTCCGTGGGTAGGGGGTTGATTGTCCCGGGGTCCGGTGATGGGGTAGGGATGGATGGCAGGCGGGTTACGAGGCCTGGTGAGGTGCAGGGTCGCGGGGGCAGCGCTGTGCCGCACGGCACGGTGGTACTCACTCAGCCAATGATGAGGACACAGTTCTCGGTAAAACACATGGCTGGATGGACGGGTCCCACAGACGGCTGCGGTGTTGTTTCTCCCGGCAGGTTAATGGTGACTGCCTTTCCCTGCACCTGTGTACTGTAAACGGTTCCAATGGGTTCCCACCGGTAACCCGCTCCCCAGCTTGGATAGGTGCTGGAGGAGCCCCTTTTGCCCGCAGGCTCTGGCCCTGGGAACTTTAGCCTTGGCGGTGACTGTGTTTCCCTCTCTCGGTTGGACTGTTGCCTTCTGACGGGACTTGGCTGCTGGGAAACCCAGGAGGTTCCCTTCGCTAACGGATTTGGCAAATTCACGGCGACTCCTAGCCTTGCCGGGGTCCGTAAGCCCCTGCCGGATGGTGCTGGCTTCTCTTTGCGTACCGGTCCGGTACCGCCGGGCCACCGCCCGTCCACGGTCCTTACGGTTAGCTCCAATAGGCCACTCCTGCAGACGGTCACCACCGTCTGCCAACCTTGCTGATCCGTCCGGGCCACACACCCGGACCAACTTCAGCCTTCTCCACTACTACTTTCCTCCTTCCACTTGTACTTCCAAAACTAATCTCTCTGCTTTTCCCACCTCCAGGACTGTGAACTCCTCGGTGGGCGGGGCCAACCGCCTGGCCCACCCCTCTGGTGTGAACATCAGCCCCTGGAGGAAGGCAACAAGGGTTTGTGTCTGACTTCGGTGTGCCTGACCGGGAGTGTGGGGTGTGTAGGTGTTGTTCTCTGTGGCCCCTGGCTTATCCAGGGCGCCACAAAGACATCCCCAAAAGAATGAAGACATCCCAAAAGAATGCAGACATCCTCAAAAGAATGAAGGCATCCCCAAAAGGATGAAGAGATCCCTAAAGAATGAAGACTTCCCCAAAAGAATGCAGACATCCCAAAAGAATGCAGACATCCCCAAAAGAATGCAGACATCCCTAAAAGAATGCAGGCATCCCCAAAAGAATGCATACATCCCCAAAAGAATGAAGACATCCCCAAAAGAAAGCAAACACAACTAAAATAAAGCAGACACCTCGCCACCCACCAAAAAAAAAAATCACACGCACCAGACCACCAAGAATCAGAGTTGGCAAGTGCTGATGGTGGATGGGCTCTCACACAGAGATCTGCTATCAGGTCTCTCTCTGTTCCAGCTGTAATTGCACTGCAGTTCTCACAAAAAGATCAGGTACCAGTATCACTCTTCGTGAGTGATACTGCTTCCAGTCACCAAGCGGAGCCAACCGCTGTAAAAAGCAGGGGGACCTGACAGTGACACAGATTTGCATGTGAGAGCCCATTCACTTGCCAACACTATTTGTTTGGCATCTGGTAAGTGCGATTCTTTTAGGGAGTATCTGCTTTATTTTGGGGGTAAAAATAGCAGTACAGAAGGAATAATACATTTAAACAGGTAATTTAAACCTTTGTAAATATGGTATGTACCCACCACTATAGGACTGATTCTGCACGAAAATAGCAGATAACAAGAAAATATGCATCTGAACCAGTAATAGGACTAACACAAAATGTTGATCTTCCAGAAGGTGATGACATGAATATATTTGAGTAAATGTTTATTTTTTGTTCAAGAGTAAATATGGATTGTAGTTCATGGGAAAATATAAGACATCCCCAGAATTAAATCCCTAGCACATCTTTTGGAGCAAAATAATAATATAAGATCCTGTCTTATTTTTGGGGAAACATGGTAGTTGCTAACTACTTGCCTGTTTTAACCTGTAACAATCTGTTCCAGTACAGAGAGGTCATAGACCGCTCCTGCTTTCCTTCTCATGGACAGCGCTAACTCATGGGTCATTCGCGAATGAACCGAGACAGAGAACCAACATCGTAGTGAGAGCCACTAAATTCTTTTAATGGCTCTCACTGGCCATAAAATTGTTGTTTTCAGTGGAGGAAACTCAATTTGAGTTTAGGCTACGGGCAGGCAGGGTTTCGGCTTCATTACCTGGGGTGAACACATATTTTATGGGAATCCAATTAAGATCCCAAAGGAGACAACTCTTTTTGGTGAATGAAGCCAAGTGAGCCAGATCACCAAAAAGAGCTGGATTGCCCATCGTTAACAGAGCAGCTCCTTCTCTTCTGCTCTGTCAATGGGCCGTCTACGATGATTTTATGATGATTAACAACCAGCTCCCTGCTGCCTCACTGCGCCAAGTCATCTGCCAATCAGCATGACATTTGTAGGGATGCCCCATCAACCGAACAAAGCAGAAGAGGATGAACTGCTCTGCTGACATGAGGTCAAAAGAAGCAGGAGAGTCACCAACTGCCACACGGAGATTTTCACAACAAAATTCGCCGACTGTCATGGCAGCGTCAGGCTCTGTTCAAATTATAGATTCTGACAATCCCCCTGATTCTCTAGTGTCTGGGATCAATGCAGGCAGACTGGGGCGTCGATCTCCTGTGTGCTGATTTATAGGCAGGCTAGCAAGAGTTCATCTCTGCTAGTCTGCTTGGGAATTTTCTTCGATCACCTGTTGTGATCCCATCTGCTCCCCTCCTCTATATACTGGCTGGGTCCTTCCACCTATGCCAGCTATAGTTTATCTTAGTGGGACTGGTGTGGTGTCTTAGACACTTGGTGCTTGTAGTACTTATCGCTTTGTGCAGTTGTGGAGTTTACCCCAGTTGTCTCTTCTTGCTACCTTCCTGCTCTTATTTTCCTCCTGAAATCTCTTATTGTCTAATGCTGTGTGTGTGTGTGTGTGTGTGTGTGTGTGTGTGTGTGTGTGTGTGCGTGCGTGTGTGTGTGTGTGTGCAGTGTGTCAGAGTTTCGGTTTTCTCTTGTCTGTCTTTATCTGGGGTTAACATTACACTCCTGCCCCATCCTTCCCTGGTGGGGGGGAATCAGATTAGGTCTAGTTAGGAGTAGGGCCAAGAATGGGACTCAGACGTCTCCACCATTAGGAGTATCACTGAGAGTAGGGATAGCACAGGTCTCCCTAGCATGAGTGACAACAGTGAGGCCCCTCTCCCTCATTATCCAACAGTCACGCCATTACACCAACTGAGCTGGCAGAGATAATCTGGCAGAACAGGCAGGAAATTAACAACTACCTGTCTGTACGTTTTAGCCTCATTGGTAAAAATAACTAAAGTCCCACATAAACCCTTTAACTCTCCTCTGGTAGGATGTCACTTGCTTCTCAAGTGTCAACCATAAGTAGCTACCCTGAAAGTCAATATCCAGGGTAAGGCCAGAGTTACATTTGTGTATGACTCACGCAGGTCTCGCATCGTATCACTCCAGCATGGCTGCACACTCTCCGGACACGAGCATCTCAGCTGCATAGAAATACATGCAGCTGAGCCGCTGCTGTCAGGAGAATGTGTGGCCGTGCCGAATGATGCGATATGAGACTCGCGCGAGTCATACGCAAGTGGAACTCCGACCTAATAAGGAGCCTTGAATCCTGACTAGGTATTTAGCCACACTAGAGTCTTCTCCAAGAATATGGTGTACTCATCTGTAGACAGCTGTTTTGGCTTCTTGCCCCTTATTAGCATGGCACTTATTGGCTGGGTACGTTCTCCTCCAGTTAGTGTTGGGAGTCTTTGCATAGTGGAAAAGGCTCCCTGAGAAAAGAATGGCATGCAAATTAGGTCTCCTATGGGAGTAACAAAGATGTCTCAGAGGACACATACAGTTAGGTCCAGAAATATTTGGACAGTGACACAATTTTCGCGAGTTGGGCTCTGCATGCCACCACATTGGATTTGAAATGAAACCTCTACAACAGAATTCAAGTGCAGATTGTAACGTTTAATTTGAAGGTTTGAACAAAAATATCTGATAGAAATTGTAGGAATTGTACACATTTCTTTACAAACACTCCACATTTTAGGAGGTCAAAAGTAATTGGACAGATAAACCAAACCCAAACAAAATATTTTTAATTTCAATATTTTGTTGCGAATCCTTTGGAGGCAATCACTGCCTTAAGTCTGGAACCCATGGACATCACCAAACGCTGGGTTTCCTCCTTCTTATGCTTTGCCAGGCCTTTACAGCCGCAGCCTTCAGGTCTTGCTTGTTTGTGGGTCTTTCCGTCTTAAGTCTGGATTTGAGCAAGTGAAATGCATGCTCAATTGGGTTAAGATCTGGTGATTGACTTGGCCATTGCAGAATGTTCCACTTTTTTGCACTCATGAACTCCTGGGTAGCTTTGGCTGTATGTTTGGGGTCATTGTCCATCTGTACTATGAAGCGCCGTCCGATCAACTTTGCGGCATTTGGCTGAATCTGGGCTGAAAGTATATCCTGGTACACTTCAGAATTCATCCGGCTACTATTGTCTGCTGGTATGTCATCAATAAACACAAGTGACCCAGTGCCATTGAAAGCCATGCATGCCCATGCAATCACGTTGCCTCCACCATGTTTTACGGAGGATGTGGTGTGCCTTGGATTATGTGCCGTTCCCTTTCTTCTCCAAACTTTTTTCTTCCCATCATTCTGGTACAGGTTGATCTTTGTCTCATCTGTCCATAGAATACTTTTCCAGAACTGAGCTGGCTTCATGAGGTGTTTTTCAGCAAATTTAACTCTGGCCTGTCTATTTTTGGAATTGATGAATGGTTTGCATCTAGATGTGAACCCTTTGTATTTACTTTCATGGAGTCTTCTCTTTACTGTTGACTTAAAGACAGATACACCTACTTCACTGAGAGTGTTCTGAACTTCAGTTGATGTTGTGAATGGGTTCTTCTTCACCAAAGAAAGTATGCGGCGATCATTCACCACTGTTGTCATCCGTGGACGCCCAGGCCTTTTTGAGTTCCCAAGCTCACCAGTCAATTCCTTTTTTCTCAGAATGTACCCGACTGTTGATTTTGCTACTCCAAGCATGTCTGCTATCTCTCTGATGGATTTTTTCTTTTTTTTCAGCCTCAGGATGTTCTGCTTCACCTCAATTGAGAGTTCCTTAGACCGCATGTTGTCTGGTCACAGCAACAGCTTCCAAATGCAAAACCACACACCTGTAATCAATCCCAGACCTTTTAACTACTTCATTGATTACAGGTTAACGAGGGAGACGCCTTCAGAGTTAATTGCAGCCCTTAGAGTCCCTTGTCCAATTACTTTTGGTCCCTTGAAAAAGAGGAGGCTATGCATTACAGAGCTATGATTCCTAAACCCTTTCTCCGATTTGGATGTGAAAACTCTCATATTGCAGCTGGGAGTGTGCACTTTCAGCCCATATTATATATATAATTGTATTTCTGAACATGTTTTTGTAAACAGCTAAAATAACAAAACTTGTGTCACTGTCCAAATATTTCTGGACCTAACTGTATGTGGCACCCCTGAGGCTTCAGTTGCCACAGGGTACTGCGCCTCACTTAAGGTGCAGTATTCATTTCGGGTAAGGAGGAGTTTGATTGCCGGTGTAATCACATTTCATCCATACACACAGCTTAGTAGCCAACCACTGGGGCTGGGCTAGGGTAGATGTTGGGGGTGGCCATCATGGGAGCGGGACTTTCCACTCATTAGCTAGCACCTGGGGGGTTGGAGCTACACAGGGGGGGAAGAAGGAGCAACATTCACAGATAGTCCACTTAGGAGAGGCAAGGAGTCAAGTCGGGACCTCGGTCCAGGCAACATCACACCGCTGAGGAATGAAGCTAACCGGGGTGCAGGCAGCTTGCAGCTGGAAACTCAGTCCGAGCCTTCTAAACCTGGGGTGGAGGAAACTCTGGGAGAAAGGCTCATCCTTCACTACACCGGCGGTGACCTCCGAATTATCTGGGATCGACTGGGGCCCATCATGGTGGAAACCGACACTCCAAAGGTGACGATATTACAGTGACATCGGCTACTTCTCCTACTATCATCCTCCCTGGGGCCGAGCTCTGCCTGTGGAGAGCTGCAACATCTGAGCTGCATTACCATCCACCCCAGAAGAGAGAGACGTTCTGCAGTGGCGGCTCCTCTCATAGTCGCATACCACAGGTGGCGTCACGAGACAACTACTCTCATCATCCCCAACCCCTCCATCTTCTTTATTGATACCGACGGGGTCACGGAACCGAGTCAGGCCGCCGTGACAAGCCCAAACATCACCGGCCTGGTGACGAGTAGTGAACTCAGGGACCCCGTGGGTGCATCACATACAAATAGTGACCATGAAAGATAAAGGTCTGGAGGATGATGCATTTGTATATTCTTTTTTTCTTCTCAGAGTTCCTTGTAGGATAGCTGATTTACATAGTTTTTTATTACCAGTGAGCATAGATTGGCTTCTAAAGGGTACTTTACACAGTACCGATATCGCTAGCGAGCGTACCCGCCCCCGTCAGTTGTGCGACACGGGCAAATCGCTGCCCGTGGCGCACAACATTGCTAACACCCGTCACACGGACTTACCTTCCCTGCGACGTCGCTCTGGCCAGCGATCCGCCTCCTTTCTAAGGGGGCGGTTCGTGCGGCGTCACAGCAACATCACACGGCAGCGTCCAATAGCAGAGGAGGGGCGGAGATGAGCGGCCGGAACATGCCGCCCACCTCCTTCCTTCCTCATTGCCGGTGGATGCAGGTAAGGAGATGTTCATCGTTCCTGCGGTGTCACACATAGCGATGTGTGATGCCGCAGAAACGACGAACAACATTGTACCTGCAGCAGCAACGATATTAAGGAAATGAACGACGTGTCAACGAGCAACGATTTTTCAAGTTTTTGCGCTTGTAGATCGTCGCTCATTGGTGTCACACGCTGCGATGTCGCTAACGGCGCTGGATGTGCGTCACTAACGACGTGACCCCGACGATATATCGTTATCGATGTCGCAGCGTGTAAAGCACCCTTTAAGGCCTCGTCTCACTAAGCGACATCGGTAGCGTCATCGCTGCTGAGTCACGGTTTTTGTGACGCAACAGCGATCTTTCTAGCGATGTCGCTGTGTGTGACATCCAGCAACGACCTGGCCCCTGCTGTGAGGTTGCCGGTCGTTGCTGAATGTCCGGGACCATTTTTTGGTTGTTGCTCTACCGCTGTGAAGCACACATCGCTGTGTTTGACAGCGAGAGGGCAACGATCTGAATTTGCAGGGAGCCGGCTTCTGTGGACGCTGGTAACCAAGGTACACATCGGGTAACCAAGCAAAGCGCTTTGCTTGGTTACCCGATATTTACCATGGTTACCAGCGTCCGCAGCTTCTAGAAGCGGCTCCCTGCTCCCTGCACACGTAGCCAAGGTACACATCGGGTAACTATAAGCAAAGTGCTTTGCTTAGTAACCCGACATGTACTATGGTCACCAAGCACAGCGTCGTTACATGGGTCGCTGGTGGCTGATCTCTGATCGCTGTGGAGATCTGCCTGATTGACAGCTCACCAGCGACCATCTAGGGACGCTCCAGTGAACCCTGCCAGGTCAGATCGCTGGTGGGATCGCTGGAGTGTGACAGTACCTTAAAACTCCCTTAGGCCTGCGCCACACATCCGTGCCTCCGGCACGTGTTTGTCATTTTTTACACGTACCGGCGGCACGGAGACATGTACAGCAATGCTACCCTATGGTAGCAGGCACACACACGTAAAACCACACGGAACGTGTGTCCGTGTGCGTTTGTACGTGTGTGCGATTTTCAAAGCGCTGACATGTCAGTGTTTTCTCCGGCAGCACGGGTGTTACACGGCCCGCACCCATACCACACGGGTGTAGTGTGGATGCGGTCCCGTGTGACACGCGCCGGAGTAAACACATGTCAGGGAAAAAAATAAAAAACATTAACTCACCTTCTCCAGCCCTCCTGTCTCTGCCGCTGCTGCCTCTTGCTGCCGACCGCCGCTCATTATTCTCATTGAATATTCACTTCACTGCCTGGCAGCAGCAGCAGCGGTGAGACAGGAGGGCTGGAGACCGAGGATCAGCACCACGGACAGCAGCGCGGACATCAGGAAGGACCAGGTGAGTATAATAATTACCGGTTCTACGTGTGCTATCGCGGATAGCACACGTAGAACACACGTGTCACGCACGTACCAGAGACACGTACTTACCTGCACGCAACACGCAGGGGAAATACGTGTCTCTCGGCACGTGCGTGAAATTCACGTGAGTGTGGCAGAGGCCTTAAGCAGATAGTGGTCTCCACAAGGATAAATGAAGAAAGATAGTTGACTGCATAGCATGATTCTTGGGGTTCCAGAGCCCAGATTTAGGGATAGCGAAGACCTAAGCTAACTGGTCAAAGCCCGAAAGATCCGCAACTTATTCCTATTTTTGGAAATAACCCTTTAAGTAGCTGCTGATTCAAGAACATTCTCGTCTTCTTTCCATAGCCTTGTGCAGGAGTCAATGGAGGTAACTAATTTTTTTGAAATGTCTCAATTTCACCTAAACCACTTTATGTCTTTCAGTCCAGCTTCTGTAGACGCCGACCATGCTCAGAGGACGCAAGAAAAAAAGATTATTTCCCTGTCAGGAATGAACAAACTGTCAGCAGGAAAGATCAGAGTACGTTTTAATGAGCTTTGCAAAAGAAGAAAATAAAGTGATAGAAGCTTTTCACCCTCGACGTGGGCTTAAAATAAATACATCCTACCACAGCTGATTATCAGAGGAATAGGAAAGAGCGGAAAGGAGAAGCCTAATACACAAGTAACCCAGTTCTTCATAATCTTATTGGAAAAAAAGGCCCATATTTTTTCATGTTCTCCAATCTTTAAAAAGTATCTCGTTTCATCCTTAGAAAAATAAGACATTGGGTGTTCCTGCACCTACTGAATTTGAGAAGTCAAAACAGCTCCTTCCAGTGAGGCATCAAGTCCTTTGCAGCAGATTGTTTAAAGAGAACCCGTAATGAGGATTTTATACCTCCAACTAATGGCATTTATGTACAGTCACTTACATACCTTTATTTTAGGAATCTGTATTTGTAGTTTTTGAGAAATCTAGTGTTGAAATTGTATGAAACCGCTGCAAGTGCTTCAGGGTGGGACACTGCACTTGCAGTTCTCCTATGGCTCATTTGACAATTTCAAGGCTGGATTTCTCAGTAAGTACAAAACGGATTTCTACAATCAAGGTATGGATTTTATCAGCATTAAAGTGCCTGTACATAAATGCCATGTCATGTTCCTTAGACCATTCCTGACTGATCATTATCCTGCTGAAAAAGGCACAGTAATTAGGAAATCCAACTGCCATGAAGAGGGCTACCATACTTTATTAATGTAGGTTATACAGTGCCTACAAGTAGTATTCAACCCCCTGCAGATTTAGCAGGTTTACACATTCGGAATTAACTTGGCATTATGACATTTGGACTGTAGATCAGCCTGGAAGTGTGAAATGCACTGCAGCAAAAAAGAATGTTATTTCTTTTTTATTTTTTTTTTAAAATTGAGAAAAGTTTATTCAGAGGGTCATTTATTATTCAACCCCTCAAACCACCAGAATTCTGTTTGGTTCCCCTAAAGTATTAAGAAGTATTTCAGGCACAAAGAAGAATGAGCTTCACATGTTTGGATTAATTATCTCTTTTTCCAGCCTTTTCTGACTAATTAAGACCCTCCCCAAACTTGTGAACAGCACTCATACATGGTCAACATGGGAAAGACAAAGGAGCATTCCAAGGCCATCAGAGACAAGATCGTGGAGGGTCACAAGGCTGGCAAGGGGTACAAAACCCTTTCCAAGGAGTTGGGCCTACCTGTCTCCACTGTTGGGAGCATCATCCGGAAGTGGAAGGCTTATGGAACTACTGTTAGCCTTCCACGGCCTGGACAGCCTTTGAAAGTTTCCTCTCGTACCGAGGCCAGGCTTGTCCGAAGAGTCAAGGCTAACCCAAGGACAACAAGGAAGGAGCTCTGGGAAGATCTCATGGCAGTGGGGACATTGGTTTCATTCAATACCATAAGTAACGTACTCCACCGCAATGGTCTCCGTTCCAGACAAGCCCGTAAGGTACCTTTACTTTCAAAGCGTCATGTCAAGGCTCGTCTACAGTTTGCTCATGATCACTTGGAGGACTCTGAGACAGACTGGTTCAAGGTTCTCTGGTCTGATGAGACCAAGATCGAGATCATTGGTGCCAACCACACACGTGACGTTTGGAGACTGGATGGCACTGCATACGACCCCAAGAATACCATCCCTACAGTCAAGCATGGTGGTGGCAGCATCATGCTGTGGGGCTGTTTCTCAGCCAAGGGGTCTGGCCATCTGGTCCGCATCCATGGGAAGATGGATAGCATGGCCTACCTGGAGATTTTGGCCAAGAACCTCCGCTCCTCCATCAAGGATCTTAAGATGGGTCATCATTTCATCTTCCAACAAGACAACGATCCAAAGCACACAGCCAAGAAAACCAAGGCCTGGTTCAAGAGGGAAAAAATCAAGGTGTTGCAGTGACCTAGTCAGTCTCCTGACCTTAACCCAATTAAAAACTTGTGGAAGGAGCTCAAGATTAAAGTCCACATGAGACACCCAAAGAACCTAGATAACTTGGAGAAGATCTGCATGGAGGAGTGGGCCAAGATAACTCCAGAGACCTGTGCCGGCCTGATCAGGTCTTATAAAAGACGATTATTAGCTGTAATTGCAAACAAGGGTTATTCCACAAAATATTAAACCTAGGGGTTGAATAATAATTGACCCACACTTTTATGTTGAAAATTTATTAAAATTTAACTGAGCAACATAACTTGTTGGTTTGTAAGATTTATGCATCTGTTAATAAATCCTGCTCTTGTTTGAAGTTTGCAGGCTCTAACTTATTTGCATCTTATCAAACCTGCTAAATCTGCAGGAGGTTGAATACTACTTGTAGGCACTGTATGTGCCATATCCACATGATGCCAGAACACAAGGTTTCCATCAGAAAATAGCTCCACCACACCGTCTCCGCTGACTTGTTTTCTTCCCATACCACATTCTGGTGCAATCTCCTACCCAGGCAAGTGACGCATAAGCACTTGGCCATCCACAAGGTGGAAAACATCATTCACCAACCAAGCCACCTTTCTTCTTTGCTCCATGGTCCAGTTCTGAGGCTCCAGTGCCCACTAGGCACTATCTAAGGCGGACACGGGTCAGCATGGGCTTGCAACTTATTGCCATGTGACTTTTTTAATCAGTTTGTACTTTAGTGATTTTTTGAGGGATCAAACTAGATGGGTTATTTTTCATGTCCCATGCATGTCAACTAGTCTAGGCCAGAAGTTTCCTGTCACTGGTCCACTGGTTTTCGTTCAATTTATCACTTTTCAAAGAAATTAAGTTCCCCTTAGCAGGAATACCACCCAAAATCTGTGGTATATCGGAATGTCCCAAAAGACCTGCTGTATTCTAGGAATAAACCTCAAGACCTGCTGTATACTGGAAACACTAAACAAGACATGTTGTATGCACTGAAAACCCCATAATAGCTGTCATATACCAGGAATACCACACAAGAGCTGCTGTATAATTGTAACACACCACAAGACCTGCCATATATCAGGAACACCCCACAATTCCTGCTGTATATCGGGAACACCCTACAAGACCTGCCATATACCATGAACAACCCACAAGAGCTGCCATATACTGGGAACACCCTACAAGACCTGCTATATACCAGGAACACCCCACAAGACCTACTGTACACAGGGAACATCTCACAAGACCTGCCAAGTACAGGTAACATCCTACAAGACCTCCCATATACAGGGAACGCTTCACAAGACCAGAAATATACTGGGAACACCCTCCAAGACCTGCCTTATACCGGAAACACATGACAAGACATGCCGTATACTGGGAACACCCCACGAGACCTGCCATATACCGGGTATACTTCACAAGACCTGCCGTATATAGTGAACACCCCACAATCAGGATACCTGAAACCATGAGAGACCCAGTAATAGCCCTGGCTAATCAGTTGGCAGGTAAGGATCACTAGTCCCACCGCTGCACTAATACAACGTGAAGGGAAGGAATGACAGACAGGGGAGACAACAAAAGGATAAAGCCCAGGTTCATGGCTGCAGTCAGACACCAGGACTGCAGTCTACACCTTCACAGCAGCAAGGGCTCCAGCAGCTCCATCCACCTCGAGGCCTAGCTACAGAATGGATTCAGAAAAACGGCACCCTCTACTGGGAGATGTGACCATATATAGGGGAAGGGAGTTGTTACCAACCAGAAGCACATGAGGCCAGGAGTCAGAAGCTGCTGGAAAGCAAAACCGACATTAATCCTTTCAGCACGAAAGGAAAAGGAATACGTTTAATGTGAGGAGTCTCAAAAGGCAAAGAAAGACTCTTGCTCAGATCGTGTCACAAGTCTCTATAAACAGAGAGATGGCGTAACAAAACTACAGCAAAACCAAAGAAATGAGCTGGGTTGGTACCGTATTTTTCGGTTTATATGACGCACCGATTATAAGACGCACCCCAAATTTAGAGAGACAAAGGTAAAAAAGGGGGGACTGTCTTACAATCCAGTGGTCTCTTACCGGGGCGAAATGGCAGCGGTGGTGGAGTGGGGTCACAGAAAGCAGGGGTGATGGTGGTGAGGTCGATGCTGCGGGTGGTGTGGCCGGCGGGTGTCCCAGATACTATGAGGTAGGCAACTGCCAGAAACTGTCGGCGGTGCAGGCCTCAAAGAAATGGTGCCCGGAGTCAGTGTGTGTTCAGATTGAGCTATCGGCTCAACGACAAGCCGAGATATCATCTGCACACACGCTACCTCCAAGTGCCATTTTCCTTAAGTCCGCTGCTGGGAGATCAATGGGCCGGAGGCGGCGCATGCGCAGATGAGATCTTGAGATGAGAGCTCCATCTGTGTATGTACCTCCTCTGGGCGCCATTATTTGAAATTCGCACCATTGACATTTTCAGGATGCCCCTGCCTCACCTCTCGCAGCACAGCAGCACAGTGCCGCGCAAGCCCCAGCACAGCGCCCTACGAACCCTCTCCATCACGTCCTGGTAAGGTGCATTTGGATTATAAGACGCACCCCTTATTTTCCTCCCAAATATTGTGACATTGTAACCACATGTATTATCCACCTCCATTGAAGCAATTCTAGAAGGGAATGAGAAATCCTACTTTGATTTCTCTATGAGCGCTCATCCCTTGTACAAGCCTAGCTGCAATTTTCAGCATATGAAAGACCTTGTTATAATTAATTCAATTATGGCCCTATTAATACCATACTAGGACTCATAGTCATAATGAAATGCCAATGTAAATTGCACATACGATAAAACGTATAACACAAAAACATGTGAAAATAGCGTGAAATAGTTAAATGAGCGTCCCCATTTGTCTCATTTTCTCCCTTTGTTCCTACTTTTACGTGATTATCTCTCTGATCGCTGTTGCCTTTCTTGGCATTAGTCACCCCGCTCGCGTATAACAACCATATGCGGTACATATGTCCGCCGTCTACAGGCTGAGATGTTTATCGCGTTGCCAGAGGAATGAATTATAGAAAGCAAATTCGAAGACAAACTCCAATGTGGTTTCAATTCCAATGCCGTAAAACAGGTATCTTTAGCCGCATGAAAAAAATCATACATAACGTAAAGAAATACAGAAAGTCTGATGTGTAATGACTCCATAATGGAGCAATATAATAATATCCTTTCAATTCTAATAACTATTGTTCTCTGTCTGGTAGGACATATCGTGCTTGTATCCCGTTCCATATGGTGCTGAGTGGGGAGCGTGATGGATCTGTATAAAAGGCCGTGATTAGGAGCTTATGAAAGTATATTACACGCTGCACTGTCCCCACCGCTAAATTAACAACTGATGAATTTCGAGGGCTGAATCAGTAGCCTTGGGGCTGGAAAGGAAAAAACATTTTGCAGCTTAACTTTTCTGGCTTAAATTGTTTAACCGACATCAGATCATATCATGGGAGTATTAAAGGAAGAAAGCCAGAAAGTGTTGAATATTAAAGGATTTCAATAGTAAATTCTGAGCATTTTTACAGACTGTCATGCTGGGAAGTTGGAGGATTGGTCATGTTACTAGGCAAAGTAGTTGTGGTCTTGCTGTAGGGGGCAAAGGGGAATAGACATATTGCTCCCTACATAAAAAGCAATTCTGAAATTTATTACCCAAAGAAATAATAAACAAGTGTGTTAGAAAGCAGTATTATATATTCTTCGACACTTTCCACTCCCTCCTGAGCCCTAAGGCCTCCTTTACACGTCCGTGAAAATCACGCGTGTGTTTCACGGACGTGTCAAAGGTGCGTATTGCCCTCGGTGTGCTGTGTGCATGGCCTATGTGTGTTCTCCGTGTGTTATCCATGATAACACACAGAGAACGGGAACTTTCTACTCACCTGTCCCTGAGTCGCTGTCCGTGGTGCTGATCTTCGGTCTCCCATCCTGCTGACTCCCCGCTACTGCTGTTCCGGCCGCAGTGAAGTGAATATTCAATGAGCATAATGAGCGGCGGGCGGCATCAAGTGACAGCAGCGGCAGAGACAGGAGGGCTGGAGTAGGTGAGTAATGTTTTGGTTTTTTTCTCACAGACACATGTCTTTTCTCCGGTGCGTGTCACAGGGAACACATCCGTGTGGTCCGTGTGTGTTACGTGTGACCCGATTGCGTTCCGCGTGACACCCGTGATGCCGGAGATAAAACGGACATGTCGGTGTGAGAAACATACGGACACACATATGTATGGAACGGACACACGTTCCGTAGGAAAATACATACGTGTGTCCGACACCATAGGAAGACATAGGTCTATGTGTGTACGTGTCTCCGGTACGTGAGGAAATGGATCATACACGTTCCGGAGGCACGTACGTGTGAAAGATGCCTAAAGCACAGACCCCTATCACCATCCTCAGAATTGACGATCTGGCCACTTGTTTCCTAGAAAAAAATCAACCATATCCGTCAGCACATTTTTGCACAATCACCTCATTGCCTGGATCCTCTTCCGTCCCGCACCTCAAGCTCATGTTTCACCTTTAAACCTGTTAAAGAAGAAGTTACCAGACTCTTCGCCTCTTCTCGCCCTACAACCTGCACCAACGACCCAATCCCTAACATCTCCTTCAGTCTCACTCCCCGATTTTCATGACCTGCCTAAAATTTAACCTCTCTCTTTCTCTTCCAGTATCTTTCCCTCTTCATTCAAACAAGCCATCATAACCACTTGACTAAAAAATAAAAAAAAAACCCTACCAGAACTGCACTGCTAACTACAACCTTGTCTCTAAGGCCTCTTTCACACATCAGTTTTTTGCCATCAGTCGCAATCCGTCATTTTGTGAAAAAAAAACAGATCCAGCGCTGGATCAGTTTTTTTCTCATTGACTTGTATTAGCGATGGATTGCGACGGATGGCCTCATTATTCATCTGTCATGTGACGGATCCGTCATAAAATGTTTGTTCCGGCCAACAGAGCCAACGTCTACATGAACGTTTTTGGTCTGAGTCGAAAAAACGGACAGCAACAGATCAGTCGGCGTCTGTAGTTTGTTATAATTGAAGCCAATGGGCGCAATCCGTCGCAATTCGTCAAATGACGGATTCCAGCAACGGATCCGTTTTTTTTACCCGAGCATGCTCAGATGAGATGTAAATTCATTTCTGGTCAGAGAAAAAGTGAAAAAAGTGATGCGACGGATCCGTTTTTTACAGGATCTGTCACATCAGTTTTACCACAATCTGCGACGGATCCGTTGCATCAGTCACAAAACGGATTGTAGAAAAAACAAAAAGCCAGCACCAAATGTGCACTTCAGCACTAAACATTCCAAACTGTATTTACTATAAAAATTTTGAGATTTTTGGCAAAAAATTGCAATTTCTTGAGCTGCCTCGCCACGCCACATCTCATTAGAGGCAGTCCTACACTAAAATATTTTTATAAAATGTGCCATACCGCCTCATATATGAATAGTAGAACTGCTCTTAGCAGCACTCACCTGGTCTATTTCAATCCCGTACCCATGACTGAGTCATGGCTGTGGGCGGGACAGGTCCAAGCAAATGCTGCATGAAGTAAATAGCCTGTGGACAAAGCCTGATGACTTAATGTGAACAGTCACCAACCGCCAAAATCTAGACAGATGGAATACATCCCAAATTGGGGTGCATAGCAAGGTGGAGGTCAACCACCGACCAATTCAATGAAGAAAAAACAAAAAGCCAGCACCAAATGTGCACTTCAGCACTAAACATTCCAAACTGTATTTACTATAAAAATTTTGAGATTTTTGGCAAAAAATTGCAATTTCTTGAGCTGCCTCGCCACGTCACGGCAAATCTCATTAGAGGCAGTCCTACACTAAAATATTTTATAAAATGTGCCATACGGCCTCATATATGAATAGTAGAACTGCTCTTAGCAGCACTCACCTGGTCTATTTCAATCCCGTACCCATGACTGAGTCATGGCTGTGGGCGGGACAGGTCCAAGCAAATGCTGCATGAAGTAAATAGCCTGTGGACAAAGCCTGATGACTTAATGTGAACAGTCACCAACCGCCAAAATCTAGACAGATGGAATACATCCCAAATTGGGGTGCATAGCAAGGTGGAGGTCAACCACCGACCAATTCAATGAAGAAAAAACAAAAAGCCAGCACCAAATGTGCACTTCAGCACTAAACATTCCAAACTGTATTTATTATAAAAATTTTGATTTGGCGGTTGGTGACTGTTCACATTAAGTCATCAGGCTTTGTCCACAGGCTATTTACTTCATGCAGCATTTGCTTGGACCTGTCCCGCCCACAGCCATGACTCAGTCATGGGTACGGGATTGCAATAGACCAGGTGAGTGCTGCTAAGAGCAGTTCTACTATTCATATATGAGGCCGTATGGCACATTTTATAAAAATATTTTAGTGTAGGACTACCTCTAATGAGATTTGCCGTGACGTGGCGAGGTAGCTCAAGAAATTGCAATTTTTTGCCAAAAATCTCAAAATTTTTATAATAAGTACAGTTTGGAATGTTTAGTGCTGAAGTGCACATTTGGTGCTGGCTTTTTGTTTTTTCTTCACAAAACAGATTGTGCCTGATGGCAAAAAACTGATGTGTGAAAGAGGCCTAATCTTCTCTTCATCTGGAATGCTTGGTCCACTCCCATCTAATCTACTATCTCTCCTTGACCGTTTACAATCCGGATTCCGCTCCTTACACTCTACTGAAATTTCTCTTACTAGAGACTCTAATGATCTACTAACAGCTAAATCTAATGGTTGGTCACTGCTCTCTGCTGATTCTCCTGGATCTCTCTGCTGCTTTCGACACTGTGGATCACCAGCTCCTCCTCACCATGCTTCACTCTGTCAGCCTCAAGTATAGTGGTCCCTCTAGGCTCTCCTCCCACTCTGATTGCTCCTTTACTAAATCTTTTACCGGTTCCTCTTCCTCTTACTGTCAGGGTTCCTCAGGGTTCAGTCATCGGCCCCATGTCATCACTCTATATACCGCCCATATTGGTCAATCAATAGCAGGTTTGGTTTTCCAGTACCATCTACTGTATATGCTGATGACACCCAATTATACATCCCTTCTTTTGACATCACCCCCGCTTTAATAGAAAATACCAGGGACTGTCTTTTTGCACAACTAGAAACCTACCAAGACATGGCCGTCCACCTAAACTGGTATCCCAAGCAGGGAGAACACTAAATAATCAGCCATGAGGCCCATGGTCAGTCTGGACGAACCGCAGAAATCCACAACTCGAGTAGAAGAGGAGGTGAACTTGTCATGCCTGTGAGCATGTTTTAAATGGATTTCCAATGAAGAATATTGTGGATACCTTATCTTCTTTACTATGTTTTTTGCTTATGCATTGCTGCTGGGTTGCAGGTGAGGTGGGATCCACGAAGCACAGAGGAATTACTAATAGTCTGATACTAAGTGGTGAGTTCACAAACGTTTTCTATATTAGTCGTATACTCCACATATCTGGCCTTTATGGAAGAGTGGCAAGAAGAAAGATATTTTTGAAAGCAAGCCATTAAAAATCCTGGTTGCAGTTGGCAAAAAGTCAGGTAGAGAAGACAGGTAACATGTGGAAGATGGTGCTCTGGTCACGAGACCAAAGTTAACTTTTTTCGGCTAAATGCAAAATGCTATGAGGGGTGGAAAACTAACACTGCACTTCAACCTGAAAACACCATCCCCACCATCACACATGGTGGAGGCAGCACTCTGGGAGGTTTTTCTTCAGCAGGGGCAGGGAAGCTGGTCAGAGTTGATGGGAAGATGGATGAAACTAAATACAGGGAAATCCTGAAGGAAAACCTGTTAGAGGCTGGAAAAGATTTGAGACTGAAGCGTAGGTTTATCTTCCACCACAATCACCCTAAATATACTACCAGTGTTACAATGGATGGTTTAGATCAAAGCATATTCATGTGTGTGAATGGCCCAGTCAGACCAAAATCTCATTGAGAATCTGTGACAAGACTTGAAAATTGGTCACAGATGTCTCCATCCCCAAAAAAAAGGTAAAAATTTCAGCCTATAGATGAGCAAAGCTGCGAGATACATCCCCAAAAAGACTTGAGCCAGTAATTACAGCTAAAGGTGGCCCTACAAAATATTGACTCTGAATACAAATACATCACAATTTTCAGATTTATTTAGAAAACCTTGTATCGTTTACTTTACACTTCCAAATAATTGCTACTTAGTGGTGGTATAGCAAATATATTCCCAATAAAATACATTTACCGGATCTTCCGGATTATAAGAAGCACTTTTTTTCCTTAAGAACTGGGAGTAAAATGAGGGTGCGTCTTATAATCCGGATATGGCTTACTGGAGCGGCAGTCGTGGAGCGGGTTCACAGGAGGCAGGGTTGGCGATACTGAGGGCTCGGAGGAGGGCATGTCGCTGCAGTAGAGTGGCTCAGCAGGGTCACCGAACAGATGCTTGGCAATGCAGCGGGCGGCTTTGATCTGATAACAGGTTGTTGGCCCCATTGAATCGCAAGTGGTTGACGCGATGGAGATCAAGAAAATGGCAGTGGAGGCCTATCTGCACATATACGGCCTCAGTGGCCATTTTCTTCAAGTCAATCTTGCCAACAGTGGTCGATTCAATGGAGCCTGCAGTCCGCCGGCAGACAAATTGTGCTTGCCACTGCGACACCCCCGAGCCCGCAGTGTCGATGACCCTCCGTCCAGTGACCCTCTTAAACCGTGACACCCCCACCTCTGACCCCGCAGCATTGTCGACCCTACCTCCTGTGACCTTCCTGAGCCGTTCCACCACCACCGCTTCCCCCGGTGAGATATTATAAGACACACTAGAATTGTAAGACGGACCCTTATTTTAACATTAAAAATTATTTTTTCCTATTTTATTCCTCTAAACTTGGGGTGCGTCTTATAATCCAGTGCGTCTTATAAAACGAAAAATATGGTAAGTTTGTGGCGGCAACGTGAAAAATGTGAAAAAAGTTCATGAGGTAGGATACTTTTGCAAGGCACTGTAAGTTAGTATAAATAGTTATATACTTTTATATAGTGGTAATTACATTTTCTGTGTCCTGAGGCGTTTTGGGTCGTTGGGAAAACCTATTTTCCAAATGTCTCTACAATTTACCTTTATATAGTGTAATATACAATTCGTGCTTTTACATTTCTGTACCTTTAAATTCTAAAATAATTTTAATATTTCAGGACATTGATAATAGGCTGAAAAAAACCCCACTTCTACATTCGACTAAAGAAGTTGCCAAGTCAAAGACGCTCTAAAATGAACATGTCAGGAGGTCCGATCAAATATTTTCCTGGATGATGAAATATTGAGAGTAATAAGATATAAAGCTCCAAACATCTGTGTGCTGGATGCGGTAAAAAGGACGTTTAGGTGTCTTCAATCCCCTGACAAGCTGCCGGAGCCGAGAACCTGTCAGTTTTTGCAGATGGCAAAATAAAAATTGATTGCCAATGAAGCTGCTGGGTCTGATTAGCAGCCTGGAAAGGGGACTGGAAATATCAGCAATTATAGTAAGCTGGATTTTACCTGGACTGTATAGTAATGATGGAAGCAGAGCCATCAATGATAATGCTTTCTTCTACCGACTGCAGCGCAGTGCCTGAGCATGCGAAGCAAAGACCTGGTCTCCGACAACAGCACAGAGTATTCCAGAAGAGGATTGTTTTTGTGTAATAATAATCAATGACCTGTTTTCTCTAATGATAAAGCAGTGTCATCATGTGTGATTGGAAGAAGGTGGCATCAGACGCTGTTCACATTACAGATGCTGACAGTTCACCCTATGTTTTCTCTGGTACTTCTCAGCTACACAGGCAGGTATGGGCGTTGACCAGCTGTGGGCTCATTCATGATCAGGGTAGCAAGAGTTAACCTCTGCTAGCCTGCTGGTTACTTCTGGGATAATATGTTGTTGGAAACATATCACATTGGCTCCCTTCCTATTTAAGAGGGTGGAATCTGTTCTCTCATGCCGACTATAGCTTATTGCTGTGTTGGTCTCTAAGTTGTTGTGTCCCAGTCCTGTTGGTGACTGCATTTCTTTGTGCTTGGAGTTGTTGTGGAGTTTTTTCATTGTTTCATTGTTTCCTCCCTGCTCCTATTTTCCTCCTAAGCTCTTATTGTCTTATATGTTTGAGTGTGTGTGTGCCTGCTAGTTACTTCTAGGATCACATGTTGTTGCAAGAATATCACATTGGTTCCCTTCCTATTTAAGATGGTGGAGTCTGTCCTCTCATGTCGACTATAGTTTATTGCTGTGTTGGTCTGTGTGCTGTTGTGTCCCAGTCCTGCTGGTAACTGCATTGCTTTGTGCTTGGAGTTGTGGAGTTTTTCCATTGTTTGCTCCCTGCTCTTATTTTCCTCCAGAACTCTTACTGTCTTATACGTGTGTGCCTGCTAGCCTGCTTGTTTTTTTTTTTTTTTTTAAACTCGTTTTATTGAAAGTTAAGTAAAACATTACATAAAAGAATAAATCAGCAAATTGTTCAGTGAGACAGTGTACATGTAAACTGGTTGGTCATCAGGATAATAAAAGAACAACAATCAAATCAGCGTCCATTATTTACAGCATATCCAAAGAGCATCAAACATAGCAAGGTGTTAGCTTGCGAGACACATCCAACTTAAGGCAAAAGAACTCATATCGTCAAGGAGATTGCAACCCAAGCTTCGGGGAACTCGTGGTATCCCTAATATAGTGTATCCCGGATCACATGTGTCTCCTTTCTGCCTACCGGGGCACTACTGGCTATTATTACGAAAATACCGATTGTAGGTTATCAGCAAGAGAACCAGGAGATCCGCCAGTCAAGGGCGACCTCATCCATCTACCCCAGATTTTGTCAAATTTAGTTGAAGAGCCTCTTGTCTTGTAAACAAATTGTTCTGACGGGATTATTGCACTTACCAATGCAATCCAAGAGGCTCTAGTTGGGGAATGATTGCTCATCCAATTTAGTATAATGCCCTTCCGGGCCAGAAAAAGGACCTTCTTTATTAATAGATTCTCATCTTGGGACCAGGAGTGTACATCTACCACCCCAAATAGACACAGGACTGGGCACATAGCAACCGCTTTTTGAAATATGGCGGAAAGAGTCGTTACAATCTCACTCCAATAGGAGAGAATGACTCGGCAATCCCATATCATGTGCCAGAAATCAGCACCGTCTCTCCCGCATCTCGGACAGCCCATCCCCACCGAATTGTTCAGCTTTTTCATTTTGTTCAATCTCTGGGGAGTAATATAACTTTGGTGTATTATATATGTGACGCCCTGGACAAGCCAGGGGTCACAGGTCACAACAACACACACACACCCCACATTCCCTGCAGGTACACCAGCTAACCTACAAATCCTTGTTGCCTTCCTCCAGAGGCTGGTGTCCACACCAGGGGGTGGAGCCAGGCGGTTGGTGTCCGCCCACCTAGGAGGTCACAGCTCTGGAGGCAGGAAGTACCAGGCAGATTAGCCCAGGGCGAGCTTGTGTAACGGAGGTTAGCCCAGGTAGGGCAAGTGAAAGGAGAAAACAACAGTGTAGCTCAGGAGGGAGCTAGAGTGAAGTGAAACAGCAGTGAAGTGACAGAAAGCCTGAAGTTGGTCTGTGGCTGTGTGCTCAGACGGAGCCAGCAAGGTCAGCAGACGGCGGTGAAGGTCTGCAGTGGGACTGTCTGGAGGTTACTGGAAGGACCCCGTTGGCTGTGTGCCCGGTGGTCTGGAGCAGATACAAAGGGCAGTCAGCACCAGAGCAGGGGCTTTTCGGATCCCAGCAAGGCTTGGAGTCGCTGTAAATTGCTAAATCCGTTAGTGAAGGGGACGTAGATCTCCCAACAAGCAAGTCCTGATTGACGGCAAAGGTCCAACCACAACGGGGAAACACCGCCACCGCCAAGGCACCAGTTTCCCAGGGCCGGCGCCTGCGGGCAAAGTGTGGAGCTCCTCCGGCCCAGATTGCAGTCGGGGAGCGGGTAACCGGTGGGAATCCATCGCTACCAAACAAACATTTCAAAGGTGCAGGGAAGAGACCGTCACCGCTAACTGCAGGGAACCGCAGCACCGTGAACCATCCGAGGGACCCGTCCAACCAGCCGTTTGTTTACCGAGAACTGTGTCGTGTTTACTGGCTGAGTGAGTACCTTCGTGCCGCAAGGCACAGCGCTGCCCCTGCGCCCCTGCACCTCACTGGGCCCCGGGATCACCAACCCCTACCCACGGAGGGACAACGCAACAACTGGCTGCTCCGCCTCACCATCCCCGGGACCTCCACATAGAGCAGCGGTGGTGTACACTCAATCACCACAACCGTGGGTGGCATCACGGACATTATCCCAACACCCCAAACACCCCTTTCACTCACGGGCGAGGAGTGCCGCTCGAGAAACCCCCGGGATCCGGCCCACGGCTCGAGCCACCACTGAGCAGCCGCCGGACCCGAGCAGAAGGGGTGAGCGCGGTGTGCTGACACCCTCCTCCCCGCCCGCGACAACTTGGCGTCACGAACAGGATCCTACCGCTCTGCCGTTTGGTAGAGGTGCGCCTTGTTACCGCCGGAGGTATCCGGCAGAAAAATTGCAGAAGCCGCCATCTTTGGCGCGAAAAGTTCCCGCTCGAGCGTCTTCTCGAGCAGTAGAGGCGCGAAGGCCAAAACCCCGCCCCGAGAGAGGAGGGGCCGGAAAGAGCTAAGGGGGACGCGATGGCGGCTGGACGCATGTAGCTGCGGCTATAAAAGCAGGGACGCCAGGACTCTGCAGCGATATTGGGTTCCTGGAAAAACCTCGTTACCAAGATGCAAGATCCTACCCGCAACGAGGAAGCCCCCGCGCCCGGCACGGCGACGTGGTTGAGGGACTGGACCGTCCCGCTGAGTAACCGTCTGCAGGCCCATATGCAACTCCTCCTGGAGGAGTGGGAGACCGACATGGCGGACGTAGTGGCTGCTATGTGGAGACGCGAGGCAGAAGAGGATTTGGAGGAGCGGGTAAGCGACCCACGCCCCTGTATTCCTGAAGGATCGGCCGCTGCGGCTGAGGGGCCCGGCCGGCTTCCGCTCACCCTGCCTCTCTCCCCGCTATCCGTAATAGCTGCTGCCGCCCCGCCATTAGGCCCGCTACCTGCCCAACCGGTAGCGATACCCTGCCCGGCCGCTCCGGCGGACCAGCCGGCTGCAGACGTCCAGGACGGCCCTGAAATGCACCAAGGGGAACCGCTAGAACCACGGCCCCTTAACAGCGTGGTGCCTGAAGTCCCAGTAGAGACTGTGCCAGACCCTGAGCCCGGGACTGTGGCTTGGATGAAGGCCCGGGTGATACAATTCCACCAACGCCAGCAGGATCAGATCTTTCGGATGCTGGAGCAGTGGACCAACGAGGTGGAGGAGCTGATTACAACTGCCCCGATGGGCGAAAGGGGAATAGATGTAGCAGAACCGACTGGTGACCCACGTCCCTATGTCCTACCTGGACCGGCCGCTGCGGCTGAGGGGCCCGGCCTAGTCTCGGCCTATGCATCGCCCTTGCCGTCACTGATGGGGCGCCTCAACATAAGCTCGCCTACTCTGCTGCTCCATGTTACTGCAGATGGGGATGAAGTGGTGGATGCTGGAGGCCAGGAGGCTGCGGCAGCTGGCGGCAACCCGCCTGACGCAGGAACAAGAAATGACGACTCCTGCCCCAGCTCCGGGCCCGCTGTTGCGGCTGAAGGAGCAATTGAGCGTTCCTGCTATGTGGGGGACCCTGTGGTTTATCATACTCCGCGTACCGGTGGAAATGGGTACCGGGTACCTCTGTCGCAGCAGGCATGTCAGTGCATGTTTGATGTGTTGGTGGCAGAGGATGGGTCCGCCTTAGCAGAGGAACCGGAGTAGGAAAATGGATGCCCGCAGCACCGTCCCCGTTGGGACCATCTGCTTGTTTGTGTGAAGAAGTTTGAAAATGTTTAAAAGTTTTGGAAAGAATGATAAGGAAAAATGAAAATTACCGAAGAAGTCACCTGATTTGTTTGTTGATTTGCAACCGGCTGGAGCCGGCACCGTTGTCCCCGTGGGGACCGTTTAAAATGCATGGGAACTATCTATGGACAAGCCCGTGAACTTGCAGGGCAACCACAAACGTTAGTGGCTTGTAAATATGTTGTTTACCGTTACCGTTTTCCGCAGGCCGCCTCCGGAGAGGCAGGTTGGAGGGAGGGCCCTGAGCAGAGCAGGCTAGGGCCCAGCCACCAAAGGAACCGGTGGCTACCCTCTGGAGGGCAAGGACAGATCCCGCTCGGGAACCGTGTGCTGGACTGTGGGTCAAGGGGTGCTGCCTGGGCTTTAGGGGCAGCATCAGGGCCAGGTTACTTGGGTGGGAGAGAGCGGAAACCGTAACCGTACACCGTTGCAACGTTAAAGTGATGTGCCTCCCGTTTTGGGAAGAGTTATTATTAAAAATGTATTCTGCCGTATTATGTTATACCTTTTACTTTACAGAAAACAAAAAGGAAAATAAAACCGGTGTTG
Organism: Anomaloglossus baeobatrachus; assembly: GCF_048569485.1. Taxonomy (NCBI): domain Eukaryota; kingdom Metazoa; phylum Chordata; class Amphibia; order Anura; family Aromobatidae; genus Anomaloglossus; species Anomaloglossus baeobatrachus. Next base: position 498,262,284 of record NC_134357.1, read on the forward strand.
GACGGGCAGCCCGAGGACGGTCTGCGTTTTGCTAAGGGGGAATGTGACGCCCTGGACAAGCCAGGGGTCACAGGTCACAACAACACACACACACACCCCACATTCCCTGCAGGTACACCAGCTAACCTACAAATCCTTGTTGCCTTCCTCCAGAGGCTGGTGTCCACACCAGGGGGTGGAGCCAGGCGGTTGGTGTCCGCCCACCTAGGAGGTCACAGCTCTGGAGGCAGGAAGTACCAGGCAGATTAGCCCAGGGCGAGCTTGTGTAACGGAGGTTAGCCCAGGTAGGGCAAGTGAAAGGAGAAAACAACAGTGTAGCTCAGGAGGGAGCTAGAGTGAAGTGAAACAGCAGTGAAGTGACAGAAAGCCTGAAGTTGGTCTGTGGCTGTGTGCCCAGACGGAGCCAGCAAGGTCAGCAGACGGCGGTGAAGGTCTGCAGTGGGACTGTCTGGAGGTTACTGGAAGGACCCCGTTGGCTGTGTGCCCGGTGGTCTGGAGCAGATACAAAGGGCAGTCAGCACCAGAGCAGGGGCTTTTCGGATCCCAGCAAGGCTTGGAGTCGCTGTAAATTGCTAAATCCGTTAGTGAAGGGGACGTAGATCTCCCAACAAGCAAGTCCTGATTGACGGCAAAGGTCCAACCACAACGGGGAAACACCGCCACCGCCAAGGCACCAGTTTCCCAGGGCCGGGCGCCTGCGGGCAAAGTGTGGAGCTCCTCCGGCCCAGATTGCAGTCGGGGAGCGGGTAACCGGTGGGAATCCATCGCTACCAAACAAACATTTCAAAGGTGCAGGGAAGAGACCGTCACCGCTAACTGCAGGGAACTGCAGCACCGTGAACCGTCCGAGGGACCCGTCCAACCAGCCGTTTGTTTACCGAGAACTGTGTCGTGTTTACTGGCTGAGTGAGTACCTTCGTGCCGCAAGGCACAGCGCTGCCCCTGCGCCCCTGCACCTCACTGGGCCCCGGGATCACCAACCCCTACCCACGGAGGGACAACGCAACAACTGGCTGCTCCGCCTCACCATCCCCGGGACCTCCACATAGAGCAGCGGTGGTGTACACTCAATCACCACAACCGTGGGTGGCGTCACGGACATTATCCCAACACCCCAAACACCCCTTTCACTCACGGGCGAGGAGTGCCGCTCGAGAAACCCCCGGGATCCGGCCCACGGCTCGAGCCACCACTGAGCAGCCGCCGGACCCGAGCAGAAGGGGTGAGCGCGGTGTGCTGACACCCTCCTCCCCGCCCGCGACATATATAATTGGATCAGTCTATTGTTAACAGCAGGAGAGACCAATGTGTGCGATTCGACAATGTCGTCCCACACTACATCATCAATTTCAGGGATCCTGGCACTCCACTTCTCACGGACAGAAAGAGGATTATTCATGGCCTTGGCCCGAATGAGGGAGGAGAATAGTTTAGAAATAAGACCGCCAGGGCCCTGTGATCTAATAATTCCAATGACTGGGAAGGAAGAGAATCTAACCCCACGACCAGAGAACTGAGCTCGAAAGGCGTGCCTAATCTGGAGATACTGAAACCCATGAGATTCCGGCAAGTCGAATTCTGTCCGCAGTTGTGCAAAGGGGCGGAGTTCACCATCCCGGACCAGTGATCCCAGGGAGATTATTCCGCGATTCCTCCATTCACCAAACCCCGGCAACCCACAAAAATGTGGGAGGTCCAAGTTATCCCATAAGGGCGTCTCAGTTGGTACATCATGAAATCCAAATACGGCTTTAGCCTCTTTCCAGATCCTGGCCCCCAATTTGTGTATCGGGAGGACACGACCCTCAGGGGACCTCCTGTGATCCGTCAGTAACGGCCACAGGAGATCCACACCTGTGAACTCTGCCAGGAGCCCCTCCGGAGAACCCCCAACTCGGGGAAGTGTCCATGGACCCAAATATTTCAATTGTCCGGCCAGATAGTAAATATAAAGATCAGGAAGGGCCATACCCCCCATATCCTTGGGTCTTTGTAATTTGGCCAATTGGACCCTTGATCTGGACGAGCCCCAGACAAAGGTAATCATTAGAGATTCCAGGGACCAGAAGAAAGAGCGAGTAATCTGCACGAATACATGCTAGGTAATATAGAGACACTTTGGTTGCACTATCATTTTAAGGAGGTTAATCCTTCCCGCCACTGACAGTGGGAGTTGGCTCCATCTATTAAATTTCTCCCCAAAGTACGCTAGTAAGGGGGCTATATTTCTCGCTATCATCTCCGCAGGGCTTCCCACCAGTATAATTCCGAGATATTTGAAATGATCCACCACCGGAACCCTGCATATGTGATCGTACACCAGATCCTCTCTGTTCCGAGACAGAAAGAGGAGGTACGATTTTGACCAGTTTATTGACAGACCTGAGAACTCCCCAAATCGATCAATCAATTGCACAGCTCTGGGAATGGAGGAATCCGGATCAGATGCAAACGCTAGCCTGCTTGTTACTTCAAGGATCACATGTTGTTACAAGCCTATCACATTGGTTCCCTTCCTATTTAAGATGGTGGAGTCTGTCCTCTCATGTCGACTATAGTTTATTGCTGTGTTGGTCTGTGTGCTGTTGTGTCCCAGTCCTGCTGGTAACTGCATTGCTTTGTGCTTGGAGTTGTGGAGTTTTTCCATTGTTTGCTCCCTGCTCTTATTTTCCTCCTGAACTCTTACTGTCTTATACGTCTGTGCCTGCTAGCCTGCTTGTTACTTCAAGGATCACATGTTGTTGGAAGCCTATCACATTGGCTCCCTTTCTATTTAAGATGGTGGAATCTGTCCTCTCATGTCGACTATAGTTTATTGTTGTGTTGGTCTGTGTGCTGTTGTGTCCCAGTCCTGCTGGTACATTGATTTGTGTTTGGAGTTGTTGAGGAGTTCTTCCGTTGTTTACCCCCTGCTCTTATTTTCCTGCTAAGCTCTTATTGTGTTATACTTCTGTGTGTGTGCCTGCTTGTTACTTCTGGGATAATATGTTATTGGAAGCCTATCACATAGACTCCCTTCCTATTTAAGGTGGTGAAATCTGTCCTCTCACACCGACTATAGTTTATTGCTGTGTTAATCTGTGTGCTGTTGTGTCCCATTCCTGCTGGTGATTGCACTGCTTTGTGCTTGGAGTTGTTGTAGAGTTCTTCCATTATTTCGTTGTTTCCTTCCTGCTCTTATTTTCCTTCTAAGGTCTTATACTTTTGTGTGTGTGTGTGTGTGTGTGTGTGTGTGTGTGTGTGTGCTGAGAGATAGAGTTTCCCCTGTCTGTTTGTTTATGTCTGTTGGCTTTATCACTCCAATCCCAGCTCTCCCCATGAGTTGGGGGTATAAGATCAGGGCTGGTTAGGAGCAAAGCCAGGAAGGTGGCTCAGATATCCTCACCTTCAGAGGTAACTCTGAGATCAATGACTGCTAGGGTCACCTAGCCTGAGGTCCAGTCTAGGATCCCCTGTCCACTGCTTTCTCCCCATTCATTGTGACAAAACCAAGGTGAATTTAAATATTATGGATTTAGTCAGTCCTTGATATAAAACAAAGTTATATAATGTCATATAGTAATGGATACTGTGTGGATATTTTCCAGGTTTCTATGAAAAAATGAAGCGAGAGAAGTGCTGCGGTAAAAAATTAGACCACGTACTTAAACACACTTCAGCATTTCATTCTCTCCTGGCCAGAAAAGTGATGAATGAATGCTATAAAACAAAACAATACAGTACCCCCCCCCACCCCCAACCAAAATAAAAGTCGGTATTTCAGCATTTTTATTCAAAATTTCATCCCACTTGGAATTTGAACGCATTTAGACGGAATGTGAACGCAAGTATGCAAATCTCATCATTTTACTACCCGCTCACATCGGCACTAGCGGGGAATCATACCAGTGTGCCCATTGCACAATGTCATGATTCAGCATTCTGTAGTCACATAGAGTGACTGCAGACTTTGCCCCAAGTCTGCATAACACCTTTAACAAATAGGTACATTTCTAAGAAACAAAACCCTATTTTTTCTATTATTTTGGGATGGCGGCTCTTTATTTTTATACTCCACTATATATATATATATATATATATATATATATATATATATATATACTGTATATATGTTGTAAAATATAAAAGTACATACAACATACCTACAATACAGCATGCCATACATACTGTACAACATGTCTCCCAACCATCCTGGACAGTTCCGAATTGCAGTAAATGTCAATTATGTCACGACTATGTCCCGAATTTACCTGCAGCACGTCGATGTGTTCTCAGCGCAGGCTCAGACACTGCTGTGATTGTTCAGTGCCTCCCCCCAAGAACACTATATCCCAGGAAGAACTGCTGTACGTATACACAGGCAAATAAATCAAGATAGAAATGTCCATAAATTAAGTTATGTGTGATAATGAGAAATGACACAGAGAAAAAGTGATGAACACATGAAGGAAGAGAGGTGCAAAAAGCTACAGAAAGTCATGGCATTAGCTGACATTTATCAATAAGGCAATCCTGCCACTTAATGAAAATTAATATGAGCTGGTTCAACTGATGGCCTATAAAAAATGATCTCTTTATCAAGGTGCTGACACGCCCAGGGTCGTGGGGCACTCAGAACCGGGCGGGTTCTGTTTCGGGGAGGAGATGTCACGGCGGCAGGGCCCAACTGAGTCGTGAAACCACCCGTGGTTTGTGGCAAGTTATGTGCCGCTGCTGCTATTCAGTTTCCCGTTGGGTCGATGGTAATGCAGCTGAGTTGGTATAGCTCTCCACAGGTAGAGCTAAGCCCCAGGGCTGAAGATGGATGATAGAGTCTATAGTGTTGAGCATACCTCCCAACCGTCCTGGATACAGCGGGACTGTACCGGATTTCAGCGGGTGTCCCGGTGTCACGATCGTGAGGCTTTTTGTCCCGCCCGTGGCTCCGTCCACCCGCTCTCTCCCCATCTGACTTTCTCCCCCTCCTAAGGCTAAGTTCACATTTCCGCTAAAATCTATCAGTCACAATCCGCTGCTCTTGTAAACAGCGGAATCCGTTTAGCGGATTCCGCTGCTCCCATAGACTTGTATGAGCAGCGGATTGTGACTGATGATGCTGCGTTGCACCCTCCGCCCGACTGATCAGTCGTGGAACGACTGACCGCCGGGCGGGAGGAACGCAGCATGTAACGTTTTTTGAGCAGCGAGATCCGTCGGATTTCGCTGCGCATGCTCTCTGGCTCCCTGCACACGTCACCAGCTTTGGTTGGTTACCCGATATTTACCCTGGTTACGGTGCAAGGAGCCAGCGCTAAGCGGTGTAGGCCCGTAACCAAGGTAAATATCGGGTAACCAAGGTAAACATCGGGTGCTTTGCTGTTACCCGATATTTAGGCTGGTTACGTGTGCAGGGAGGCCGACACTTCCCCGCTCGGCCCCGCCCCCTCCCGCACTCCGCACATGTATGTACACACACACACACACGTCCCCAGCCATGCAGACAAGCACTGCCACTGACACCCTCGTCTGGCCCCGCCCCCTGCTCGGCTCCGCCCCCTCCCGCACTTTGCATGTGCACATACATACATACATACATACATGCACATACACACACTCACTCACAGATACACTCACCTGTCCCCAGCCATGCAGACCGCAGCACTTCCACTGACATCCTCAGCGCCTGGCCCCGCCCCCCGCTCGGCTCCGCCCCCTCCCGCACTTTGCATGTGCACATACATACATACATACATACATGCACATACACACACTCACTCACTCACAGATACACTCACCTGTCCCCAGCCATGCAGACCGCAGCACTTCCACTGACATCCTCAGCGCCTGGCCCCACCCCCCGCTCGGCTCTGCCCCAGAACTCCGCCCCCCGCACACAACGGAATCCGACAAAGAATTCTGTTCTTTGTCATCCGTTGTACAGCGTTGAACAGCGCATCAGTCACATGCGTCAAGCGACGCATGTGACTGATACAAATCAACGGAAATGTGAACTTAGCCTTATGCACATGAGCATAGCAGAGCCGAGCGCTGCTTCACTGCTTGGCTCTGTGCTGCCGCTGCTATGGGTGGGTGGGTAAATCTGCAGCTCAGCGTGCACTCACTGCTCACTGCTCACTGCTGGGCTGTTTGTGTACGGAAGTGCATCTGTGGGCGGAGCTACCGAGCAACATGCTGAGCTCTGTCCACAGATAAAGAGACTGCAGGAAGAGGAGCTGAACACCTAGGAACGATGTATGTGACCCCCCCCCCCACCTACCCAGAGCTGTATGCCCCAACCCCCTCCTCACCAGAGCTATATGCCTCCAGTCACCCCCCTCACCACATCTGTATGGCCCCCTCACCAAATTTGTATACCCCCCCCACCAGATCTATATGCCCCCCAGCACACCCCAGCTCTGTATGCCTCCAGCCCCCTCCCACCAGATATGTATGCCCCAGCAGCCCTCTCCTCACCATAGCTATATGCCTCCAGCCACCCCCCTCACCAGATTTGTATCTCCCCCAGCCCCCACACCAGATTTGTATACCCCCCAGCCACCCCACCAGATCTATATGCCCCCCAGCACCCCCCAGCTCTGTATGCCTCCAGCCCCCTCCCACCAGATATGTATCCCAGCCCCCCTCACCAGATATGTATGCCCCAGCAGCCCTCTCCTCACCAGAGCTATATGCCCCCCAGCTCTGTATGCCTCCAGCCCCCTCCCACCAGATATTATATCCCAGCCCCCCCCTCACCAGATAAGAAAGCCATGGAACCCATAGGGTGGAGGGGCGACATGACTAGAGGGAAGGGAAGGAGTGATGGGGTTAATGGAAACAGGAATGGTTTGTTTATAAGGCAGAATAGAGGGATTGGTGGGTAGGAGGAGTTCCCTGGAGGAAGAGGTGGGACAGTTGAGGGGTGTAAGTAAATGACCTTGACTTACCCCCCTCTCTCTTGACTTCCGGATATGGAACGATCTGACTGGAGAGGTTCCTATAAGGTGTCAGGACGTCACCTTCTATTTCTCCATGGAGGAGTGGGAGTATTTAGAAGGACACAAAGATCTGTACAAGGACGTCATGATGGAGGTTCCCCAGCCCCTCACATCACCAGACTTCCGGATATGGAACGATCCGGACGTGCGACAGGATGGCTGCTATCCGGGACCAGGGGATTCATCATGGCAGTGCACGGGCCCCTGGCAGCGCGGTCCCACGTCTTGGCTGCTGGGGGTTAACCCGTTGGCACTTTCCCCTCGCTCCCCTGTCAGCTGCGGGCGGCGTCCCCCCCCCCCCTCCCTCATCTCTCAGGTACTGGCCGTGTGCGGGGGGAGCGAGGAGGAGATGCGAGAGCCCCTTCGGGGACCCTCCGCGGTAGTGACGTGGGGCAGGGCAGTACTTAGCTGCTGCTCCGGCCGCGGGAGGAATCTCCGTCCGGGCCGCGGCAACCGGGAAGGGGGCGTGGCTAGTCTGCGGCCTACTTCCGGTCCGAGCCGCGGCCTGGATTGCTGGATGCGGCGGCTCCCGGACGGGGAGAGCGCCCGGCTGTGACAGAGGCCAGCTTTACCCCTCGCGGACGGCGGGGGGGGGCCGCGGAGCTGCAGCCAGTGGTGGGTCCGGCACCAGGGCAGGCGGGCCTGGAGCGACGGGTGCCCAGGAGGCGGCGGTGAGTGGGGTGACAGCAGGGGCCCTGCAGTTTCTGCTTGGTCACCCAGATCAGGGTGCAGCTCCCGGCCGCGGCGGTCTCCCCCAGGAGGGGGAGGGCCCAGCGGACAGAGGCTTTCACGGGCCCAGGAGGGCAGGATGCGGCGGCTCCTGGCCAGGAGAGCGCCCGGCGAGGACAGAGGCCAGCGTTATCTCCCCCCCCCCCCCGCGGGTGGAGGGGGGGGGGGCCGGGGGGCTGCAGCTAGCAGGGGGTCCGGCACCAGGGCAGGCGAGCCTGGTGCGACGGATGCCCGGGAGGCATCGGTACGTGGGGGTGACGGCGGGGGCCCTGCGGTCCCTGCCTGGTCACCCAGAGCAGGCGTGCAGCTCCCGGCAGCGGCGGTCTCCCCCAGGGGGGGGAGGGCCCGGCGGACGGATGCCTTCTGGGCCCAGGAGGGCAGAAGGCTGGCGGCTCTGGATGGGAGTCTGCTGGCAGCGGGTCGGGCCACAGGTACCCCCCCGTCCTTGCAGGCAGCGGGGGGGGGGGGGGGTCGGGCCAGAAGATGAGGCCCGCGGTGGCAGCCCGTGGGACGGGACGGTTTCCGGGGTTGTCGCCGCGGGACAGAAGATGGAGCTTGGAGGATGGTGCCCACGCGGCGTACCAGGAGGACGGCCGTGGTGGTGGCAGCGCTTCGGCGGCGTCTGCGTTACATGAGCCAGAGGCGGTTGGCTCCAGCGAGGAGGAGGAGGAAGCAGCGACGGAAGAATCAGATGTCCGGATGGCGTGACTTTTATTCCAGGATACGCCGGGTCGCGGTCGGGTGAGACGGCCGTGGATTCGGCAGGGTTGGGGCGCAGTTGGTGGGGGGGAGGCTGCGGACACGGCAGCGCCGAGTGGGTTTTTGTGTTTTGATCAGGCATGGGGTATTTTACTGCAGTGGTATATACGGTTGTGGAGAGTGCGCATGCACCGCCGGGGGCATGGACGGGATCGGTGGTTAGTGGGCGCAGGTGCGGCAAGCAGAGTGAGGGCGCATGAGGCGGCAGGGGAGCATTTTCGGGCAGAGGCGGCAAGGGCTGTGACAGAGTGAGTGGTGAGGAAAGAAGAGGGGGTGAGGTGGTGCGTCTGGATGACAGTGGCCAAGTGTGAGAGGTATGGGTACTTCGAAGGCCCGTTGGGGGGGGGGCTCACCTGCTGGAGGATGTGAGGGATAAGATTTGAATGGGGGAAAGTGTAGAAATAATTTCGCTGCTCCCCCTGGAACAGTGGCACCTGGATTAGGTTAAGCCAAGTGATTCCGGGAAGGATAAGTAGAGGGGGATGGGGAGCGCCGGTGGAGGCTCACCCCTCGTACATTTGCAACGTGGCTGCGGGCATTTGCGTTTTTGGCAAGGGTATCAGGGGAAGGAATTGGGTAATTGGTTCGGCATGGTTTGGTTATATGGATCCATTTGGGGTGGCGTGTTAGGTCATATGGCGGTTTCGTCTGGCTTCAGTACGCCGAGTAATTTCAGCAAGGGAAGGTTGCGTGCCGGTATGCGGTAGGATCATACGGGCACATCCTTAGGGCTGCAGTGGATGGCGGCTCCTAGTCAGCCCCTTTTGGGGGGCAGTTGGCGGTTCGGGGCTTGGAACCCCGGCGACACGGACAATGAGGGTTGTTTGGGGGGCATAGAATGATGGGTGGTGCAGATTTGGCGCGGACGGTTGTCTTAAGCATAAGTGTTGGGTGGTGGTAAAGATCATAGTAATGCTGTGTCTTTCTATTTGTATTGGTGGATCTTCGCCTCCTTATTGGAAGTTTGCGCTGGGCTAGGGGACGCCTGGTGGTTGTCGGTGGAAATAGGGGTCAGGAAGTGGCTTTGGGCAGGATGGGTGGGCCATTCGGGGCCCTCCTTGTCATGATTGGGTTTCTCTATTGGGGGGGCAGTGCCGGAAAGGAGCCGTATATGTGTGATATATATATATATATATATATATATATATGTATATATATGTATGTATTTCGGCTTGTTCAAAACGTATCTTATCTGGAGGAGTCATCGGTGTATGCCTGCTTGGCTCCAGAATTGTCGGCGGTTTATTATGTGTCGTTTGACAGAGGGTGGGATTTGGTAAAGGCGGTGAGTCGTGGAGCATTGATGGCAAAGGCGGTTTTGGAGGCGGCATTAGGTTGTTACTGGTCTACCCTGCTAGCTAGCAGTTCGGGTGCTGCGGGGGGGAGGGGAGTTATTATTATGTTGATCGGTGGGGGCTAATGGGTTTTGTCCCATTTTATGTTCCTTTGGAGGCGGTTATTCCTTGGTGGAGTGTTTGGTGCGTGGTGTGTCCAAGCTTACACCTCTCATTCATTATAGGTTGATTCTCTTTCCATCGGGTTGGCGGGTTGATGATTCGTTTGGGTTGATTGTTTCAGTGCAGATGGTGGTGGATACTCTTTTTTTTTTTTTGGGCCGGTTGGCGCAGGCGAAGACTGAGGGTCCAACGCCAGTGATACGGTTTGTGGGGGATAAAGTTTGATGTTATGGTCAGAGAGGTAGGCTTCGTGGGTAATGGGGTGGTCCTATGGGCTGTGATAGAGGCAGTTAGGCCAGCTAAGACGGTGTGGTTTCAGGCGGTGCAGTCTTTGCTGGGGCGGTCGAACCACGGGTGCAGAGTTACGCCGCTGGGGCGAGTGTCTGCTGGACGGCTGGCGATGGCTGCGCCAAGGGTGCAGCCATCGGATCATTTGTGTGGGTCACGAGGGAGATCAATGATGATCTGATGGTGTAGGAGGTTTTTTGTTTTTCTTACGGCGATTTAGTGGCCGCGGATTCTGGCTGGGTAAGGTGGTACCTGATGGAACGTGGCTGCGGTACTCGGTTGCAGCGGGTCCAGTTGTTTTCGGGTTGGGCATCGTGGGTAGCACTTCCAATCGGTGGTAGGGGTCGAGTTGTGGAGGTTGGCAGTTTTTTCCGAGAGGAAGGTGTGCTGTCATTCTGACTATCAGTTGGTGGAGAATTAGATTAATAGTTGGTTTGCTAATCCTGGAGCCAAGGGTGGCGTACTTGTGGCAGTTGGTTTCTCAATTGTATGCGTTTTTAAAAAAAAAAAAAAAAAAAATTTATGCGTGGCGCAACCAGTACTGGGGGTTCGCCAAGGGTATAGCAGCTGCTTTGTTTCCTTCCAGTTCTGCAGGTTTCGGGAGTTGAGGCCGGGTAGCAGACGAGGTGGGCACGGTGTGTCCGGAGGGCTTGTGGAGTCTGGCGTGGCTGTGTTGGGGAGCGGCTCGGAGCTCAGTGACTGAGGTTATTTGGTGCTGATATCCAGAAGTGTGGGTGGCGCGGATAACGTTGTTTGGGGCCATGTGTGAGGAAAGCCTGGTGGAGTATTTGGTGGCGGCGTTGGCAGTGGTGAGTAACGGTTTTCAGGTTGCTAGGCCGGCGTCGGCAGTGGAGCAGAGGGTGGCGGCTGTGGCTGTCTTGTTGAGGATTAGATGTGGAGAGATGTTTTCGCAGGACCTTAGTGCGCGGCAGGCCTTGAAGGGGTTTTGTCGTACGGGTGTGAGGGAGCGGGACACAAGGGTCCGTCTCCGTTGTTTTGTGGCAGCGTTTGGTGAGTGTTTTGTGGTTGCTATGTTCATCTGAGCACGAGCGGGTTTTGTTTCCTCTTGTCCACAATGGTTCGTGTTAGCCTTTTGGGGGGCTTTGAGATTGTGGGGTTGGTCAGCCCATCTACGGTTAAGAGCGGAGGTTGAATGTTGGAGGATGTGTCCGCGGTGGTGCAGTGGGTTGAGCGCCGGCTTCGTCGCTCACCGAATCAGGTTAGGCGGATGGTGAAGGTTGGTGTTGTTGTATGCGGTCCCGGGTGCGGAATTATGTTTTGAGGACGCCCAGGGTTATTGTTGTGTCACGTTAGTTAAGGTACCATTTTGTGGCAGTGCTGCAGACTTGATTGCAAGTGGCGGGGGTGGGCGCCCGGAATACTACGGGTCGTATTCCTTCTGGATTGGGCTGCCACGGAGGCCCCTCGGTGGTCTCAGAAAAAGGGTTGTGAAAAGTATTGGGAGGTGGGAGTCCTCTCGTTTGTCGGCGTTACGTTTGGCCTCAGTTGTTATTGGGTTAAGGCCAATGGGGGCGTTTGAGTAATTTTGGGAGTGGAATGGGTTGGTGTAACAGGTTGGTGTTATTTGTGGGTTTATAACCTCTGGGTTTTGTGGTGAGGGTGTGCCTCATTTGGATATTTGGGCATTCGTTGGTTCTCGGGGCCTCGGGGGTCTGAGGCTCGCCCGAATTTTGCCAGTTGGGTCTGGACGGGTCGATGGTACTGGTCCAGTAAGTGGGAGGCAGCGATTTGGTACCTCGAGAAGTTATTTATGAATGTTTAAAAAAAAAAAAAAATTGTTGTTGGTTTGTTGCATTGTGGAAGACATACCCGGGCTTAAGCGTGGGGTAGTTTTGATAGTGTGACCAGGTTGGAATGGCGTGGGGCTCGTGCGGTAGGCAGTATCAATCGAGCCTTATTGGGGGCGGCGCCAAAGTTGGTGACGCTGAACTGGTGGTTTTGGAGATGCGATGGGGGTGTATCTTAACGTTATTGGTGCTGTTTTGTGGACGCTGTGATTGCGTGGAGGTGTGGTACAAGCTTTTGGTGTGTGGCGGGTCCAGGCCACGTAAGGAGTCACGTGCCCTGTCCTGTGGCGGGGGGTAGGTCTGGTCCAGAGGCGGTTGAAGGCAATGGTAACTGGACAGAGAGACACCATCTTGGTATGGTGGCTCCAGGTTCCGGGATGTTGCAGGCACGGGGTTCTGCAAAGTTGGGGGGTTAATCCGTAGGTGATTAATACCTCATCTCTGGGTCGGTGTGTTGCGGCCAGGGATACTGGAGTGAGAAGTGGTTCCTGGACTGGGCCTACCCAGGGTTGTATATTTACTGTATTGGTTACTGTGTTACCTATTGTTATTTGTTGGGGTCGCCCGTTGGACGGCGCCCCCTTGTGTTAGTATGTAAATAATAGGTAATAAAGGCTGCTGTGGCCAATTTTAAACCAAGTCACATGCAGTTCGTGTATTATTTACAGATGGTATTGGTGGGTAACACACATACAGCACGACTGGAGAATCCTTCCTCAATGGTCATGTATGCCCCAGCAGCCCTCTCCTCACCAGAGCTATATGCCTCCAGCCACCCCCCCTCACCAGATCTGTGTGCCCCCCAGCCCCAACACCAGATTTGTATGCCCCCAGCCACCCCATCGGAGCTGTATGTGCCCCCAGATCTGTATAAGCCCCAACACCAGAGCTATATGCCCCTTAGGCTACTTTCACACATCCGGTTTTTGCTCTGCGGCACAATACGGCACTCTGCAGAAAAACCGCAACCGTTTTTTTTGCCGCCGGTTGCGTTTTTTTTTGCATAGACTTACATTGAGTGCCGTATTGTGCCGCATGGGCTTGCGTTCGGTCCGGTTTTTGCCGCATGCGGCAGATTTAGCCGATGCCGAGGCCGGATGGAACGTTGCCTGCAACGTTTTTTTGCTCCAGCAAAAAAAACCGCATCGCGCCGCATCCGGCCGCTGCGGCGCATTTTCAATGCATGCCTATGGACGCCGGATGCGGCGCGATGCGGAAAAAACGCATCCGGCCGCCGCATGCGGTTTCTTCCACTGCGCATGCTCAGTAGCGTGCCGCAACCGGAAAAAAACGGACCGGCCGCATGTAAAAACTTATGCAAAGGATGCGGTGTTTTCGCCGCATCCGTTGCATAGGTTTCACAGCCAGATTGAGCCGCACGGCTCAAACCAGATTTGTGAAAGTAGCCTTGGTAATATCTATGCTACCAGTAATTTGTATGCCCCACAGTAAAGTGTATTTCCCCCAGTAATGTGTATACCCCTTAGTAACGTGTATGCCCCTCAGTGAAAAACACAGACGTTCTTCACTGATGTGTTAAACACGCATATGTCCCTTCATACTCCGTGATTCACGGCACACAGTGGTTGTCCATGTGCAATCCATGATACGTGATCCATACTCCGTGATTGCACATGGACATATACTCACCTGCTCCCGCTCCTGCTCTCCGTGGTGCTGAAGAGTCCCGCGATTCAGCATCCAGCCACCGCTCTCTCACCTCTGCAGCTGCTTCCGGGTCGGCTCTGGCTGCATAAATGAATATGCATGCCATAATGAGCCAGGCAGGAAGAAGCAGAGGGCAGCTGCCGAACTCAGCATCGCTGGAGAAGGTGAGTTGAAAAAGATTTTTATTTTAAATGTCCGTGTTTTTCTGGTACATGTTCCACGGATCACACCCTAGTGTGGTCTGTGGGACATCAGTGATGCCAGAAAAAAAGCAGACATGTTTCTGTGCGGCAATCATGGATACGCATGTACGCCGCACGGAGACACGGTCAGTGAAAAATCACTGATGTGTGTGCAGACCCATTGATTATGATTGGTCTGCATAGGTCAGTGATTCTGGTACGTATAAAAAGTAGCACATACATACCAGAATCACTGACATCTGAAACAGGCCTAATATGTATGCCCCTCAAGTACTGTCTATGCCCCAAGACCCTCCTGTGCTGTATATACTGTAGCCCCAGCCCCTCCTGTGCTGTATATACTGTAGCCCCCAGCCCCTCCTGTGCTGCATATACTGTAGCCCCCAGCCCCTCCTGTGCTGTATATACTGTAGCCACCAGCGCCTCTTCTGCTGTATATACTGTAGCCCCCAGCCCCTCCTGTGCTGTATATACTGTAGCCCCCAGCCCCTCCTGTGCTGTATATACTGTAGCCCCCAGCCCCTCCTGTGCTGTATATACTGTAGCCCCCAGCCCCTCCTGTGCTGTATATACTGTAACCCCCAGCCCCTCCTGTGCTGTATATACTGTAGCCCCCAGCCCCTCCTGTGCTGTGCTGTATGTACTGTAGCCCCCAGCCCCTCCTGTGCTGTATATACTGTATATATACAGTGTGTGTGTATGTATGTATATATATATATATATATATATATATATATATATATATATATATATATATATATATATATATATATATTATAGTATATAAAACCCCCATCCTCCCTTGTGATACATACACAGCGGTGTCAGTGTGTACTGTGCGTGGCTAGGTCTGTTAAAGTGTTGCCAAGTGATCACATGCCGAGGAGGAGCTGGATAGAGACAAGCGGGGTAGGTGAGTGCGGCTGCTGTCGGCTTCCCCATATTATTACCTCCAATGTGTGTATATGTATGATGTATATATCTATGTATGTCAGTGCAGATGACTGTGTATAGATTTGTCTGTTTATATTTATTTTAGGGAATTTGTCTTCAAATATGTACCGTATATGTGCGTATGCCTGTGCCCACGATCAGGACTCGCTGTGCCCTGGAGGCAGCGCGTCCTGACCTGCGTGGCTGCACATCTCCTCCGCAGGAGACCACAGCTGCCTGTGCCCACGATCAGGACTCGCTGTATCCTGGAGGCAGCGCGTCCTGATCTGCGGGGCTGCACGTCTCCTCCGCAGGAGACCACAGCTGCCTGTGCCCACGATCAGGACTCACTGTATCCTGGAGGCAGCGCGTCCTGATCTGCGGGGCTGCACGTCTCCTCCGCAGGAGACCATAGCTGCCTGTGCCCACGATCAGGACTCGCTGTGTCCTGGAGGCAGCGGGTCCTGACCTGCGGGGCTGCACGTCTCCTCCGCAGGAGAACGCAGGAGACCACAGCTGCATGTGCCCATGATCAGGACTCGCTGTGTCCTGGAGGCAGCGGGTTCTGACCTGCGGGGCTGCACGTCTCCTCCGCAGGAGACCACAGCTGCCTGTGCCCATGATCAGGACTCGCTGTATGCTGGAGGCAGCGCGTCCTGATCTGCGGGGCTGCACGTCTCCTCCGCAGGAGACCACAGCTGCCTGTGCCCACGATCAGGACTCGCTGTATCCTGGAGGCAGCGCGTCCTGATCTGCGGGGCTGCACGTCTCCTCCGCAGGAGACCACAGCTGCCTGTGCCCACGATCAGGACTCGCTGTATCCTGGAGGCAGCGCGTCCTGATCTGCGGGGCTGCACGTCTCCTCCGCAGGAGACCACAGCTGCCTGTGCCCATGATCAGGACTCGCTGTATCCTGGAGGCAGTGCGTCCTGATCTGCGGGGCTGCACGTCTCCTCCGCAGGAGACCACAGCTGCCTGTGCCCACGATCAGGACTCGCTGTGTCCTGGAGGCAGCGGGTCCTGACCTGCGGGGCTGCACGTCTCCTCCGCAGGAGAACGCAGCTGCCTCTGCCCACGATCAGGGTTCAGTGCGCTGCGGTCTCTTGCTGTGTTCTCCCTACGGAGGACGCATGCAACTGCAGCAAACAATTGATATGCTGCCTCCGCAGGTCAGTGTTTGCTGCAGAAAAAACAAGCACAGTGGGCACGGGGTTTCTAGAAATCCCTCCACTGTGCTTGTACTGTACAATGCGGACACAGCAAAAACACGCTACATCCAAAATGCTGCAAATACTGATCGTGGGCACGCAGCCTTATACAATGTGATCAGCAGTGCTGAAAAGGATTGGATGTGGGCGTGACAAATTGCAAAATGGGTGTGGTTAGGGGCATGGCTTAAAATTGCCGCTTTGTCCCTCTTTCTCATCTTTGAATGTTGGGCGGTATGGTGTTGAGATGTAATGGCGGGGTGTAGGGCCGGAGGCACAGACAATAACTGGGCAACACAGGAATTCAGTCACAAGGTCTTTTACTCACAGTTAATAGTTCCAGGTTAGCACGACTAGTCAGATGCTGCCCTCGGAGTGCTGGGTCCTGCTGTGATGGGCCCCAGCCGATCCCCGGATAGTTCGGAGGCACAACCCAGTGCACCCTTCTGTGTTCCTTCCCTTTTCGTCTTCCTGCGCTGGCCTCTCCTGCCTGCCCCATGCCTCACACACAGTGCCCTGAGATGGTGTCTGCGGATCCTTTTGATGGGTGGCTTTTTTGCCTTGTCCCTTGGTCCTATGTGGTAACCTTTTCAGCGGGTTATGTGCGGTGGTGGCTTTGGTACTTGCAATAACCTCAGCCTCCGGTTTACTAGCTGAGCCTGGTTGTTCTCCACTAGTCTAGGGACCGGCTCCCCGTTGCGGTCAAGTCCCTCCACACGGGTATACCGGCTGTAGATGCGAGCCCACGGCAGGATGGCGCACTTCCCGTAGCTCTAAGACTCCTTCTCTCCTGATCCTGGGACAAGCTGCTCCAGCTCCAGACCCCAGGACCTCTCTCCTCCTCTCTTCCTGACTGACTAACGTTCTACAGTCTGCTTGTAGCACCCCAGGGTTGCCACAGTAACAACATAAAGGGTTAACTCCCCACACAACACTAGCACCTCCTGGCCAGAAGGGGGAGACCAAGCTGCTTCACTTTATATTCTGGTGTGGAGAGGAAGTGGTCAGTTTTGTTTAGTTCAGTCAGTTCAGTGCAGGGAGTACAGTTCAGTTCCTGGGAGGACTGAGGAAGAAGGATCTGCACGCTCAAGCTCACCACAGGATCCGCTGACCAATTCCAGGCCTAAGCCGAGGGTCTGAGGAAAGGAGACAGATAACACAGAGGAACATACCTGGGAGAAAGAGTATTGCTGAACTCACCCCAGTGGAGCACACAGTACGGATGCCGGATCCGAGGCTGTGCAGATTACACACCGCACAGTTAATACCGAAGAAGTGAAGATTCCAGATTCTTCACCTTTACCACAGACACAGCAACACCGCAGAGGTCAGGCACATACAAGTAAGGACTCGAGTTGCCTGTCAGGTCGGTACCCGGGAGGAGAACAGGGCTGGCTGCCTAGTTTACACAGCAGCAGAGCCACACACAGTGTAGATAAGGGAGCCAAAACGGCCCGGCTGGGTGGGAGAAACCCTGAACCCTTCACAGACTCCGTGGACAGTACTTTGCTGAATACTATCATCAGTAAAAGTCAAAGAAACTGCAAAACCGTGAGTCTGCTTGTTTATTGTGCTCGTGTCTTGCACTCCCCCATAGACTATCACACTGCCCCGGGGAGAAGGCTCTACCCTTGGGGAGCCGTCCCATCTCAAGCTGCCATCCATCACCCCCGGAGGTTCTGCAGCAGCGGTGGTCATCTCTGATCACATTCCACGGGTGGCGTCACGTACATAACCCCCTTTTTATTGTGGAACCAGGGATCACAGACCGGGTCACGACACCGTGATCCCCTTTCCAGAAGCGAGCCCTTGGCCCGGTTCTGGGTATCCCCTTAACCCCTGGCGACACATGCTCCTACTAACTAAACTCTCTCTCCAGACTGGCTTCGGGTCTGTGCTTTCCCTAAGGTGCAACTTGCGCTAACCATGGCCTAATGGCGTGTTGGTAAATTAAGAGTGTGTGTCAGTGTATGTGTACAATGACCTGTGGTCTCCTCCATATCCGGGAATGGGATACCACACCTCTGGATGAGGTGTAGTACCTCTGTGGTCACTGGACTCTCAGGGGCGCCACAGTGCCACACAAGAAACATCTCATGATGGGTAAAGCCAGTGAGCTGTCTCAGGACCTTTGCAACCTTTTGTAGAGCGTTTGTGTGGAAGAATGGACCAAAAATCAAACCTGAACAATGCAGGTCACTAGATTCTCGATACAGGATGTGTCTTGAATCTGTCATCACCAACAAAGGCTTTTTTAAGAAGTATTAAATACATTTCAGTAAGCGTATTCAATACTTTACTCTGTGCCATTTCTCATTATGACACATAACTTCATATATGGACATCTATATCCATCAGGCTGATCACCTCCATGCAACACCGCAGTAATTCATGCAAAAGGAGCCCCGACCAAGTATTGAGTGCATTTACTGCATAGACTTTTCAGTAGGCGCCAACATTAGAGTTTAAAATAATTTTTTTGTTGGTCTTACATAATATTCTGATTCTCTGAGATAATGACTTTTGGGTTTTCATTGGCTGTAAGCCATAATCATCAACATTAACAGAAATAAACACTTAAAATAGATCACTCTGTGTGTAATTACTCTATATAATAAATAGGAATATATCCCTCTGTGTGTAATGACTATATAATATATAGAAATAGATCACTGTGTGTAATGACTATATAATATATAGAAATAGATCACTGTGTGTAATGACTATATAATATATAGGAACAGATCCCTCTGTGTGTAATGACTCTATATAATATATAGGAATAGATCACTCTGTGTGTAATGACTCTATATAATATATATAGGAATATACCCCTCTGTGTGTATTGACTATATAATATATAGAAATAGATCCCTCTGTGTGTAATGACTATATATAATGTATAGAAATAGATCCCTCTGTGTGTAATGACTCTATATAATGTATAGAAATAGATCACTCTGTGTGTAATGACTCGATATAATATATAGAAATAAATCACTCTGCGTGTAATGACTCTATATAATATATAGAACTAGATCACTGTGTAATGACTCTAAATAATATATAGAACTAGATCACTCTGTGCGTAATGACTCATAATAATTTATTGAGATGCTCTTGTATGTACTGTGTAATGGCCATGTCTGACCGTACAGGGACATGGTCTGATCATATTATAGCTCTTGGGCTGGGGAGGACGCAAAAGAGTATAAAGACATTACAGCATGGGATTATAGCTGATTCTTTTTGTGAGGTAAAACATTTTCCCTACCTGTTTTTAAAAAATGTTTTACCTCAAAGAAAGAATCATTTGAGATCTCATGCTTTATTGTCTGTATATTGTTTTATTTCCTCCACAGCGTAGGAGCTGTGGTATGATCAGACCATGTCCCTGTACGGTCAGACACGGCCATTACACAGTACACAGCAGGGACACATATATAAGATTATCTACGTACAGGAACATTATTTTTAAATACATCCAATTGTGGAACTTATGATTATTGCAAGATCTACTGATTAAAATGAACTTTATGCCATGGGACATCCCCTTTAAGATTCTGGGGAACAAACAAGTATGACTTGTGTGTTCAGACTGACACGGGCGGCATTTATGTAGGATCTCGTACTGTATAAATGAGTCCATTCACGGACTCCTGACACATGGTGCATTTACTTTAATCATAAACATGAAGAGGGTCTGCCTCCCATCGAGGCCTTTTCCATCACCAGTAGCGGGGTCATTTAATGAGATTGCATCAAAGCCTATTTGTGTACACAGCAGACAGCGTAAATCGGCCATCTTTTCTTGATTTTTGTGACTGCTATGAAGCCACAAAAAAACATTTATGAACTAATTTGTTTCAGTAAACAAGACAGTGCCTATTACGTTCCGGCTGCTCCGGCCTGATTATAGCGCGGCAGTGTGTAGACGCAGATTAGCCGGGCTCTGCTCTACATACACAGATACAGAAGCCGCTCTGTTTGTGTTGTGCTGTTTGATTGCAGACCAATGCCACCATGGATGTGTGTTTAGGATCCCAGCTCTTGTCTCATGTGGTCACAATCGTTAGATCTTATGATATCCTAGATTTTACCAAGCATCTGCTTAGCATCAATGTACAGACTGAGCCTCTTGTCATCGTCACTTTGTCATCCATTCTCATTGATACAGTTTGATGTCTGAGGAATAAAAGTGTTGATTTTCCTGTCAACTGTGTTAGCGGGGGGGGGGGGGTGTGGGGGAGCGTACAGATAACACTGCGTAGGTGGCGTACAAAGAGAAGAGAGATTATAAGGTGAAAATAGCCGAGAAACTTTGGATGAGCTCCATCAGATTATATGTAATTACACGACTCTTAGGGGCACTTTGCACACTGCGACATCGCAGGTGCGATGTCGGTGGGGTCAAATTGAAAATGACGCACTTCCGGCATCGCATGCGACATCGCAGTGTGTAAAGGCTGGATGATACGATTAACGAGCGCAAAAGCGTCGTAATCGTATCATCGGTGCAGCGTCGGCGTAATCCATGATTACGCTGACGCAACGGTCCGATGTTGTTCCTCGCTCCTGCGGCATCACACATCGCTGTGTGTGAAGTCGCAGGAGCGAGGAACGTCTCCTACCGGCCTCACTGCGGCTTCCGTAGGATATGCGGAAGGAAGGAGGTGGGCAGGATGTTTACATCCTGCTCATCTCCGCCCCTCCGCTCTGATTGGCTGCCTGCCGTGTGACGTCGCAGTGACGCCGCACGACCCGCCCCCTTAACAAGGAGGCGGGTCGCCGGCCACAGGGACGTCGCACGGCAGGTGAGTGTGTGTGTGAAGCTGGCGTAGCGATAACTTTCGCTACGCCAGCTATCACCACATATCGCTGCTGCGACGGGGGCGGGCACTATCGCACTCGGCATCGCAGCATCGGGCTGCGATGTCGTAGTGTGCAAAGCCCGCCTTAGGCTACTTTCACACATCCGGTTTTTGCTCTGCGGCACAATACAGCGCTTTGCAAAAAAAACGCAACTGTTTTTTTTGCCGCCGGTTGCGGGTTTTTTTGCATATGTCGCAGGCGGAGGAGGGGACGCTGCGCTCTCCCACTGCTCGGGTCCGGCTGCTGCTGCCGCTGCTCGGTGGTGGCTCGAGCGGTGGGCCGGATCCCGGGGACTCGAGCGGCGTTCCTCGCCCGTGAGTGAAACGGGGATTTGATTGAGGGAATTGGATATTTTCCGTGACGCCACCCACGGTTGTGGTGAGATTGGTGACACCACCGCTGCTCTGGACGGGGATCCCGGGAGCGATGACAGGGAGCAGCCTGGATGTTAGTTCTCCCCTCCGTGGGTAGGGGGGTTGGTTGTCCCGGGGCCCGGTGATGGGGTAGGGATGGATGGCAGGCGGGTTACGGGGCCTGGCGAGGTGCAGGGTTGCGGGGGCAGCGCTGTGCTGCACGGCACGGTGGTACTCACTCAGCCAATGATGAGGACACAGTTCTCGGTAAAACACACGGCTGGATGGACGGGTCCCACAGACGGCTGCGGTGTTGTTTTCTCCCGGCAGGTTGATGGTGACTGCCTTTCCCTGCACCTGTGTACTGTAACGGTTCCAATGGGTTCCCACCGGTAACCCGCTCCCCGGCTTGGATGTGGGCCGGAGGAGCCCCTTTTGCCCGCAGGCTCTGGCCCTGGGAACGGTAGCCTTGGCGGTGGCTGTGTTTCCCTCTCACGGTTGGACTGTTGCCTTTTGTCGGGACTTGGCTGCTGGGAAACCCAGGAGGTTCCCTTCGCTGACGGATTTGGCAAATTCACGGCGACTCCTAGCCTTGCCGGGGTCCGTAAGCCCCTGCCAGATGGTGCTGACCTCTCTTTGCATACCGGTCCGGTACCGCCGGGCCACCACCCGTCCACGGTCCTTACGGTTAGCTCCAATAGGCCACTCCTGCAGACGGTCACCACCGTCTGCCAACCTTGCTGATCCATCCGGGGCACACACCCGGACCAACTTCAGGCTGCTTAACTGCCACTTTACTCCTCTCTCACCTCTACTCAAAACTAATCTGCCTTACTTTTCCCGCCTCCAGGACTGTGAACTCCTCGGTGGGTGGGGCCAACCGCCTGGCTCCACCCCCTGGTGTGGACATCAGCCCCTGGAGGAAGGCAACAAGGGTTTGTGTCTGACTTTGGTGTGCCTGACCGGGAGCGTGGGGTGTGTGGGTGTTGTTCTCTGTGGCCCCTGCCTTGCCCAGGGCGCCACACATAGACTTACATTAGTGCCGTATTGTGCCGCATGGGCTTGTGTTCGGTCTGGTTTTTGCCGCATGCGGCAGATTTAGCCGATGCCGCGGCCGGATGGAACGTTGCCTGCAACGTTTTTTGCTCCGGCAAAAAAAACGCATCCGGCCGCTGCGGCGCATTTTTCAATGCATGCGTATGGACGCCGGATGCGGCGCGATGCGGAAAAAAAGCATCCGGCCGCCGCATGCGGTTTCTTCCACTGCACATGCTCAGTAGCGTGCCGCAACCGGAAAAAAACGGACCGGCCGCAAACTTATGCAAAGGATGCGGTGTTTTCGCCGCATCCGTTGCATAGGTTTCACAGCCGGATTGAGCCGCACGGCTCAAACCAGATGTGTGAAAGTAGCCTTACCATATATATGAGTGCTAAGATTAAAGTATTACTTATCTGTACCCCGAGTGTCAGTGTCATTATCCTGTACCCCCAGTGTCAGTGTCATTATCCTGTACCTCAGTGTCATTGTCATTATCCTGTACCCCAAGTGTCAGTGTTATTGTCCTGTATCCCAAGTGTCAGTGTCATTATCCTGTACCCCAAGTGCCAGCGTCATTATCCTGTACCCCAGTGTCAGTGTCATTATCCTGTACCCCAAGTGTCAGTGTCATTATCCTGTACCCCAAGTGTCAGTGCCATTATCCTGTACCCCGAGTGTCAGTGTCATTATCCTGTACCCCGAGTGTCAGTGTCATTATCCTGTACCCCAAGTGTCAGTGTCATTATTCTGTACCCCCAGTGTCAGTGTCATTATCCTGTACTCCCAGTGTCAGTGTCATTATCCTGTACCCCCAGTGTCAGTGTCATTATCCTGTACCCCAAGTGTCAGTGTCATTATTCTGTACCCCCAGTGTCAGTGTCATTATCCTGTACTCCCAGTGTCAGTGTCATTATTCTGTACCCCCAGTGTCAGTGTCATTATCCTGTACTCCCAGTGTCAGCGTCATTATCCTGTACCCCAAGTGTCAGCACCATTATCCTGTACCCCGAGTGTAAGTGTCATTACCCTGTACCCCGAGTGTCAGTGTCATTATCCTGTACCTCAAGTGTCAGTGTCATTATCCTGTACCCCGAGTGTCAGTGTCATTATCCTGTACCCCAAGTGTCAGTGTCATTACCGTGTACCCCAAGTGCCAGCGTCATTATCCTGTACCTCATGTGTCAGCGTCATTATCCTGTTGCCCGAGTGTCAGCGTCATTATAGTGTACCCCAATCGTCAGTGACATTATCCTGTACTTCAAGTATCAGTGTCATAACCCTGTACCCCGAGTGGGTGTCATTAACCTGTACCCCAAGTGTCAGTGTCATTATCCTGTACCCCGAGTGCCAGTGTCATTACCCTGTACCATAAGTGTCATCCTGTACCCCAAGTGCCAGTGTCATTATCCTGTACCCCAAGTGTTAGTGTGGGGCCCCTGAGGCTTCGGTCGCCACAGAGTATTGCACTATATTTTAAGTGCGACATTCGCCTCGGGTAAGGAGGGGGTTAATCACCGGTATTTCACATTCACACACTTTCCATAAAGCTTAGGAGCCTTCTCCCAGGGGGAAGGTTCAAGGTAGGCAGGGGGGTGACTAATCATGAATCATGGGACTTACCGGTCACTGAAGCCGGCCACCTGGGGGCGGGTTCCACTTGGGGTAGAAATAGGAGTGTGGCGCCCTGGACAAGCCAGGGGTCACAGAGAACAACACCTACACACCCCACACTCCCGGTCAGGCACACCGAAGTCAGACACAAACCCTTGTTGCCTTCCTCCAGGGGCTAATGTCCACACCAGGGGGTGGAGCCAGGCGGTTAACCCCGCCCACCGAGGAGTTCACAGTCCTGGAGGCGGGAAAAGTAGGGCAGATTAGTGTTGGAAGTGGAGGCGTGAGGAGTAGAGTTGAGAGAGGAGTGAAGTGGCAGTTGAGCAGCCTGAAGTTGGTCCGGGTGTGTGGCCCGGACAGATCAGCAAGGTTGGCAGACGGTGGTGACCGTCTGCAGGAGTGGCCTATTGGAGCTAGCCGTATGGACCGTGGACGGGCGGTGGCCCGGCGGTACCGGACCGGTACACAAAGAGAAGCCAGCACCATCTGGCAGGGGCTTACGGACCCCGGCAAGGCTAGGAGTCGCCGTGAATTTGCCAAATCCGTTAGCGAAAAGAATCTCCTGGGTTTCCCAGCAGCCAAGTCCAATCAGAAGGCAACCGTCCAACCGAGAGAGGGAAACACAGTCACCGCCAAGGCTAAAGTTCCCAGGGCCAGAGCCTGCGGGCAAAAGGGGCTCCTTCGGCAACCATCCAAGCTGGGGAGCGGGTTACCGGTGGGAACCCATTGGAACCGTTACAGTACACAGGTGCAGGGAAAGGCAGTCACCATCAACCTGCCAGGAGAAAACAACACCGCAGCCGTCTGTGGGACCCGTCCATCCAGCCGTGTGTTTTACCGAGAACTGTGTCCTCATCATTAGCTGAGTGAGTACCACCGTGCCGTGCGGCACAGCGCTGCCCCCGCAACCCTGCACCTCGCCAGGCCCCGTAACCCGCCTGCCATCCTTTCCTACCCCATCACCGGGCCCCGGGACAACCAACCCCCTACCCACGGAGAGGAGAACCAACATCAAAGCTGCTCCCTGTCATCGCTCCCGGGATCCCCGTCCAGAGCAGCGGTGGTGTCACCAATATCACCACAACCGTGGGTGGCGTCACGGACAATATCCAATTCCCTCAATCAAATCCCCTTTTCACTCATGGACGAGGAACGCCGCTCGAGTCCCCGGGATCCGGCCCACCGCTCGAGCCACCACCGAGCAGCGACAGCAGCAGCCGGACCCGAGCAGTGGGAGAGCGCAGCGTCCCCTCCTCCGCCCGCAACAGGAGCGCACTCACACACTCACTAGTCAGTCTACCCGGGACACCAGTTCTGGGACACCATTGTGGCGCCCTGGACAAGCCAGGGGTCACAGGTAACAACACACACACACCCCCACCCCCAGCAGTTTCACAGCAGACATCCCCAGTGAAACTTGATTCCTTTCCTCGGGCTCAGACTGACACACCAGGTGGGCGGAGTCAGGAGATGGAGACGCCCACCCAGGAGTTAGCTAGCCTGAGGCAGGAAACAAGCCCAGTCAAGTTCAGGCGGAGGAGGAGAGAAGAGGTCTGCAGAGAGGCAGGTGCAGACTGGGGCCTAGGATTGGAGCCTAGGGCCCTTGTGCAGCAGAGAGTCAGGCAGACGGTAGTGGCCGTCTGCAGGGAGCCAGTTGGTGGAACCGTAGGTAGCCGGGGCTGGGCGGTGGCCCACCGGTACTGAATTGGGGAGCCAGCTGGAAGCCGGAGCGCAGGAGGAGTGTACGGAAGGTGCAGGAAAGGACTTACACCACCAAACTGGGTCAGGGGAAAACACCGCAGCGTCTGTGGGACCCGTCCATCCAGCCGAGTGTTTTACTAAGAACTGTGTCCTGATTTCTGGCTAAGTGAGTACCACCGTGCCGTGCGGCACAGCGCTGCCCCTGCGACCCTGCACCTCACCAGGCCCCGCACCCGGCCTGCCATCCACCCCTACCCCATCACCGGGCCCCGGGACAACCAACCCCCTACCCACGGAGGGGAGAAATAACAACAAAGCTGCTCCCTGTCACCGCTCCCGGGATCCCCATACAGAACAGCGGTGGTGTCCACACAATCACGACAACCGTGGGTGGCGTCACGGACAATCTCCCTTACCAAATCCCCTTTTAGGCTATGTGCGCACGTTGCGTAAAAACATGCAGTTACGCTGCGCTTTGCAGCGCAGCGTAACTGCATGCGTCCTGCGGCCCCTGCACAGTCTATGGAGACTGTGCAGGGGCCGTGCGCACGTGGCGTTTAAGAGCGCAGCGCTTCGGCTACTGCCGAAGCGCTGCGCAAAAAGAAGTGACATGTCACTTCTTTCCTGCGCTTTGCCGGCAGCTCCTGCTCTGTCTATGGGAGGAGCTGCAGGCAGAGCGCATGGAATCGGCGCTCACTACGGACATTTCTGCAGCGATCTAAAGCGCACATGTGCTCTTCAGATCGCTGCAGAAATTTCTGCAGGGCTTGTACGCAACGTGCGCACATAGCCTTACTGTGGAGCCTGGGATCACAGACCGGGTCACGCTACCGTGATACCCACAGAAGTGACCTCGTGGCCCGGATCTGAGTACCCCCTGGCGACACACCATCACTTCCTTTTCCTCTCTTCACGGGCCCTGGTGCTGGGAGCGTAACGCTCAGCCCAGGTGCCTCACAGCTAAGAGGGGCAACTCTAAAAAAGGACTTTCTTCTTCTTTCAAACACTGGTGACTTCTCCTAACTTATCCAGGGTCGACAAAGCCCATCACAGCGGGTTACCAGTACTGTCCGGGCGAGTTACACGGCACAAAGAGTGAGTAAAGATACTTGGAACCACAGCCATTGACTCGGACTCTTATTACCGGCACCGGCACCCAGCGCCTCTGTGCTCAAACGCCATCACTACTCCCCTCATCATCCTCCCCAGGGCCCGCTCCACCTGTGGGGAGCGATACTATCTGGCAATTTTGACACCCATCTATGATAAGGCCTGACAGCTCAGACTGGGGAGACCCATGCTGATTGGGAGCCCTCCAGCCTAAAAATAGCAGCCTTCAGCCACCCAGGATTGTCGCATCGATTAGATGCGATAAGCTCGGCAAATTACCGACTCTTCCCAATTGCCCTGGTACAGGGTCCTAGCAAATGCCAAGGTGACCAAACAAAAGCAACAGTACCCCTGGTGAAAACAACAGTACCCTCACTAATTTGCAGAGCCCTCAATACCAGCTACATTGCCTCATTAACAGCCAGAGTGACCTGGTAAAAGCCATAATGCCCCCAGAAAAAACATAGTTCCCACAATAAATTATAGAGCTCTCGGAACCTATTACAATGCCCTAGTAAAAGTCAAAGTGACCTAACAAAAACAACAGTACCCCTAGTAATAACAACAGTACCCTAACTAATTTAAAGAGCCCTCAATACCAGCTACAGTGCCCCACTAACAGCTGGAGTGATGTAGTAAAATCCATAATGCCCCCAGAATAAAACATAGCTCCCACAATAAGTTATAGAGCCCTCAGTAACTACTACAGGGCCCTAGTAAAAGTCAAAGTGACTTAACAAAAACAACAGTACCCCGGGTAATAACAACAGTACCCTCACAAATTTACAGCACAATCAGTGCAAACTACAGTGCCACAATAACAACCAAAGTGATGTAGTAAAAGCCATAGTGTCCCCAGAAAAAACCTAGTACTCACAATAAGCTATAGAGCACTTACTACAGAGCATTAGTAAAATTTAAAGTGCCTTCCAGCAAACCGATCACATGATATTGGATCCGGATTGGACGGCGCGGGACCCTTGACCCAGGATTACTGCGGAGGGGGGTTCTTTATTTCAATAAAGATGGAGTCACTAATTGTGTTGTGTTTTATTTCTAATAAAAATATTTTCTCTGTCTTGTGTTTCTTTTTTTATCTTTACAAGAAATTCATGGTGGCCATGTCTAATATTGGCGTGACACCATGAATTTCGGGCTTAGGGCCAGTTGATAATATACAGCAGGCCCTAACCCCTTATTACCCAGCGAGCCACCCAGCTCCAGGGCCGCTTGAAGAGTTGGATACAGCGCCAGAAGATGGCGCTTCTATAAAAGCGCCATTTTCTGGGGAGGCTGCGGACTGCAATTCGCAGCAGGGGTGCCCAGAAAGCTTGGGCACTCTGCGCTGCGGATTCCAGTCCCCAGCTGCCTAGTTGTACCTGGCTGGACACAATTTGTGCGAAGCCCACGTCATTTTTTTTTTCTTAAATTATTTCATGAAATTCATGAAATAATTAAAAAAAGGGCTTCCCTATATTTTTGGTTCTCAGCCGGGTACAAATAGGCAGCTGGGCGTTGGGTTCAGCCCGTACCTGCCTGCTGTACCTGGCTAGCATACAAAAATATGGCAAAGCCCACGCCATTTTTTTTTTTTACATTTTATGTTTTTGGGCAAAAAACTCCTGCTTACAGTCTTGGCTGAAGGATGCTGAGCCTTGTAGTTCGGCAACTGCTGTCTGCTCTCCTGCATACACTATTGGATGGATTATGCTGAGCCTTGTAGTTCTGCTCCCCCTGCCTCTCCTGCATACACTAGTGGATGGAGTATGCTGAGCCTTGTAGTTCTGCTCCCCCTGCCTCTCCTGCATACACTAGTGGATGGAGTATGCTGAGCCTTGTAGTTCTGCACCCCCTGCCTCTCTATCCAGCATACAGTACCGTGTGTAGTAAACCGTGCACAGGATCTCCCGGCAGCACGACAGCAACGACAGCACTCCCTCCCACTCCTCAAACTCAGCCGCCGGCTGACCTCCCCACCCCCCTTCTCAATCTTGGCTGCCGGCGCCTAACAGCACAACCCCCCCCCCCAACTCCTCGTCTCAGAGATGCGTACCAGCAAATATTTTTTTACAAAAAAAGCACTGAGAATAATGTATATAAGAGCCCAGTGGTGGTGACCGCAGGTTATAGGCCCAAAAACTGGTGACAGGTTCCCTTTAATGCAGCCATGGTGGCACCTGTTGTCCCAGTAGATTTCACATCAACAGATCTTCTGGATTATTAGATGCTGGATTAAACAAATTTCGCTCAGTCTATTTTTTATTGCATCTGTCAAAATCCATCTTTACATCTCGCAGCGTCGGAAGAGACAAATTTGCATTTTCTGCAAAACTTTTATTACGTGAGGGATTTTGGATTCCCAGTAAATGCTGCGTTCAAGATGTGCTGCTGCAAGGGAACCACTCACCAGGAATATTTTACCTACAAAAAATGTTCTATGCAAATGTGACAAAAGCCTGCAGGAAATCCTTATGTAAAGCAGCTCTGGGAAATATCAAAAATTCGGACCTGCAAAAAAGTTTATGTTGGAACTTAATACAACTCTTATTTTTATCTTATAGATATATGAGAGTCTTTCTATGCCCTGTAGAATGGCCTAAAACAACCACTGAAAATATCAATCGGGAGGTCAAGACAAAACATGCCCTAAAGGGTTAACCAAATCTCTCCAATGGCTTATTCTGGTCACATTACTGCTAAGGATCCTCTAAGAAACAAAAATATGTAAACTTATGGTACATTTGACCCATATGATTTCTTGAACATCCTAATATTGATTATAGAAAAGGTGAATCTAGTTATTCCAGTGGCCATAATCTTTTCTTTAGCAGGGTCCAATACTTTCCTATCTGACTTATTCCAGTTCCTTGCCCCTCACTGAGTCTTTTTCATCTCAACCTTGTCTTCAGCTCAATCTCGAGCCATGGCGATATGATGGATGAATGCTCTGTTGGAAGATCGATGTTGTGCAGCCTAGATAAGTCCATAAGGGTCTTCTCCACCATTAACTTGATTGCTGGTCTTCCTCTTTACCATGTTCCTTCTATTCTTCTAACCATTATGTCCTTCTCCAATGGACGCTCTCTTCGTATGATGTGTCCAAAGTAGGCAAGTTATAGCTTGGTAGTGTAAGGGGGTGTAAGAAACGGCCGCCCCACACCTGCGTGTCTACTGTGTATAATAGTGATGTGTCAGTCGCGAACGATCCGACACAAAGATACGGCTCCCTGCTGTGACTGACAGGAGCCGGATCCCCAGTGAGAGTCACTAAATTCTCTACACGGCTCTTTTCGCCGCTGAAACTTCGGCCACCCGAGGCTAAACCCTCCAACTCAATAATCTAAATGGTCTCTTGTAAGTGGGCAGGGTTTAACCACGGGTGGGCAGGGTTTCATCGGCGTTACTATAATCTTAAATATGTGTTCACCAGGGAAGCAGTCGGCCAACAAAATGTACAAATTAAGAGTGGCTCTGGTCACTAATGGCAACGACCGAAGAGAAAAGCTAGAGCGCATGTCCAAAGGACGGTATTTATTAAGAATGTTGTCCTCTGTAACTAAAAAGCGATAACCGCTGCTGGCGAGATGCTACAAGTAAACAGATGTTTTTGTTTACAGTCGTCAGTGTGGTGTTTGAGGGCACAGGGACCTTCTGCAACCGGCAGCTGGGAAGCGGTCCTGAAGATGGAACAAGTCCATGTGTGACGTCCTGGGCAAGCCAGGGGTCACAGGTCACAACACCACACGCACCCCACATTCCCTGCAGGTACATCAGGCTAACCCAAAATCCTTGTTGCCTTCCTCCAGGAGCTGATGTCCACACCAGGGGGTGGACCAGGTGGTTGGCTCCGCCCACCGAGGAGTTCACAGCCCTGGAGGCGAGAGGAACCAGGCAGATAGAGTTTGGACAGGAAGAAGAACGGAGTTGAGTGAGGGAAGTGAAAGTAGAAGGAAGTGGTAGAGGAGCTTAGGAGAGAAGCTGAAGTAAAGTGAAAAGGAACAGTTTTGTAAAGCCTGAAGTTGGTCCGGGTGTGTGCCCCGGACAGTGACAGCAAGGTCAGCAGACGGCGGTGATAGTCTGCAGGGGGACTGCTCGGAGGTTGCTGGAAGGACCGCGGACGGGTGGTGACCCGGCGGTACCGGAGCAGTATACGAAGAACAGTCAGCACCAGGGCAGGGGCCTTTCGGATCCCGGCAAGGCTAGGAGTCGCCATAATTTGCCAAATCCGTCAGTGAAGGGGACGTCTGTCTCCTAACAACCAAGTCCCGATTGAAGGCAACCGCCCGACCGTGAAGGGGAGACACCGCCACCGCCAGGGCACCAGTTTCCCAGGGCCAGCGCCTGCGGGCAAGAGTAGAGCTCCTTCGGCCCAGCTTGAAGCCGAGGAGTGGGTAACCGGTGGGGACCCATCGCTACCAAAGAGACTTTCATAGGTGCAGGGAAGAGACCGTCAACGCTAACTGCAGGGAACATCAGCACCGTGAACCGTCCGAGGGACCCGTCCAACCAGCCGTTTGTTTACCGAGAACTGTGTCGTGTTTACTGGCTGAGTGAGTACCTCCGTGCCGTGCTGCACAGCGCTGTCCCTGCCCCCCTGCACCTCCATAGGCCCCAGACCCGCCTGTCCACCATCCCAATCCCATCACCGGGCCCCGGGAGCACCGCAACCCCTACCCATGGAGGGCACATCAACAACTGGCTGCTCCATACCATCACTCCCGGGCTCCCCATTCAGAGCAGCGGTGGTGTTAACAAATCACCACAACCGTGGGTGGCGTCACGGACAATAAACTATCCCAAAACACCAATTCCCCTTTTCACTCACGGGCGAGGAGCGCCGCTCGAGTCCCCGGGATCCGGCCCATCACTCGAGCCACCGAGCAGCGGCAGGCCGCAGCAGCCGCGGCAGCCGGACCCGAGCAGTGGGAGAGCGCGGCGTCCCCTCCTCCGCCCGCGACACATGCCTATGGCCTTCAAGTAAGTGCCCCGCACCACAAGTCCCAGCAACCCTTCCCCTGTACTAGAGAGTCGGACGTGGTGCAGAGAACTGTTTCAAGGCTGCGCTGCAGCAAACCGGCAGCATCTAGCACGACTACCACCGCACCCCACCACCCATCTAATATTTGTCCTTGCTAAAACTGACATGACTTGATTTGATCTTCTTGCCAATTATGATATTAATAATATCCTTCTCCAGCACCACAGCGCTTGTGAGGGTGGCTTAGTCCGGTAGTTGTGGGCGAGGGGCTGCTTCTACTTCTTGGCAGTCCTCCTTCTATGGTCTGTGCCCCGGCCACCTCCACAGAGCAAGGGGAAAGGGATTGGTCGTGGTGTTCCTGGCTGGGTGCGTGTTTTTTGTCTGTGCAAGCCATACCTGTAACCAGGCCATTATGCAGACCAGGATTTTCCCGCTGGCAAGTCATGGACACAGATACTGGTTTCTTTCTCAACAGTCTTTTACTAACGGTTATGTAGCGTCCACGGGGCCTTAGGGTACTCGTCACCGGGCCAGTGGTTCCTTGGGGTAGCTGTGACTGGCCTGACCCCGCAGCTACGTGAGAAACAGGAACAGCAAACAAACAGTACAGATGGAGATGGAAGGAGGGTGACGAGTCCCTGGGAAGTGTGTCACCGGTTACAGTGGTGACTGGGGTCTCAGCCTCCTCCGCCGCCGACCCTTTCTGCGACTAGTCCTTTCCCAAGGGCAGTACTGGATGGGGAATGGGGATGCTTCGCAGTGCCACCCGCGGTATGCAGCCAGGAACTAGCCGCCGCTGCACAGTCTCTCTTCGGGGTAGGTGTTATGTGCAGCCAGGATGGTATCGCTCCCCACGGGCAGAGTGGGGTACCCCGGGAGGTTGGTGGGAATGGGAGCGGCAGTCCACGGGAGCGCCGGAGCGCAGGGCGGCGGCAATTACTCACAGAGTCACCAGGTGTGCGTTCCAGTCTCTTTATTTACTGGCTCAGGTGGTATCTCACACCGGGTGCTGGTCCTCGCCATCAGAGACTTCGGTCGCTTCCTGGCCAGGTCAGAGGCTGGATCCGGTTTGGTAATCTGTGGTCTTTCTCCTCCATGCACAACTCTGTACTCTCCCCTGGTCCTGGCCCGTACAGGCCGGCAGCCTGGCCCTCTCGTGGGTCGGACCTCTATCCCTGTCTCTCAGGCTCCCTCTCTGCTGCCGCACTGCGGCCACCCGAACTAGGGCTCTGTACCTTCTCTTGTGCTCAGTCCCATGCTCTGGCAACTACTCTCTTTTAGTCTACGATTACAAGTGCCAGGTCCCGTCTCTCTAGGTGTTACTGGCCCAGCTTGGTTGTGCTGTCTGTTCGGTGTTACATCCAGACAGCTCTGTTCTGCCTCCCTGAAGGCCTGATAGCCTCCCTTCAGGGAGCTGCACACTGTGCGTCTGCTCTGTCTCGTGTCCAAGCTTGTTCTGCCTGGCTAAAAGTGTCTCTACTCCTACTGCCCATGCCCCCACCTTTGCAAGTAGTTATGGCGACCTGGGTCTGCTAGGAACTGGCTGAGTCACTTACTGACTGTGTTTGTAGAAACATTGTTAACCCTTTCCTAGTAACTGCTTCTCCCTGCTGTATGGTGGTGTGAGGTGTGTGTAAACTTATCAGATTAACATCTTGACC
This sequence comes from Anomaloglossus baeobatrachus, assembly GCF_048569485.1. Lineage (NCBI taxonomy): Eukaryota > Metazoa > Chordata > Amphibia > Anura > Aromobatidae > Anomaloglossus > Anomaloglossus baeobatrachus. Next base: position 498,295,639 of record NC_134357.1, read on the forward strand.
TGCTCGGGAAGGATATAATGGTATACGCTGTAGCGACCAGTCTCAGGGGCGCTACAGTTACGCACAGTATTTCTGATATCTAATTACTGCACACCTCTTGAACATTTTCAGTACAGTACACCTACAGTTGAAACCAGAAGCTTACATCCACTCTCTATAAAGACACATCTGCAGGTTTTTTTCACTATCTGACATGAGATCATAATAAACCTTTCTTTTTTTAGTACAATTAGGAACCAAAATTATTTATATTTGCCAAATGCCAGAGTAATGAGAGAGAGAGAGAGAGAGAGAGAGAGAGAGAATGTTTAAAGGCATTTTTATTACTTTCTGCAAAGTCAAAAGTTTACATACATTTCATTAGTATATGGTTCCATTGCCCGTAAACTGTATGACTTGGGTGAAACATGTTGGATATCCTTCCACAAGCTTCTCTCAATAGTTGGTAGGAATTTGGGCCCATTCCTCTTTACAGAAATGGTGTAACTGAGCCATGTTGGTAGGTTTCTTTGCTCGCACCGGCCTTTTCAGCTTTTCCCATAAATTTTCAATAGGATTGAGATCAGGGTTTTGTGATGGCCACACCAAAACATTGACTTTGTTATCCTTAAGCCACTTTGTAACTAGTTTGGCAGTATGCTTCCAGTCATTGTCCATTTGGAAGACCCATTTCCGCCCAAGTTTTAAGTTCCTGGCTGATGTCTTGAGATATTGCTTCAGTATTGCCACATCATTTCTTTCCTCATGATGCCATCTATTTTGTGAACTGCACCAGTCTCTCCTGCAGCAAAACATCCCCATAACATGATGTTGCCACCCCCGTATTTCACAGTTGGGGTCGTGTTCTTAGGCATCAAAGCTTCTCCCTTTTACCTCCAAACATAATGATGGTCAAACAGTTGAATTTTAGTTTCGTCAGACTACAGGGCAAGTCTCCAAATATTAAGGTCTGTGTTCATGTGTGCATTTGCAAACATTAATCTGGCTTTTTTATGTTTCTTTTGGAGTAAAGGCTTCTTCCTGGTAGAGAGACCTTTCAGCCCATGTTGATACCGTACTGGTTTCACCGTGGATAATGACACAATCTTACCAGCTTCTGCCAGCATCTTCACAAGGTCTTTTGATTTTGTTCTTGGGTTGATATGCACATGTCTGACCAAAGCACGTTCATCTCTGGTACACAGAACCTGTCTCCTTCCTGAGCGGTATGATGGTTGGACATTCCTATCTTGTTTGTACTTGTGAATAATTGTTTGTACAGATGAACGAGGCACCTTCAGGTATCTGGAAATTGCACCCAAGGATGAACCAGACTTGTTCAAGTCCACAATTGTCTTTCTGAGATCTTGGCTGATTTCTTTTGATTTTTCCATGATGCTACACAAAGAAGCAGTGTGTTTCAGGTGTGCATTAAAATACATCCACAGGTGTGTCTCCAATTAACTCAGATGTTGCAAATAAACCTATCAGAAGCTTCCAAAGACATAACATTATCATATGGGCTGTCCCATATTATTTAAAGCTATAGTACTCTTAAGGGTGCTTTACACGCAGCGACATCGCTAGCGATGTCGCTCGTGAAAGCACCCGCCCCCGTCATTTGTGCATCACGGGCAAGTTGCTGCCCGTGGCGTACAATATCGTTAGTCCCCGTCACACGTACTTACCTTCCTAGCGACATCGCTGTGGGTGGCAAACTGCCTCTTTTCTAACGGGGCGGTTCATGCGGCGTCACAGCGACGTCACACGGCAGCCATCCAATTAAAGCAGAGGGGCGGAGAACAGCCGCAGGAAAGTGACGCCCACCTCGTTGCCGGAGGACGCAGGTAAGCTGTTGTTCGTCGTTCCTGGGGTGTCACACGTAGCGATGTGTGCTGCCTCAGGAACGACGAACAACCTATGACCAACGAGATTTTGAAAATGAACAAAGTGTCAACGATCAACGATAAGGTGAGTATTTTTGATCGTTAACACTCGCTCGGAGCTTTTAAACGCAACGACGTCGCTAACGATGCCGGATGTGCGTCACAAATTCCGTAACCCCGACGACATATCTTTAGATATGTCGTTGCGTTTAACGGGGCGTTTCGTATATGTAAACATTTGACTTTGCAGAAAGTAATACAAATGCCTTAAAACATTCTATCTCTCTCATTATTCTGGCATTTGGCAAATATAAAAAATTTTGGTTCTTAACTGACCTAAAACGGGAAAGGTTTATTCTGATTTCATGACAGATTTTGAGAAAAACATGCAGATGTGTCTTTATAGTGAGTGGATGGAAACTTCTGGTTTCAACTGTGTGACTTCATGGCACAGTTTTACTGCAGGCTCCTCCATAGTTCCAGGTAATACTGCTGCTATTTGAGTGTCCTCGTCCTCACTGTTTGGAACTACGATTTCAGACAATAAAGTCATAGAGTCCTGCACGGGTCTCATTCTACCTGTTCTCTATAACAGTTTTGACCACCGTTGGACGAGGCTCATCTACTAGTGATTCTGTGCTGATCTGTTCTCCCAGGTCTATGTCAAACCTCTACTTTAGGACTAGTACCGCTGAAGTCAGTCCTCAACCCGGGAATCTTCTTGAGAGTTTAGGCCTAGTACTCACGACTGGATGACGGAGGTGACCCTATATGTGACGCCCTGGCAAAACCAGGTTGTCACAGAGACTGCACAAATCTTCCAGGTGCAGGACTCCATCCTCCTTGGCATACCAACAAAACCCACACCCAGGTACACAACATCAGCCAGCAAAGCCTAGCCACCCCCCATGACCATAGGGACACACCAGTGGGCAGGGCCAAGCATGTGGTGACGCCCACCTAGGGGTCCTGAGGTGTTCTGGGAGGGAACACAACAGTCTTAGGGTACTTTCACACTTGCATTGTTTTCCTTCAGTCGCAATCCGCCCTTTTGGAATGGGCATGTAACGTTAATTGCTTGCGTCAAAATGACGACGAGCAGCGGATTCCGTTGCTTCCGTTAAAATTTATAATGACTCCCTATGGTAGCGGATTCCGTTGCAAAGTGCTTTACAACGAAATCCGCTGCTGGATTCCGCTAATTTCTACTGAGCATGCCCAGAATGAAAAAAATGAAAAAAAAAACAAAACAGAGCCGACGCATTCCGTTAGACGGACGCCTAACGGACGCCAAACGGATGCAATGGGTCCGTTATTCACAGGAATCAGCTAACGGATTCCAGTGAAATAACGGATCCGTTGCATCTGTTGACACCACAAAAATAACGGATGCGTCAAAACGACGCAGCAACGGACCCAGCGGATTTCGCCCAACGCAAGTGTGAAACTAGCCTAAGTGAGGAGTTCAGTGTGAGAGGAGTGCGAAGTGACAGGGTAGTCAGGGGTTGGAGCCTCTGAACTACTGGACTACTGACTAGGTGGCAGTCGGCAGACAAGGCCATAGGCAACAGAGATCCGGTCGCGGGAGACCTTAAGTGGACCGGGGCAGGGTTGTAGCCCGCCGGTGTCGACAGCGGGAATCCGGTCCGAAGGCCATGCACAGTCGGGGTGCCTGGACCCTAGGGCGAGGACAGATTCAAGCCCCTTGTCAATTAGCCAGCCGGGGACAAGTCTCCACGTCTTGTCCCACTAGGAAGCCCAGAGAGCGAGACACAAGCCCAATGTCATGAACAGCCGGGGGGGGTCACACCAGAATCCCACCGCTGCCACCAATTTGTCATGAACAGCTGGGGGAGTTACTCAGATATCCCGCAGCCGTTCACTAATTTGTCACAAACACGACTACTCTCTAGCGCCCCCTTAGTGTCAGGTCAATTTTGGAACTGCCAGACAATAAGTAAATGAGGCTGCTGAGCTAATAATGCCAACTATTGGAGGTCTCACAGCAAGGGTAAATGTATATATCACCGATTCCTGCTAATGGAATATATATATACCTCGGTACCCTTAATGATAGCACCCCAATAATTCTATGCAATAATAATTATGATGCCACCACCAGACGTTTCACAGGAAGGCCGGGTACCCGTTACAGATAGCATAAGGCCTTTTGGGTTTTTGGATTCGTATATAAAGCATGAGGAAAGAAACTATTAAATTTTATATATTTAATCCGAAAATAGGCACTGTTTAAAAAATATACAAGAATTTACAAAGGGAACAATACACATACAGTATACAATTACATAAAATAAAAAGGAAAAAAAATGAAAGATTACTACACCTGGTCACAGATTATGGCTCAGCTATAGAGAGGCAGCCCCTTGGAAATGGACAATCTTATACACAGAATGTATATCCTCTGGCATTGACGCAGTGTGTACTAAGACACTGGCCTTTATTAACCTCTGCCCCACCCTCAGCCCCACCTCTGCTGACATCATGTAAGGGAGAGGGTTTTCCCCTCTTCCAACATTATGGAATCCTCATGGTCCTCATATCTCCAGGTGGGAGCATCCCACGCGGACGATATTACCTTCATTTTTTATTTTATGATTTTAGCAGAAGGTGGATACCACATAAGAGGGATCTGGTATGTTCTGGGTGGCAGATATTAATTTGTGGCTCTTCTATATGTCCTACGATTAAGCTGAAATATGTGAGATGTGCATTATGGAATTTCGAGATCAGCGGTATGCCCGCCATATCTGGGGGACATACGTATCTCGCAATATTAATACTTCCCCAACGGAGACAATACGGCTGCCCAAGCCCTTTGATCAGCAAAGTTCTATTCCTGCAGGAAACTTGTACTCCGTCCCTGTGTATACAGATGGTAGATGGAGCATCTCTGGCCACACAGGGGATCTTTGAAGAACTGGGGGAAGGTGTGATAAGCTAATTCAAATGTATCTGTTCCTTCTCCTGACAAGGAAATCATTTCCTGGCTGTTAATTTGGCAGGGCCCTGGAGGGAGGTGAAGAATCACCCCTGATCCAGAGACCATGAAAACATATCTGCTTATTATATTTTCATGACACCCAACGAGGGGGATAGGGCTCCACAATTGCCTGCTAAGATCCCACGGGTCAGTTCTCACGGGCCACAGCTCTCAACACACAGAATCACCGGGAGTGGACTTCCCTGTTTCAAGCGGAGTAGTCAAACTAAAGACACAAACACTAAGTGCAGGAGGAAGGAACCCCTGTTTGCTGTACCAGGGTGTGGGACCCGAATACACTCGTCGGAGGTCACCGGTCACTGGCAATTTGGTTTACCATTTGGACTCTGTGTGAATTTCTCTGGAACTGTGAGTACACCATTACCACCCGGTCCAGCCCTGCAGAACACGCTCCACAGCATCCTTCCCCGTACACCTGGGCCCCGGGACAACACCTCCCCTACCCGTGGAGGGGATATCATCCTGCTGCCCCGCTCCAACAGCCCCGGGTGTAAGCAGCGGCGGTGTCACCAATCATCACCGCAACCCACGGGTGGCGTCACAGACTAAAGCCGGCGTCACACGGTACGATATATCGGGCGATATGTCGGCGGGGTCACGTCGTAAGTGACGCACATCCGGCATCGTTTGATATATCGTAGCATGTGACAGCTACGAGCGACGGTGAACGAGCAAAAATACTCACCTTATCGTTGCTCGTTGACATGTAGCTCATTTTCAAAAAGTTGTTCATCGTTCCCGGGGCAGCACACATCGCTCCGTGTGACACCCCGGGAACGATGAACACAGCTTACCTGCGTCCCGCCGGCAATGCGGTAGGAAGGAGGTGGGCGGGATGTTTACGTCCCGCTCATCTCCGCCCCTCCGCTTCTATTGGCCGGCCGCTGTGTGACGCCGCTGTGACGCCGAACGTCCCTCCCACTTCAGGAAGTGGATGTTCGCCGCCCACAGCGAGGTCGTCCAGGAGGTAAGTACGTGTGACAGGGGGTTAACGATTTTGTGCGCCACGGGCAACTAATTGCTCGTGACACACAAACGATGGGGGCGGATACGATCGCTCATGCAATCGCACGATAGATCGTACCGTGTGACGCCGGCATAACTCTTCCCCTGTAAATACCCCCTTTTTATTCTTGTGGGCGACGGGCCGCTGCACGAGCCCTGGATCTGGCTGCCACTCGAGCCCCAGCTACGATCCCGGATCCGAGCGCCTTGGGTAGCCTTCCCTGACGTGGTCAGTCACACCCCGCCCCCGACATATACACATCCCCAACTGGAGTGCTTTTCATGTGTTCTATTCCTGGGGTAACCCTAAAGGTCAAATTACTCATTCCATCAGCACCCACTTTCTTTGGCCTAAGGCATCTGACTGGCTTGCACAATTCTCCTTCTCGCTAAAGTTCCCACAAATACAGCTTTCAACACTCCTACTGACCAAACTGGCATCAAGTCAGGCTATACCCTGCAGTTGGCTCCTCCTCCTGTGGGCTTCCCACAGAATTTAACTATTCACTGATTACACTCTCCCTGTCGCTAGGCAGAACCTAAACTCTTCAAAAGGTAGCAGTACCATAAACCAGCCACTAGATGGCCATACTTACATTCTAGGCCGGAATACATTATACACATTAATACAGTTTGCATCATTATAATTTAACATTTGCCAGTGTCTTCAGGGAATGGGCACACGTGCCTAGCACACTCTTACACATGCCCCGACGCTTGATAAGATTCCACCCGGGAAAGTCAACTTTGCTCACGTTTTAGTCCGTTCTGACCCATTACCTTCTAGGCTTGGGGCCTTGTAACTAAAATCCTATCTTTGCGGATCCTCCCGACTTAGGTTGCTACATTTCAAAGCTAGCCTCTAGCCTCAGTATTGTATCGTGTATCAAGGATCACGTTCTCTTGCCTCCAGTCTACTCTCTCCTTCTTTCCCCACAAATCACCCACTGCAAGCGGCCTTGATGACCTACAGATTATACATCTACAGTATATCTATCATAGACTGGGTCACTAACTTACTGGAAGGAACTGTAGCTCTCCATATGAAATAACCTCTCCAATTGAGGGCTAGTTCCAATACTTAATTATCTCTTATCCTATAGTCTGGCAACTACTGTACATATAAAAGTGCTATACATGAAAACATTACTATACATCACATTGCCATCATAGTTCACATAGCACAATATTTACAAAAGACGCAGAACACAATTCACATTACAATACACAACAATACAACTACGCAATTGGTGTCTTCAGAGAAGGAAACATGACAGTATTAGTCTACAGCCTTAAGCGGGCTTTACATGCTACGATATATCTAACGAGATGTCGGCAGGGTCACGCCGTACGTGACGCACATCCGGCCTCGTTAGTGATATCATAGTGTCGCGGGCGGAGGAGGGGACGCTGCGCTCTCCCACTGCTCGGGTCCGGCTGCTGCTGCCGCTGCTCTGTGGTGGCTCGAGCGGTGGGCCGGATCCCGAGGACTCGAGCGGCGTTCCTCACCCGTTGTCCGTGACGCCACCCACGGTTGTGGTGATATTGGTGACACCACCGCTGCTCTGGACGGGGATCCCGGGAGCGGTGACAGGGAGCAGCTTTGTTGTTAGTTCTCCCCTCCGTGGGTAGGGGGTTGGTTGTCCCGGGGCCCGGTGATGGGGTAGGGATGGATGGCAGGCGGGTTACAGGGCCTGGTGAGGTGCAGTTTCGCGGGGGCAGCGCTGTGCCGCACGGCATGGTGGTACTCACTCAGCCAATGATGAAGACACAGTTCTCGGTAAAACACACGGCTGGATGGACGAGTCCCACAGACGGCTGCGGTGTTGTTTCTCCCGGCAGGTTGATGGTGACTGCCTTTCCCTGCACCTATGTACTGCAAACGATTCCAATGAGTTCCCACCGGTAACCCGCTCCCCAGCTTGGATATGGGCTGGAGGAGCCCCTTTTGCCCGCAGGCTCTGGCCCTGGGAACGGTAGCCTTGGCGGTGGCTGTGTTTCCCTCTCACAGTTGGACTGTTGCCTTCTGTCGGGACTTGGCTGCTGGGAAACCCAGGAGGTTCCCTTCGCTGACGGATTTGGCAAATTCACGGCGACTCCTAGCCTTGCCGGGGTCTGTAAGCCCCTGCCTGATGGTGCTGACTTGTCTTTGTGTACCGGTCCGGTACCGCCGGGCCACCGCCCGTCCACGGTCCTTACGGTAAACTCCGATAGGCCACTCCTGCAGACGGTCACCACCATCTGCCACAACCTTGCTGTACCGCCCGGGCCACACACCCGGACGCTGTCAGTTAGTTGCTCCACTACCACTTTCCTTCCTTCCACTTTCACCTCCAAAACTAATCTCGACTGCTTTTCCCGCCTCCAGGACTGTGAACTCCTCGGTGGGCGGGGCCAACCGCCTGGCCCACCCCCTGGTGTGGACATCAGCCCCTGGAGGAAGGCAACAAGGGTTTGTGTCTGACTTCGGTGTGCCTGACCGGGAGTGTGGGGTGTGTAGGTGTTGTTCTCTGTGGCCCCTGGCTTGTCCAGGGCGCCACAGTAGCATGTGACAGCGGTGAATGAGCAGAAATACTCACCTTCTCGTTCATCACTGACACGTCACTCATTTCCTAAAAATCCAACGTCCGATTGTTCATCGTACCCGGGGCAGCACACATCGCTCCGTATGACACCCCGGGAACGATGAACACAGCTTACCTGCATCCCGCCTGCAATGCAGAAGGAAGGAGGTTGGCGGGATGTTACGTCCCGCTCATCTCCACCCCTCCGCTTCTATTGGGCGGCCGCTGTGTGACGTCGCTGTGATGCTGAACGTCCCTCCCCCTTCAGGAAGTGGATGTTCGCCGCCCACAGTGAGGTCGTTTGGAAGGTAAGTACGTGTGACGGAGTTTACTAGTTTGTGAGACACGGGCAACAAATTGTCCGTGCCGCACAAACGATAAGGGTGAGTACGATCGCACGATAAATTGCAAGGTGTAAAGCAGCCTTTACATCCCTCTCCTCTTTAACAATGGTGATCCTCAACTATTTGATGACCTGAAAGACATCAATGCAATATTACACAAACATAAATAACGACAGTCACTCTTCCGGAGAGCAGGTGACGTCCTCTCCTCCCTCGTAGTCAGCATGAACCCGGTCCTACTGAGTTAGGACCTTGGAACAAAGAGTTCAAGTTTTGTTTTTTTTCTCAAACAAAGGGCCCTCAAGCCAAGGAGACAATAACCCTCTCAGTCCAATTGCATAGTCCATGTGTCTTCAACCCGGCTGGAATATCGGGTCATTTGTCTATGTGGGGCCTAGTCCAAGGCTAGATGGGGCAAAGTCCAAATTGTGGTTGGGGCAAAGTCCATGACTGGTTGGGCAAAGTCCATGACAAAGGGTGTATTACCCATTTGCAGCTCACAGTCCATCAATCCAGCAGGGAAATGCACAACATGAACAAATAACTAAGGGACAACAACAGGTACCCACAACAGGTACCGTAGTCCCGGACCCAAGGCATTCAGGGACTCGAGAACTGTACCAATAGAGGGTGCAACAGGCACATAGAAACCTCTAGGGTGACTCACTGCCTTCTGTCTGGCTCCATCCTCTTCCGCAAAAAAGGTAGGCCCCAAAATCTCTGTACTCCCTTCTGCTTCCAGAAGTGGAGTATCCGACTCATCTGCGCTCTTTGATTGGTCCTGAGTCTGATCATCCACCTTCTCAGACCTCTGTTCCACCATTCTGCAGCTCCGCTCTCTTTCTGACTTTGTCCCACACTGTCCTGCATACAACTTGTTGGCCAGTTGTACAGCCACACATCCAACATTGTCAGATCTTCTCCAGCTGGCCATTACATTTCCTCGAGGTCATTGCCCATTTCTCGCTGTCCATCAGCAACAGACGGACCTTCTCAGGTCCATTTCAGGCTTCGAAAACTGCCACAAAAGGCATCCAAAGAGAAGTCAGAGAAGACTCTTCAGGGAAAACCTTGTATGTTCATGTAGTGTTTTATGCTTTAAAAATAATGCTGGTACGCCGGCGTCTAAAAGACGTCATCTGCACATACCCTAAGTCTCGTCCCTTGGATTAACACTGTCAGGAATCTACATTCTGGACACCGATCTGAACCCTTGGAACAAAAACAAAAGAAAACTTGATTCTTTTTCCTAATTTTACGACATTCTTAACATAATCACCTGTTTTCTTAAGATGTAGGGTCCGCCCGGCGCTGCGGTGGTGAGGGGCTCTACCTTGTGCTGGAATTCCTGTCTTCTTGAGTAAATTGTGGGGGGCCCCGATCTGCTGGCCTCTCTATAGGTCCATTCTTCACTCTCTATTTTGGAATATTGTATTGTAGCCTCAGGCTAAAATATCCCATCGTCCTTTTTCCTATATTTGTACAGTTTGCACTATGATGAGTTATGTAGTTTTGTTTCAAAACAACATTTTTTGAAGCACATTTTTGCGCACAAAATCAAGGTTTAACTCTGCAGAGACCTTTTGACCTCTTCTTCATCTGAAAGTTAACGGAGAACAGACATTTTTAACTGAAACCATTGAGGCACAGACTGAACTGTGTTTTCCAAAAGTTGTACTGTCTGCTTAAGAATACATCAACCAGGGAAGGCTCTGAAGACCTCAGGGTTTCCCCATAATGCCTTGCAGTTTCATATCACATGGTCCAGCACAGCCAATCAGAATGCAATATCGTAGCCTATATAAAAGCAGAGGCAGGGAATGCAGCAGCCATTTAAGTAGTGAATCTAGATAGTGAAAAAATGTGATAGCTCACAGCCAAACAATAGGGAGAGAGCCTTAAAGAGAATCTATCAGCAGGTTTTTTCAATGTAATCTAAGAGCAATGTATGAGGTATGAGGTGGCCAGATTACCCAATGCTACGATGATTATAGATATAGTGTTTTATATTTTGTGCATTTTAATAGTCATGTTTTATAAAACGTCTCTCTAAATGTTGCTGCTGCTGGCTGTGTAGCAGAGCCGGAGCAGTGCAGCGGTCAGCACCATCTAGCGGTCGAGAGTTTAATGTGTTTTTTACTGAAGATTGCAGTTTACTCTAATGTGTGTTGTATTGTAAATTATAATCCGTTATGTGTGATTAGTGTATTAACTGTGTAATGTAGAGTATAAAAATGTTACCTAGATAGGGGTTAGAGTAGGTGAAGGTTTTACCATGTGCATTGTGCAGGGTAGTGGGTACTTCTCAGTTGTCGAGGTAAAGGAGAGCCAGGATGGGAGGAGTGACAGAGAGCCAGAGGGTTAGCTGGAGAGACAGCCCTAGAAGTCAATTCTGCAGTGGGGTTCCTGGTGTGTGGACGGTGCTTGGTAACTTGGGCCTGTTGAGGAACCTGGAGGTATCCTTCAAGTGTCCGGAGCCTACAGCTCACCTTGGGATGGGCTTAGAAGAGTCTAAAGACTAGACGGAAGTGCCTGAGTGAGAGAGGTCCTCTGGACAGGCCCAGGGAAGTTGAAGGGCTGAAGCTATCGGAAGCAGCGATTGGACACAGGTAGCTGCGGAGACGAGAACATGGTTGAGTAGAGGCTTGGGATCGGCAGCTGGAAGGCTAATTCCCAGGCAGTGGGCAAGACAGAAGAAGTACCCGAGAACAGCAGCAGCAAAACGGGATAGGAATGGCCATGTCTGGTAAAAAGGTTGAAAAACAAAAAAACCTTCCCATGTTGTGCTGTAAAGAGGCTCTCTGTGTGATGTGTTTCCCTGTCACATCTACGACGGTGACCGCCTGCAGGGAGGTGGACACTCCCCTGAAGACTGAACTAAGTGTCACACTCCCTGTCTGGGGCGGATCACAAACACAGGTTCACTCTATTGACGTACAGGGAAGTCCTGTAGGCCTGGCGATTGCTCCCCTCTACAGCAGCATGACGTAGGAGCTGAGACCGTGATTCCAGTGATATGCCACTTTCTAGGCTGTGTTGCTGGTTTAATAAAATCAGTGTCTTATAAGCAAGATGATATCACTAGAGGACTAGATGTCTTGTGCCTCCTAGTCAAATGCTCTGTATTACTCCCCCCCCCACCACTGATTAGCAGCTTTCTGTCAATGTATGTACAGTATACGCATAAAGCTGTCAATCAGTAGTGTGTTATACACAGCTCAGCAGTTAAAGCTCTGCTAGATCTGAAAAACTGTGATTTTTATCACAACTGCAGCACCGAGTAATTTAAGTTATACATTGTTGGAATCAGGGTTTCAGCTCCTAGATCATGCTGCTGTCAGTTTACATAGCAAAAACATGCTGGTAAATTCCTTTTAAAACACTGAGTAAACAGCACAGCAGTGAAGAACAGTCAACATCTGCTTTTGCATAGCCATATATGTTGAGGTCATAATTAAAGGGGTTTCCAGGACTTTAACGTGAACCATCCTTAGAATAGGTCATCAATGTCTGACCGGTGGAGGTGCGACACCTGGCGCTCCAGCTGATCAGCTGTTACTGGTGCCGCCGCAGGCTGGAACTACTCAGTTGCGGAGTTGCACAGCACAGCTCCTTCTACTGTATAGGGGCCACTGCTGTGTACTGCATATCTGCCCACTATTCTAATCAATATGGTAGAGGACGAATGTGCAGGACCCGACTGTTGATTGAGCTGTGCTGTGCCACTCCGCAACTGAGTAGTTCCGGCCGGCGGTGGCACCAGGAACAGCTGATCAGTGGAGGTGCCCCCACAGCGCTTCAGTTTGAGAAGTTATTCAAAGAGCACAGCCTCATTAAAACATTCATAAATCACATAACAGGTATTAAAATGTTAATGGTATATGCTGCTGAGTGTACAGTATATTCACCGTCTTTTTGCCTTGCAACAAATTAATACCAAATTGCAAATTTGAAAGGATTTTTGCATAGAATTCTTTATTACACTAGACCACCAGGGATAATGATAATAATTTCTTCACCGATCTATGCCACCATATTGACATTAACACTACACTAGTCCACCAGGGATAATGCTAATAATTTCTTCACCGATCTATACCACCATATTGACATTAACACTACACTAGACCACCAGGGATAATGATAATAATTTCTTCACCGATCTATACCACCATATTGACATTAACACTACACTAGACCACCAGGGATAATGATAATTTCTTCACCGATCTATACCACCATATTGACATTAACACTACACTAGACCACTAGGGATAATGATAATAATTTCTTCACCGATCTATACCACCATATTGACATTAACACTACACTAGACCACCAGGGATAATGATAATAATTTCTTCACCGATCTATACCACCATATTGACATTAACACTACACTAGACCACTAGGGATAATGATAATAATTTCTTCACCGATCTATACCACCATATTGACATTAACACTACACTAGACCACTAGGGATAATGATAATAATTTCTTCACCGATCTATACCACCATATTGACATTAACACTACACTAGACCACCAGGGATAATGATAATAATTGCTTCACCGATCTATACCACCATATTGACGTTAACACTACACTAGACCACCAGGGATAATGATAATAATTTCTTCACCGATCTATACCACCATATTGACATTAACACTACACTAGACCACCAGGGATAATGATAATAATTTCTTCACTGATCTATACCACCATATTGACATTAACACTACACTAGACCACCAGGGATAATGATAATAATTGCTTCACCGATCTATACCACCATATTGACATTAACACTACACTAGACCACCAGGGATTTTTACATAAGCCCCTCATTATTCTAGACCACCAACAATATTGACAATAACTTGCTCACTGCCCTAGACCACTTTGGATATTATCATTAACTATATAACTATATCTAGTTCTCATGCATTGACATACTTCTTTTCATCATTAATTTAGTTTACCCACTTATATATCCTCATTAATTCCCCAGCGCTGTACAGACATCATCACTATCCCCATTGGGGCTCACAATCTAGATTCCCTATCAGTATGTCTAACCACTAAGCCGCTGTAGTGCCCCATATTTTTATGTAAACCCATTTACTACTCTAGACCACCAGGGATTATGATGCTAATTTATTCACTGCTCTACACCACCATATTGACATTTACCCATTTATTACAATAGACCACCACTTCACTACACTACAACACCATAGGTGATGGAATTAATTTTGTCGCTGCCCTAAACCACCATGGATATTGACAATTACGTCACCAGAGATACTAACGTTAATTCTATCTATAACCTAGGTCATCATATAGACTTTAATGTCCTCACTACCCTAGACCACATGGGATTTTTACATTAATTCCTTCACTATACTAGCCCACCAGGGATGCCTACGTTAATACTATCAATAACATAGGTCACCATAAAGCCTTTTATCTCCCCACTACACTAGACCACATGGGATATTTACATTAACGACATCACTACACTAGCCCACCAGGGATGATGACATTAATAACTACCCTGCACAAGTGGTATTAACTCCTCAGCTGCCGTTACAATTGTTAATTTGAACTCTTTGACTACCCTAGACCACCAGGGATCTTACCATCATTCCTGCAGACCACTAGGGAATGAAAGAGTTATGAAACATTTATCTGAATTCCATTACACAGCTACAAGTGCATCTCAATAATTGAGAATATCATCAAAAAGTGAATTTATTTCAGTAATTAAATACAAAGAGGGAAACTCATATATTATATAGAGTCATTACACAGAGTGATCTATTCCTATATATTATATAGAGTCATTACACACAGAACGATCTATTCCTATATATTATATAGAGTCATTACACACAGAGCGATCTATTCCTATATATTATATAGAGTCATTACACACAGAGCGATCTATTCCTATATATTATATAGAGTCATTATACACAGAAGGATCTATTCCTATATATTTTATAAAATCATAACACACAGAGGGATCTATTCCTATATAATATATAGTCATTACACACAGAGTGATCTATTCCTATATATTATATAGAGTCATTACACACAGAGGGATCTATTCCTATATATTATATAGAGTCATTATACACAGAAGGAGCTATTCCTATATATGTTATAAAATCATAACACACAGAGGGATCTATTCCTATATATTATATAGAGTCATTACACACAGAGTGATCTATTCCTATATATTATATAGAGTCATTACACACAGAGGGATCGATTCTATATATTATATAGCGTTATTACACACAGAGGGATCCATTCCTATATATTATATAGAGTCATTACACACAGAGGGATCTATTTCTAAGGAGAATAGTGTTCCCCCGTGGTCCCCACATAGCTTTCTCATGAGCCAGATCAGACACCCCCATACTTTGCACTGACGAGGGGCAAGCACCCCGAAACACCGTGTCTGCAAATTGGGATTCTGATCTGGCTTATATATCCTGAGTCATATTTCAAAGGATTGTTGAAAATCCACTTGTGACTTTTAGGATCGCTACTTCCAATAGGTGGCGCTGTGCTAGAGTTTGTCTCCTTTACTGGAGAGACAATTTGAATATTTCCCAGAGGGGCATTGCAGCTATAAGTCCCCTTACCTGGCAGCCAGACTGGCTTGCAAAGTCTCCTTAAGGAGAATAGTGTTCCCCCGTGGTCCCCACATAGCTTTCTCATGAGCCAGATCAGACACCCCCATACTTTGCACTGACGAGGGGCAAGCACCCCGAAACACCGTGTCTGCAAATTGGGATTCTGATCTGGCTTATATATCCTGAGTCATATTTCAAAGGATTGTTGAAAATCCACTTGTGACTTTTAGGATCGCTACTTCCAATAGGTGGCGCTGTGCTAGAGTTTGTCTCCTTTACTGGAGAGACAATTTATATATTATATAGCATCATTACACACAGAGGGATCTATTCTATATATTATATAGCGTTATTACACACAGAGGGATCCATTCCTATATATTACATAGAGTCATTACACAGAGTGATCTATTCCTATATATTATAGAGTCATTACACACAGAGGGATCTATTCCAAGTATTTATTTTTGTTAATGTTGACGATTATGGCTTACAGCCAATGAAAACCCAAAAGTCATTATCTCAGATAATTAGAATAATTACCACAAACCAACTGCATACGCTTCCTAAGCGTTAAAAATGGTCCCTTAGTCTGGTTCAGTAGGCTACACAATCAGGGAGAAGACTGCTGAGTTGGCAGATGTCCAAAAGGCAGTCCTTGACACACTACACAAGGAGGGTAAGCCACAAAAGGTCATTGCTAAAGAAGCTGGCTGTTCACAGAGTGCTGTATCCAAGCATACAGTTAGGTCCAGAAATATTTGGACAGTGACACAAGTTTTGTTATTTTAGCTGTTTACAAAAACATGTTCAGAAATACAATTATATATATAATATGGGGTGAAAGTGCACACTCCCAGCTGCAATATGAGAGTTTTCACATCCAAATCGGAGAAAGGGTTTAGGAATCATAGCTCTGTAATGCATAGCCTCCTCTTTTTCAAGGGACCAAAAGTAATTGGACAAGGGACTCTAAGGGCTGCAATTAACTCTGAAGGCGTCTCCCTCGTTAACCTGTAATCAATGAAGTAGTTAAAAGGTCTGGGGTTGATTACAGGTGTGTGGTTTTGCATTTGGAAGCTGTTGCTGTGACCAGACAACATGCGGTCTCAGGAACTCTCAATTGAGGTGAAGCAGAACATCCTGAGGCTGAAAAAAAAGAAAAAATCCATCAGAGAGATAGCAGACATGCTTGGAGTAGCTAAATCAACAGTCGGGTACATTCTGAGAAAAAAGGAATTGACTGGTGAGCTTGGGAACTCAAAAAGTCCTGGGCGTCCACGGATGACAACAGTGGTGGATGATCGCCGCATACTTTCTTTGGTGAAGAAGAACCCGTTCACAACATCAACTGAAGTCCAGAACATTCTCAGTGAAGTAGGTGTATCTGTCTCTAAGTCAACAGTAAAGAGAAGACTCCATGAAAGTAAATACAAAGGGTTCACATCTAGATGCAAACCATTCATCAATTCCAAAAATAGACAGGCCAGAGTTAAATTTGCTGAAAAACACCTCATGAAGCCAGCTCAGTTCTGGAAAAGTATTCTATGGACAGATGAGATCAAGATCAACCTGTACCAGAATGATGGGAAGAAAAAAGTTTGGAGAAGAAAGGGAACGGCACATGATCCAAGGCACACCACATCCTCTGTAAAACATGGTGGAGGCAACGTGATGGCATGGGCATGCATGGCTTTCAATGGCACTGGGTCACTTGTGTTTATTGATGACATAACAGCAGACAAGAGTAGCCGGATGAATTCTGGAGTGTACCGGGATATACTTTCAGCCCAGATTCAGCCAAATGCCGCAAAGTTGATCGGACGGCGCTTCATAGTACAGATGGACAATGACCCCAAGCATACAGCCAAAGCTACCCAGGAGTTCATGAGTGCAAAAAAGTGGAACATTCTGCAATGGCCAAGTCAATCACCAGATCTTAACCCAATTGAGCATGCATTTCACTTGCTCAAATCCAGACTTAAGACGGAAAGACCCACAAACAAGCAAGACCTGAAGGCTGCGGCTGTAAAGGCCTGGCAAAGCATTAAGAAGGAGGAAACCCAGCGTTTGGTGATGTCCATGGGTTCCAGACTTAAGGCAGTGATTGCCTCCAAAGGATTCGCAACAAAATATTGAAAATAAAAATATTTTGTTTGGGTTTGGTTTATTTGTCCAATTACTTTTGACCTCCTAAAATGTGGCGTGTTTGTAAAGAAATGTGAACAATTCCTACAATTTCTATCAGATATTTTTGTTCAAACCTTCAAATTAAACGTTACAATCTGCACTTGAATTCTGTTGTAGAGGTTTCATTTCAAATCCAATGTGGTGGCATGCAGAGCCCAACTCGCGAAAATTGTGTCACTGTCCAAATATTTCTGGACCTAACTGTATTAATGGAAAGTTGAGTGGAAGGAAAAAGTGTGGTGGAAAAAGGTGCACAAGCAAAAATATTTTGTGTTTGGAGGGAACAGTTCCCAATATCCCTAACTGACCTGCTGAGAATGAAGGAGCGCGGCTCGTCACTTTTATTGAGCCCCATTCGTGCAAAGTAAAACATGCAAAAATTGAAGTAATTTCCTATGAATTTAAATCAATTATTGAACGGATTTTATCAGTCGCCTTCAGTCCAAGAATCAATTTTCAAGCAATGAACTTTCCCGAATGCGGCTGTAACACGAGCTTTAGTGGACACACTTGAAGAAATGCGATTAAACTTTAAAAGGCTACGTGAATAAAATTAAAAAGTAGACGCCTCTGATTATGTGAGCGTGCCGACACATCCCCGGCCACCGTCTTCCATCGTCAAGCTGGCGGAGCAGCCCCACGCTTCCTCCCCCGCTCGTGCCGCTGATTTAATAAAGGCATAACTGTCAGCACGTATTATACACAATCGGTATAAGCTTCTGTGTTTACTAATATGATCGTAAGATCCCAGGGAACATTATACTATAATGGCATTTCATATCAGTTCTTCGGGAGTAATACCAAGGGACTGGATAATGAGCACAGCCATTTAGTCCCTAAAACACAGCGCTGGTGAATAAGTGATGCACATTTAGTCAGCGGTGTAACGTGCCCGTACGCATCAGAGGTTGTTAGCAAAATTGCAAAGAGCAACAGTGTGCTGAAATATTTATGAAACGGCAGCGTATTCTAACAGATAGCACTGCAGAGGCGGAGTACAAAACGGCGGGTGCTGTACAGGCTGACACGCAGCAGAAGAGGGGAGCATATTCTGGAAAGATAAGGAGGGGCTGTGTAAGAAAGTCATTCTCCAGGATTACTGTAAGAAAATGTCTCTAGATTCCTGAGGAATTATTGCAAATGCAATTGAAGGAAGATGCACATGTGGCGCCCCTGCGACTTCAGGCGCCACAGGGTACTGCACCTCATCTGGAGTGCAGTTGTGATGCCCTGGACTAGTCAGGTCGTCACAGGGTTCTGCACAATCTTTCTGTCCCCGTGCAGGGCTCAACCCCCCATGGTTCTGGGTCTCTATCCTACAGTGTTGCCTCCACCAGCATTCACAAATCCTAGTTACACCTCACACCACACCTGTCAGGCACACCAGTGAGCTGCTTAAGCTGTAATAGGGCCGCCCACCTAGGGGTCAGGCAGGGAGGTGACAAGTCAGTCTGTGGTAGCCCTCGAGCAGTGAGGAGCTCGAAGAAGCTGGGAGTTGGAGCTCCCAGGGGAAAAAGGAGACTAGGTCGCAGACGGTGGTCTGGACCAGGAGGAGTCGGAGACCCGGTCGCGGGAGATTGGGACTGGGTGCTTGGCTAGTCTTGGAGGATAGCCAGCAGCCACAGTTCAATAGCCGGGCTGGGACCGAAGGCACGATGGGGTACACGGACCCTAGGTCGAGGAGAAGCTTCAATCAACCCGGCAATTAACCTGCACTGGACAGGGCCTATATGGACTGTTCCCACAAAGCTCAGAGATCGGAGGCACTAGTGCAACGAGGGGGATAGGGCTTTCCAAGCAAAGCAGCCCACTGAAATCCCAAGCGTGAGCTCCTGAGAGCAAGTTCCTCTTGCTACTCATAGCAGGGAGCGGGGCCCAGAAAGCTCCAAGCTGACGGGCCACAAAGGACACTCTAAAATACGGTGCAAGGAGGCAGGCCACAGACCGTCAGGCAGTGCTACAGGGGACGGGACCCGGATGAGCTCCCCAAGAGGGCAACGGCACCCAGAGACTTGGTTTACTACGTTCTCAGTGTCTGCTTTTTTGCTGAGTGAGTAACTGATTAACCCCTGCAACCAGCGAGCCTGCGCTACTCCTGCAATCCATTCCACCATTAAGGGTCTCGGGGGCTTTCCCTACCAGTGGAGGGTAACGTCATCTAGGTGCCCCACTCCATCACCCCGGGTACTCCCAACGGTAGCGGCGGTACTCCCTATTACCGCACACCACCGGTGGCGTCACAAACTATATCTTTCCCTGTAAATACCCCCCTTCTTGATTCGGTTGTGACCCCTAGCCCCCGGGTCTGGAGACCCTCAAGCCACGAGCAGTGACATCCGGATCCGAGCAGTCCGACCACTGGTGGGGGCGGTACACAGTATTCATCTTGGATACGGAGGAGGTCATCACCATTATAACCATTACAATCGCCAAAATACACAGTCAGTTGCCCTCTCACCGGGACTGGGCTAGGGTAGAGACTTGGGGGGTGGCCATCAGTAATGTAGTGAACCCTCAGGAAGCTGGGGGGGAGGAGCTTGACCAGGGGAGTAAGGTGACACACACTCAGTCATCGGACAGTGACGGACAGGGAACAAATGAGGAGTGGGAGAATACGGTCGCTGTAGAGATTGCTGTGCCATAGCTCCCCCAGGACCGAGTGCATTGAATAGGGTACTTCAAGTCCCACCAGCAGAATCCACTGGGCAGAGGATTTCAAGTCTTCTGGCCCACACCAAGTGTCCCGGGCACAGCAGCATATAGAGCCAGGAGTCGTGACACAATAGCGGCACCAGTGACGGATTCAAGCTGCCTGCTATACGGGACAGGAACGGAGTCAAATCCAAGGACTCGGGTCCCAGCACAGCTTCAAGCCACCAGGACTCACACAACACAGCGCAGGGAGGAAGGACTCACAGAGAAACCCACCGGTTCTGACCTCCGAACTATCCGGGATCAGCTGGAGCCCATGATACCGGGGATCGGCCGTCCAAGGGCAGCGACATATCAGTGAGTAAAAGAACTTTGATTGCAACCCCTGTGTTGCTAACTTTCTTCACCGCCTCCAACCCTGCGCTCCTTTAACCCCTTCAGCCCCGGGGCACTTTCCGTTTTTGTGTTTTTGTTTTTTGCTCCCCTTCTTCCGAGAGCCGTAACTTTTTTATTTTTCCGTCAATCTTGCCATATGAGGGCTTGTTTTTTGCGGGACAAGTTGTACTTTTAAATGAAACCATAATTTTTACCATATGGTGTACTGGAAAACAGCAAAAAAATTCCAAGTGTGGAAAAACTGCAAAAAAAGTGTATGGCACAATAGTTTTTGGGATGTTTTATTCACCGTGTTCACTATATGGTAAAACTGATGTGTGGGTATGATATCTGAGGTCGGTGCGAGTTTGTAGACACCAAAAATGTATAGGTTTACTTGTATCTAAGGGGTATAAAAAAATTCACAAGCTTGTCCAATAAAAGTGGCGCACGTTTTACGCCATTTTCCGAAAACCGTAGAGTTCTCATTTTTTGGGATCTATGGCTCAGTGATGGCTTATTTCTTGCGTCTCGAGCTGTCGTTTCTAATGGTACCATTTTTGCGCAGATGATACGTTTTGATCGCCTGTTATTGCATTTTGCGTAAAACTTGCGGTGACCAAAAAACTTAATTTTGGCGTTTGGAATTTTTTTGCCACTACACCGTTTACCAATCAGATTAATTGATTTTATATTTTGATAGATCGGGCATTTCTGAACGCGGCGATACCAAATATGTGTATATTTATTCATTTTTTAACCCTTTAATTTTCAATGGGGGAAAGGGGGGTGATTTGAACTTTTAGGTTTTTTGTTTGTTTTTTTATTTTTTAAAACTTTTTTTTTAACTTTTTTTTTTTTATTTTACTAGTCCCCCTAGGGGGCTATAGCGATCAGCAATCCGATCGCTCTTATCTATCTTCTGATCACAGCTATACAAGCTGTAAACAGCAGATTCAGTCACTTCCTGTTTCTCTCTGCTCCCGGCCGAGGGAAAACGAAAGTGAAACTTCATAGTTGCAGGCGTCATTACATGACCCTGTGCTATGATGGCATCCACCGAAAGTCACGTGATTACTCACTTGACTTCCGGTGGGGGCGGCGGTAAGTGAAAATCTTGACCGCGCGTATATACATCTCGCTGCCAGACTTTGGCAGTGAGATGTAAGGGGTTAATGTTACGGGTGGAATGCGATTCCACTCGTAACATGCAGGTACACATGTCAGCTGTTGAAAACAGCTGATATGTGTGCCGATCAACGCGGCAGGGGGCGGGGCTTAACGGGACACATGGTCGTGAAGAGGTTAAAAGAGTGGACTACTACTCCCAACATCCTCCCAGGGGCTGGAGCTCTGTCTGTGGAGAGCTACACCATTTGAGCTACGTTATCATCCGCCCCAGAGAAGCCCTCCCGCAGCGGCATCTAAGACTTGGCTGCACATCACAGGTGGTGTCACAAAGAACTACTATCCCCATCATCATCCTCTCCCATTTTATTGACACCGCCGGAGTCACGGAACTTGGCCGGTCCACTGTGACATCCCAAACCGACACCGGCCCGGTGATGAGTAACCCCCCCTAGACCCCGTGGGCGCGTCAACTTGGCATCACAAACAGGATTTCGTGCCCGCAGCCATGGGTACTGTGCGCCTAACGGACTGTATGTTGAACTGGCGACCATTGAAAAAGGACAGGCGCCATGTGTAAAGGGGCGGACTGGGAGTAAATCTTCGCGGGTAGGGCGGTGAAATGGTGCGAAAAGTTGTCCCTGCCCCTGGCAGCAGGAGACCAGACATGAAACTTAACCCCATAGCTCCACCCCCTCAGGAAGTGAACAAGCATAGGCTAGCAAGCCAGTCAGCACCGGCATCGAGGATGGCGAGCAACGACCGGAGCGGCCTGGAGCGCAGGGTTGGAGCGACCGGCTCCCCTGGTTGTCCCGGGAATGACCCGGTACCCCTGCCAATCCTGGACTCAGACTATCTGGGGGCCGAGGTACGGCGCTTGGGGCACCACTTGTTGGAGATCCAGCTGGGTGCCATCAAAAAGTGGGAGCTTTCTATGCGGAAGGCTGTGGCGGAAGGGCTAGTCTTGAGGAACCCGGCGATGCCAACCCAGGAGGGGAGAGAGACAGACACCGGCAAGAGCAAGATGAGGCTACCCCGGCAGCTGGCGACCCCTCGGAGGGATCCCCGGTGATCCCACAAGATACTGCACCCGGCCAAGTTCCCCAGCACCTGACCGGACAGTGCGCAGCAGGAGCAAGCAGGCAGTGCCTGCGCAGTTCACCCTCCGATCCCGGGACACAGAAGGGCCCCAGGCCGCGGCAGCCTGCCGTGAAAACGAGGAAGCATGCCAGCGGCAGCTGGATCAGTTCCAGGCTGAGCGGGAGGAGCATGAGCCCGACACAAGGCTCTGGAGGACCGTAACCTGGCCGCGAAGCAGCGGCTCCGCCGGTCCCAACCTTCCAAGCGGGGTCCGCGGCGACACGGGTTGGTGGTCACATTTGATGTGGAGAGGGAGTGGGGGTTCATTGGTGAACCCAGGATGGTGTAGGACATATTTGTCTCCCGACGGGACGTTGAATCCCACCTCCGCCAAGGACACCCAGATAGGGATTTGGACCCAGGTGACGCTGTCTCCTATACCCAGCAGAAAGGTGAAAGGGGATGGTTTGCCCTGGATGTCCAGGTGGAGCGGCTAAGGTGACCATCTAAAGTCCAGTCCCATGACCAGGGGACCCAGACGACCCTGCTTTAGACTGCCACCTGGAAATATCTGCACCATGTTCTTAGTTACAGTATAATTTTTTTTGTGTTGAAACGGACATCTGAGCCACTGGACTAGGTGTGGCCAGGACTACCTTGTATGTAATTTGCACCTGTTGTGCTCCCTACCAGAATTAACATGACCGAAAAACCTACCGTGCGTGCTGAAGAAAGGAAGCATGGCCAGGAATGCTCTGAGCATGCGTGGAGCCTACGTTGGAAATTTTGTTGTTGCTGCTAAATTTGTTGCACTTGGTTGGCGTGACGCAGGGTGTAAAAGTGAAAGTTTTATACAAAAAGTAAAAGTTTTATGTTTATTGCCAAAAGTGAAGGTTATGCTACAGGCAAATGTTTTATGCGTTTTATAGTGTCAAAGGTTTTATATGTCGTAATATGAAGTACGTGAAAGTTTGTATAATTTAAGAAACCGTGCCTCCCATAAAGGGAAGAAATGTTACAGTTTTCCAGCATAACCAATATTTTGCAATTTTCCACTGTAATGCTTTATTTCCAGCCCATGGACGTGCTGGGATTCGCTGTGGGGGGGGTGGCGCCCCTGCAGCTTCAGGCGCCACAGGGTACTGCACCTCATCTGGGGTGCAGTATTCATCTCAGATACGGAGGAGATCATCATAGGTACAAGCAGTATTATAGTAGTTATATTCTTGTACATAGAGGCAGTATTATAGTAGTTATATTCTTTTACATAGGAGCAGTATTATAGTAGTTATATTCTTGAACATAGGGGGCAGTATTATAGTAGTTATATTCTTGTACATAGAAGCAGTATTATAGTAGTTATATTCTTGTACATAGGAGCAGTGTTATAGTAGTTATATTCTTGTACATAGAGGCAGTATTATAGTAGTTATATTCTTGTACATAGGAGCAGTATTATAGTAGTTATATTCTTGGACATAGAGGCAGTATTATAGTAGTTATATTCTTGTACATAGAGGCAGTATTATAGTAGTTATATTCTTGTACATAGGGGCAGTATTATAGTAGTTATATTCTTGTACATAGAGGCAGTATTATAGTAGTTATATTCTTTTACATAGGAGCAGTATTATAGTAGTTATATTCTTGAACATAGGGGGCAGTATTATAGTAGTTCTATTCTTGTACATAGAAGCAGTATTATAGTAGTTATATTCTTGCTCATAGCAGCAGTATTATAGTAGTTAAATTCTTGTACATTCTGATAATATTATAGTAGTTATATTCTTGTTCATAGGAGCAGTATTATAGTAGTTATATTCTTGTACATAGGGGACAGTTGTCACAAACCGAGCTGCGGCGTCTTCTCGGATGCCTCCTGGGACGATTTCTCCCTATGCTCGGCCTCGTTCGGTTCGCTTCCTTGAGTTTCAGATACTGACCGGAACATCTAAGCGTTTTCAGCCTAAGTCCTGGGTTGTGCCTTCTGAGCATGCTCAGCCTGATAGTCTCAATTCTGAGACTAAGTCAGTGGTTCAGGCTTCTGAGCATGCTCAGGCACTTAGTGCATCAGGTGTCCAGATGACGTGGCTCAATCCCATTGGCCGTGGTGACATCACAGGTGATGTGGCGCGATTCCATTAGCCGTGGTGACATCACAGATGGCGTGGCGTGATCCCATTGGCCTAGTGACATCACAGATGATGTGGCGCCATCCCATTGGCCGTAGTGACATCACAGATGACGTGGCGCGATCCCATTGGCCACAGTGACGTCATCAATGACATGTGGTCACATGGAAGACCACTCATTGGTTATGGTTTGGGCGGGCCATAGGGATCTCCATCTTGTGGGCTGTTTTTAGGTTATATAAGCCTTGGGCACCCACATGGCCGCGTTCAGTCGTCTTTATACGTAGTGCAGCAAGCACTTAAGAGGCAGATGTAGGGTGAGGCGTCGCGGTCACATCAGACCGGTTTAGGGTTAGTTGCCGGTTAGGCAGAGCTTCTGGGCTACACTAATACTGGGTTCACTGGTGGTTAGCCAGTGGAACTCCACAGTAGTCCTTGATAGGAGCTAGAGACCTCATTGACTCCTCTACACACCCTTTGAGTCGCCTCCATTGTGGGAAATGGTTAGTGTCCACTAAATACACCCTATTCCTACTGTATACGCCATATATATATTTGCTTCTGTGAAGTAACAGAAGTGATAAGTCGTAACCTGACGCTGTGAAATAACCGTGCTTGGTAGAGTTTATATTAGAACATCCGTGTGATCTGCGAAGTCCACTTTACACGCAGCGACATCGCTAGCGATCGCACCCGCCCCCGTCGTTCATGCGTCACGGGCAAATCGCTGCCCGTGGCGAACAATATCACTAGGACGCGTCAATAAGGACTTACCTTCCTAGCAACGTTGCTGTGGCCGGCGAACAAACTCTTTTTTAAGGGGGTGGTTCGTGCAGCGTTACAGGGATGTCACACAGCGGGCCACCAATAGAAGTGGAGGGGCGGAGAGCAGCCGCATTAACGTCACTCCCACCTCGTTGCTGGAGGACGCAGGTAAGGTGTTGTTCGTTATTGCCGGGGTGTCACACGTTGCGATGTGTGCTGCCTCAGGAACGACCAACAACCTGCGTCCTAAACGAGCAACGATATTTGGGAAAGGAATGACGTGTCAACAATCAACAATTTTTGCCGCTTTTCGGATCGTTAGCGGTTGCTCGTAGGTGTCACACGCAACAACGTCGCTAACGACGCCGGATGTGCGTCACAAATTCCGTGACCCCAGCGATATCTCGTTAGCGATGTTGTTGGGTATAACGGGGCCTTAACATGAGATCTCAGGCCGTGGCGCTCTGTGCAGTAACAGAGTTGTCATTACTATAGCTATACCCCATACCTCTCTGTGTTGTAATAGAATTCATGGTCTTACCTTTACTTTCCTACCTGTTGGTTCTTTTACTCAGGGGACTCTGATATTTAGTAGCATTTGCCTAGTTGCAGTTCAGGCACCTATCTACTGGCAGCAGCCATAACATCACTGCACGTTGGATCCTGACTTCTGACAGGCATATTTCTCCATCTATTAGTCTATCAGCTAGCCACACGGTAACAGCAGTATTATAGTAGCTATATTCTTGTACATAGGGGGCAGTATTATAGTAGTTATATTCTTGTACATAGGGGCAGTATTATAGTAGTTATATTCTTGTACATAGGGGCAGTATTATAGTAGTTATATTCTTGTACATAGGGCAGTATTATAGTAGTTATATTCTTGTACATAGGAGGCAGTATTATAGTAGTTATATTCTTGTACATAGGGGGCAATATTATAGTAGTTATATTCTTGTACATAGGAGGCAGTATTATAGTAGTTATATTCTTGTACATAGGGGCAGTATTATAGTAGTTATATTCTTGTACATAGGGACAGTATTATAGTAGTTATATTCTTGTACATAGGGGCAGTATTATAGTAGTTATATTCTTGTACATAGGAGGCAGTATTATAGTAGTTATATTCTTGTATATAGGGGCAGTATTATAGTAGTTATATTCTTGTACATAGGGGCAGTATTATAGTAGTTATATTCTTGTACATAGGGGCAGTATTATAGTAGTTATATTCTTGTACATAGGAGGCAGTATTATAGTAGTTATATTCTTGTATATAGGGGCAGTATTATAGTAGTTATATTCTTGTACATAGGGGCAGTATTATAGTAGTTATATTCTTGTACATAGGAGCAGTATTATAGTAGCTATATTCTTGTACATAGGGGCAGTATTATAGTAGTTATATTCTTGTACATAGGGGGCAGTATTATAGTAGTTATATTCTTGTACATAGGGGGCAGTATTATAGTAGTTATATTCTTGTACATAGGGGGCAGTATTATAGTAGTTATATTCTTGTACATAGGAGGCAGTATTATAGCAGTTATATTCTTGTACATAGGGGGCAGTATTATAGTAGTTATATTCTTGTACATAGGGGGCAGTATTATAGTAGTTATATTTTTGTACATAGGGGGCAGTATTATAGTAGTTATATTCTTGTACATAGGGGCAGTATTATAGTAGTTATATTCTTGTACATAGGGGGCAGTATTATAGTAGTTATATTCCTGTACATAGGGTCAGTATTATAGCAGTTATATTCTTGTACATAGGAGCAGTATTATAGTAGTTATATTCTTATATATAGGGGGCAGTATTATAGCAGTTATATTTTTGTACATAGGGGGCAGTATTATAGTAATGTTCTTACATATAGGGGCAGTATTATAGTAGTTATATTCTTGTACATAGGAGCAGTATTATAGTAGATATATTCTTGTACATAGGGGGCAGTATTATAGTAGTTATATTCTTGTACATATGGGGCAGTATTATAGTAATGTTCTTACATATAGGGGGCAGTATTATAGTAGTTATATTCTTGTACATAGGGGGCAGTATTATAGTAGTTACATTCTTGTACATAGGAGCAGTATTATAGTAGTTATATTCCTGTACATAGGGTGAGTATTATAGCAGTTATATTCTTGTACATAGGAGCAGTATTTAAGTAGTTATTGTGACGACATGGACTCTCATGGGTTAAAGTTTCTTAACATTCAGCCAGACATATTGTTCTACTGTGTGGTAACTCATGTTTGTGTCGCGGGCGGAGGAGGGGACGCCGCGCTCTCCCTACTGCTCGGGATCGGCTCCCGCTGCTGCGGCCTCTGCTCTTTGTTAACACCACCGCTGCTCTGTATGGGGAGCCCGGGAGTGATGGTATGGAGCAGCCAGTTGTTGATGTGCCCCTCCGTGGGTAGGGGTTTTGGTGCTCCCGGGGCCCGGTGATGGGGTTGGAATGGTGGACAGGCGGGCCTGGGGCCTGTGGAGGTGCAGGGGCGCAGGGGCAGCGCTGTGCCGCACGGCACGGAGGTACTCACTCAGCCAGTAAACACGACACAGTTCTCGGTAAACAAACGGCTGGTTGGACGGGTCCCTCGGACGGTTCACGGTGCTGATGTTCCCTGCAGTTAGCGGTGACGGTCTCTTCCCTGCACCCATAAAAGTCTCTTTGGTAGCGATGGGTCCCCACCGGTTACCCACTCCTCGGCTTCAAGCTGGGCCGAAGGAGCCCTACTTTGCCCGCAGGCGCTGGCCCTGGGAAACTGGTGCCCTGGCGGTGGCGGTGTCTCCCCTTCACGGTCGGGCTGTTGCCTTCAATCGGGACTTGGTTGTTAAGAGACAGACGTCCCCTTCACTGACGGATTTGGCAAATTATGGCGACTCCTAGCCTTGCCGGGATCCGAAAGGCCCCTGCCCTGGTGCTGACTGTTCTTCGTATACTGCTCCGGTACCGCCGGGTCACCACCCGTCCGCGGTCCTTCCAGCAACCTCCAAGCAGTCCCCCTGCAGACTATCACCGCCGTCTGCTGACCTTGCTGTCTCAGTCCGGGGCACACACCCGGACCAACTTCAGGCTTTACTACTGTCACTTTTCTGTCACTCTAACTCTCCACTTCACCTCCTTCTACTTCCTCCTCCTAAACTCATCTGCCTGGTTCTCCCGCCTCCAGAGCTGTGAACTCCTCGGTGGGCGGAGCCAACCGCCTGGCCCACCCCCTGGTGTGGACATCAGCCCCTGGAGGAAGGCAACAAGGATTTTAGGTTAGCCTTGGTGTTCCTGCAGGGAATGTGGGGTGCGTGTGATGTTGTGACCTGTGACCCCTGGCTTGCCCAGGGCGTCACATTCCCCCCTAGCAAAACGCAGACCGTCCTCGGGCTGCCCGTCCAACACCGGTTTTATTTTCCTTTTGTTTTTCTGAAAAAGATAGGAAAACGGTAACATATTTACAAGTTATGACATCATCCCACATCGGGAGGCACATTTCTTAAACGGTTTCAAACGGTGTACGGTTACGGTTTCCGCTCTCTCCCACCCAAGCAACCTGGCCCTGATGCTGCCCCTAAAGCCCAGGCAGCACCCCTTGACCCCAGTCCAGCACAAGTTACCCGAGCGGGATCTGTCCTTCCCCTCCAGAGGGTAGCCACCGGTTCCTGTGGTGGCTGGGCCCCAGCCTGCTCTGCTGTGGGCCCTCCCTCCAACCTGCCTCTCCGGAGGCGGCAATTGCGGAAACGGTAACGGTAACAGAACTTATTTACAAGCCACTTAACGTTTGTGGTTGCCCTGCAAGTTCACGGGCTTGCCCATGAGCAGTTCCTCATGCAAAACTTTTCAAACGGTCCCTACGGGGACAACGGTGCTGGCAACGGCCGGTTTCAAATCACGGTTAATCAGGTGAAGCTTCGGTTCCATTACTTATCATTTTTGCAAAAACTTCTCAAACACACTGGTGGTCCCAACGGGGACGGTGCAGTGGCACTCCGCTGCCTTTTGCGGCTCAACAGTCCATTCTCACTCGTGGGGCTCTAGTGCCACCTTCACATGGTGCACCGCTCTGGACCCCAATGGTAGCTCGCTGCAGGCGATCTTCTTCCATATACATGCGGGAATGCACATCCGCTCTACACCCCTCTCGGGCATCGATCTCCCTGCGCAGCTGCTGTTGCCGCCGCTCCCAGCCGGGAGCACTTTCTGTTTGCTCCGGTTCAACGTGTGCGGGGGACGGACCCAGCCAGAGTCCCTCCGTGTCGGCTACGACCGGCACCTTCAGTAATGAGGGACCCCGCTGTGATATGGCCTGCTCTGCCTCCTGGCAGCTGCATCCCCGCCATGCCTCCGGTGCATCTTTGCTGACGGCCTCAGCCTTCGGCTTCTTCCATTGAAGCGGATCAGGGTGGTCACGAGCTTCTGCTGCAGGTCGGTCTGCCGGGGCGGATTGGCAGGGTACCGCTACCGGTGGTGGTGGTAGCGGGCCTAGTGGCGGGGCAGCAGCAGCCAACACGGGTAGCGGGGGAGGTAGCAGGGCGAGTGGGTATGGACCGGGTCCCTCAGCCGCGATGACCGACCCACTAGGGGTACAGGGGCGTGGGTCACTTACCCTCCCTTCCAAGACTCCCTCCACCTCGCGTCTCCGTATGGCCGCCACCACTTCCGCCATGTCGGCCTCCCACTCCTCCAGGAGGAGCTGCATGCGGACCTGCAGACGGCTGCTTAGCTGGACGGTCCGGACTTCCACCCGCGCTGCAGTGCCAGGCGCGGGGACCACGGTGTTGCTGGTTGGACTTAGCATCTTTAGCAGCGGCCTCTTCCAGGAACCAGTAAATGGCCGCAGGGTCCTGGCGTCCCTGCTTCCATAGCCGCGCTCACATGCGGCCAGCCGCCATTTCGTCCCCCTTAGCTTCTTTTCGGCCCCTCCTCTCTCGGGGCGGGGTTTTGGCCTTCGCGCCTCTACTACTCGAGAAGACGCTCGAGCGGGAACTTTTCGCGCCAAAGATGGCAAATTCTGAAATTTTCCGGCCGGATACCTCCGGCGGTTACAAGGCGCACCTCTACCCAACGGCAGAGCGGTAAGATCCTGTTCGTGACGCCAAGTTGTCGCGGGCGGAGGAGGGGACGCCGCGCTCTCCCTACTATTCGCGTCCGGCTGCCGCTGCTGCTGCGGCCTCTGCTGCTCGGTGGCTCGAGCGATGGGCCGGATCTCGGGGACTCGAGCGGCGCTCCTCGCCCGTGAGTGAAAGGGGATTGGGTTTTGGGATAGTTTATTGTCCGTGATGCCACCCACGGTTGTGGTGATTTGTTAACACCACCGCTGCTCTGTGTGGGGAGCCCGGGAGTGATGGTATGGAGCAGCCAGTTGTTGATGTGCCCCTCCGTGGGTAGGGGTTTTGGTGCTCCCGGGGCCCGGTGATGGGGTTGGAATGGTGGACAGGCGGGCCTGGGGCCTGTGGAGGTGCAGGGGCGCAGGGGCAGCGCTGTGCCGCACGGCACGAAGGTACTCACTCAGACAGTAAACACGACACAGTTCTCGGTAAACAAACGGCTGGTTGGACGGGTCCCTCGGACGGTTCACGGTGCTGATGTTCCCTGCAGTTAGCGGTGACGGTCTCTTCCCTGCACCTATGAAAGTCTCTTTGGTAGCGATGGGTCCCCACCGGTTACCCACTCCTCGGCTTCAAGCTGGGCCGAAGGAGCCCTACTTTGCCCGCAGGCGCTGGCCCTGGGAAACTGGTGCCCTGGCGGTGGCGGTGTCTCTCCTTCACGGTCGGGCTGTTGCCTTCAATCGGGACTTGGTTGTTAGGAGACAGACGTCCCCTTCACTGACGGATTTAGCAAATTATGGCGACTCCTAGCCTTGCCGGGATCCGAAAGGCCCCTGCCCTGGTGCTGACTGTTCTTCGTATACTGCTCCGGTACCGCCGGGTCACCACCCGTCCGCGGTCCTTCCAGCAACCTCCGAGCAGTCCCCCTGCAGACTATCACCGCCGTCTGCTGACCTTGCTGTCTCAGTCCGGGGCACACACCCGGACCAACTTCAGGCTTTACTACTGTCACTTTTCTGTCACTCTAACTCTCCACTTCACCTCCTTCTACTTCCTCCTCCTAAACTCATCTGCCTGGTTCTCCCGCCTCCAGGGCTGTGAACTCCTCGGTGGGCGGAGCCAACCGCCTGGCCCACCCCCTGGTGTGGACATCAGCCCCTGGAGGAAGGCAACAAGGATTTTAGGTTAGCCTTGGTGTTCCTGCAGGGAATGTGGGGTGCGTGTGATGTTGTGACCTGTGACCCCTGGCTTGCCCAGGGCTTCACATTTGCTTAACTATTGTTTGGAACCAGACCCTTCGGAGCATTCATTGTATTGTAGTTGTGTATTGCTAATCTAATGTAAATTATAGATTTAGCAAAATACCACTAAATTAAATAAATAACGCCTAAAATGTACTTTTTAATAAACACTCTTAAAAGACATAATCATACAAATAACAATGCATGTGCCACAGTATGGGAGGATAGGAGGACTCTAGTAATCTCCACGGATAGACATCCCGAGTACACCATCAACATACACCCATACACTCAAAAAAGTTCCTGAGATAAATACCCAATGGCAATAAACAACTACATCTTTTGGGGAAACTGATACTCTAGAGTATCAGTATTTACCTTGCCGTTTGGTGTCCGGGCTTACATGCATTGGCCAATTCATAAACTAAAAATCTCATTTTTTCATATAGCAGTAATGCAGTACCAGAATTCCCTTATACATTGATGGCATTTAGTGTGCGGCTGTATCCATTTTGTATTTGCTAGGTTTTTTCAGCTGGCACCTATACACACTTGTAGGATGTGCAGGTCAGTCTTTTGAAATATTTGCAGTGAGTTTTTTCTGACTGAGCACTCCGCCCTATAAACCAGGCTGTGTTCACAATCCTTATACCAGGAGTCCTAGCTGCCCAGACATGGAGGTTAGTCCAGATAGTGGCATTTCAAGTTAGATTTTTAGTCTAGCTGCCCAGACATGGATGGTTTTAACCTAGATAGTGGCATTTTAGTTAGGGACCCGGAATATTGAGATGTACCTTGCCGTTTGGTTTCCGGGCTTACATGCATTGGCCAATTCATAAACTAAAAATCTCATTTTTTCATATAGCAGTAATGCAGTACCAGAGTTCCCTTATACATTGATGGCATTTAGTGTGCGGCTGTATCCATTTTGTATTTGCTAGGTTTTTTCAGCTGGCACATATACACACTTGTAGGATGTGCAGGTCAGTCTTTTGAAATACTCACCCTGTGTTGTCTGAGTAGTGTTACGCCCACGGTTAAGGAGGCCGGCGTTCAGTTGGGATGAGCCCTGAGCTACGCTGTCTTTCTAAAGGCGGCGGGTTTTAGTGGACGAGAGCACCCACTGAGCCCCGTGTCTCCACAGTTATATTCTTATATATAGGGGGCAGTATTATAGCAATTATATTCTTGTACATATGGGGCAGTATTATAGTAATGTTCTTACATATAGGGGGCAGTATTATAGTAGTTATATTCTTGTACATAGGAGCAGTATTATAGTAGAT
Organism: Anomaloglossus baeobatrachus; assembly: GCF_048569485.1. Classification (NCBI taxonomy): domain Eukaryota; kingdom Metazoa; phylum Chordata; class Amphibia; order Anura; family Aromobatidae; genus Anomaloglossus; species Anomaloglossus baeobatrachus. The sequence goes on from NC_134357.1 coordinate 498,329,006, forward strand.
ATATTCTTGTACATAGGGGGCAGTATTATAGTAGTTATATTCTTGTACATATTGGGCAGTATTATAGTAATGCTCTTACATATAGGGGGCAGTATTATAGTAGTTATATTCTTGTACATAGGGGGCAGTATTATAGTAGTTACATTCTTGTACATAGGAGCAGTATTATAGTAGTTATATTCCTGTACATAGGGTCAGTATTATAGCAGTTATATTCTTGTACATAGGAGCAGTATTTAAGTAGTTATATTCTTATATATAGGGGGCAGTATTATAGTAGTTATATTCTTGTACATAGGGGGCAGTATTATAGTAGTTACATTCTTGTACATAGGAGCAGTATTATAGTAGTTCTATTCCTGTACATAGGGTCAGTATTATAGCAGTTATATTCTTGTACATAGGAGCAGTATTTAAGTAGTTATATTCTTATATATAGGGGGCAGTATTATAGTAGTTATATTCTTGTACATAGGGGGCAGTATTATAGTAGTTACATTCTTGTACATAGGAGCAGTATTATAGTAGTTATATTCCTGTACATAGGGTCAGTATTATAGCAGTTATATTCTTGTACATAGGAGCAGTATTATAGTAGTTATATTCTTGTACATAGGAGCAGTATTTAAGTAGTTATATTCTTATATATAGGGGGCAGTATTATAGCAGTTATATTCTTGTACATAGGGTGCAGTATTATAGTAGTTATATTCTTGTACATAGGGGGCAGTATTATAGTTGTTATATTGAACCATGACTTTTAAACATTTCCTGCATTAAATAACTTTATGGAAACTGTATAAAACCTGTTGGCTCTCAGTTCTCTCCTTGTTCTTATATATAGGTGTTGGGATCATAGAGGCAGTGACGAAATGAAAACAGAAATGACTAAAATGCATAGACAGAACGAGAATCCAGAAATGCAGATTTATTAGCGGCGGTCAAGAGTCGTGTCTTTCCTATCCTGGCAGATGGAGCATTGCATAAGTGCTGGTTTGGCCATTGGACCTGCGGAAAAGCTGAATATTGCTGGTGGGTTCCAGACGGGGATGCCATAAATTACACTCAATTTCATGGTCTTCTGCAGGAAGATCTTATGTCACGTAGTATAGGAATGCCAAGAGAAACACTGTACATAGGTTTAGCAGACTGTAAGCGTCTGTCACGGGCTGCACGGCACTGGAAATTGCAATACTTTTCGCAGAGATTTGGGGGAACACTTGCTCATGAACCTTTTCCTGTCTCGTAATAAAAACCGGAGTGCGTTATTACGATTCCATCATAAAAGGCTGAAAGCGCGTTGATGAAAATGTGGGAATTCCCAGGCTGGAGGACTTGTTGCCAGACTGTAAATTACATGATCAAGTTGCAAACAGGAAGGCTTTAAAATAGCCGTAGACCTCAGTGTCTCCTCCGTTTACTATCCTTCTGCTAATTCTCCTTGGCATCTCCGGGAGGGTCTGGCCGGGAAGCCCAGATGTATCCTGCGAAGTTTATGTATGTAGACCTGTGGTCTCAAACCTGTGAGTCTCTACGTGTAGCAAAACTCTCAATTCTTGCCTGTTTCCTAGTGATGGGCGAGCGCTACAATGCTTGGGTGCTCGTCCCGAGTAACGAGCATAATGGAAGTCAATGGGAAACTCAAACATTTTTCCAGTAGACCCTCCCAGAAGATCCGAGTGGGCAAAAAACTCACTGAAATGGATGGAAACAACGCTGAAATGGAATGGGAACAGCATGGGTGACACCTGGACACATCTGATTCCCAGATCACTGCTCGGAACAATGTTGTCAGAGTATTACGCCACTTTATGGACTGACAATAAAATATACAAAACTGAAGCTAAAATGGGTTTCACCTGAAAAATTAATTTCCATAAAACTCATTACAAATGTAGCAAAAAAACCCCACAAAAATGCAATGTATGAACATAGCCTTAATAGCTGGGCCATCTCTCACCATATTTGTCACAATGTGACTGAGGATATAGAGAGACAGGGGCTCCTATGCTGTCCCTCACGCTAGGAGACCCTAGATTATCCCTAAACTCAGGGTTACCCCTAATGGTGGAGAGGCCTGAGTCTTCTGCTCTGATTCCTCCCTCCCACCAAGGAAGGAAGGGGAAGGGGTGGGATGGAAAAACAGATAAAGACAAACAGAGGAAAACCTAAACTCTGACACACTGCAAACTCACTGTTACGGTTGCTGCGAGCACTGGAGACTATGTCCAGATTTCTTGCTACTGCACATGTGCGAGCGCTGGAGACTAAGTCCAGATTTCTTGCTACTGCACATGTGCGAGCGCTGGAGACTAAGTCCAGATTTCTTGCTACTGCACATGTGCGAGCGCCGGAGACTAAGTCCTATCTTGGAGCCATTGCACATGTGCGGGTGACATCATCGCTGACACGAGGTCACATGTCTCTGACACCTTCTATGCCGATTGGTCGCTGGTCATGTGCTTGTGACGCCTTGCTCGGTGATAGGCCAGCATGACGTCACTCCTGTCATTCTGGCAGCGGATTGGCTCTGGTGTCCTCCATCTTGGATGAGGCACAGAGTCTATATAAGACCCTGACACACGCCGCATGGCACTCAGTCCTCTTGGTTCATGCATAAGAGTAGACGCTCTGTGCGCGTTCCTCTAGGCATTCCTCTGTCTATGCTAGGTGAGCGCTACCACCGGCAGGGTAGCGTTCTTATACCTTACAGCTTCGGCTGCTGTCCGTATCCTTACCTCTTAGGGGAGCGGACATAGGCAGGTGCCTGAGGCACATGGTCTGGCTGGGCCTTGTGGTTCGACTCGTAGGTGGACGTTGCCGCTAGGGTAACGTTCCTTATACTGCGTCTGGCAGTTGTTCGTATCCTCGCACACTAGGGGAGCGAACAGAGGTAGGAGCTTTGTGCGGCTTACGCTGCTGTTCGTCTCTTTAGCACCACTAGAAGAGCGGACCTAGGCAGGTGCCATATCTAGTGGTTCGTGTCCTCGCACACTAGTGGAGCGAACGCAGGTAGGAGCTTTGTGCGGCTTACGCTGCTGTTCGTCTCTTTTGCACCACTAGAAGAGCGGACCTAGGTAGGTGCCATTTCGCACACATTGCCTTTGTCTCTGTGATTATTAACAAAGATCATTCCACACACCCTCCAAGTAAGGGAGGAATTGCTTTACATACTTATTATATCCTTCTGTGAGTTAACAGAGGTATTGCACTCTGCCATAGTCTGCAGCAGAGTCTTTGCACGGTGGACCCTGACTGTCTGATACTCCTTTAGGTTATTATCAGACAGCCCCCCGTAACACTCACAGGAACAAACAATGACAGACTCAGGAGAAAAGCAAGAGCAGGAAGGTAGCAACAAAAGATAACAAGAGTTAACTCCACCACCGCACACAGCAGCAAGTATAGCAACCACCATATAGTCTGAATTACAGCACCTCACCAGATCAGCTGACATAAACTATAGCTGACATAAACTATAGCTGGCATAGGTGGAAGGATCCAGCCACCATATATAGGAGGGGAACAGATGTGATTGGATCCCCCAGAACATGTGAGCAAAGGAGACTAATATGCAGACCTGCGGAAATTAAGTCTTGCTAGCCTGGCAATGAACTAATAATCTATGATTAAGGGCACACTATATGCCTGAAGGATTTTTACAATGTCTGGACAATGTTTTTAACGATTTAATGAAATAAACCTCTAGTTTTTTTAATCTCTTGGATGAATAGTCTTCTAATTCCTCCCCTTTCTTTCATTGTGCAATTGTAAGAACATCAGCAAGACTAAGACTCTCCGGATCATTCAACGGCTTTACCTTGGGACAGATGAGCGTGTTGAGTTCCTATTTCTCCTATCTTTGTGAACTAACGATCTTTTGGTCAATATCTGAGTCTGGCTGCGCTGAACACAGACATCAGAGACGTTTTCAGGTAGGGTGTCAGAATCTGTAGTCTGAACAGATCTTGGCGCCGCATGACAGTCAGCAATGTTTGAAAAAACCTCCATGTGACTATTTTCCGTTGCCTATGACTATAGTAGATGACATAGTATAGTTGTAAATAAAACTACATAAACCGGTAGTCACTTATAAATGTAATTTTAACATTTTATTACCTTATCTGGGCATGTGGTGTGTGTGACATAGATAGACACATCATGTTTAATTCATGAAGGAGAGACTCTGAATTTCACAAAGCCTTTGCACTCAATGCAAGAATTGACAAAAATTAGACTGAAGATGGACTCCAATACACCCTGTATTACACCCTGTTTTACACATAAAGGAGGGCCTCATGCACAGTCTGTTAGAATTCTTAGGCAGTGGGACTACACTCCTACACTGATAAAGGCTATGCATTAAGTGCAAAGCTTCCTATAATTAGAAGAAGAGACTGCAATACCCCCTGAAAGACACATAGAGAAGGGCCTCAGAAAACATTTTTTGACCATTTTTAAGGACTGGGACTCTTAGACTGGTAAAGCCAATATACTAAGTTCAACGGGGTAGCAAATGTTATAAAGAGAAACTGCTATATAGGCAGAAACAGATTTAGAGGCGAGATTCTGATTCATTTCTGGTACAATATTACAAAGAATCTGACTCCAAAACTGGCAAAGGCTATGCACTCAGTGCAAGTCCTTTCTAAAATTGCAAGGAGGCATTGCAATACAGCGAGATCGAGACGTAGAGTAGAGACTCTGATTCCATTCTGGTGCAATTTTATAAACATTCCAACGTGAACTGGGAAAGTCTATGAACTTAGTGAGAGGCCTTTATGAGGCAGGGAGCACCTGAAAGAGGTGCACCAACGCCCACAAGAAGTGCGTTGTGAGTCACTTTCCGTGGTCATTTTCTCAGAGACTCAGATTCAGAGAGAATTTTAAAACCAGTGGAACGTCTACACTGCTAATGCCTTTGCATTTAGGGCAAGGCCTACAAGAAATTTAAAGGAGGGATTGCCAAACACCCTGGAAGACACTTAGAGGGGCCTCTGAAAACCTTTTTTTCCTTTTGGAAGAAATCGGACTCCTAGACTGGTAAAGCGTGTGCACTATGTGCAAGGTCTGACAAAAATTAAGAGGCACTCTGATACACTCTGGAAGAGACATAGAGGAGAGCCTCTGAAAACCTTTTTTTCCCATTGGTAACAAGACAGTAATTAATGTTCCCCACCATAGGCTTCTACTAATCGTGGCTGTTCAAATATTTGGGCATCACCGCACACAATCTCCTCATGTCCCTCTTGAAACGTGCATGTTAGGAGGCCAGAAGAAGTCATCAATGGAAAGTTAAAGAGTTTCTCGGAGTGTCCAAGTGTGGTGTTACTTGCCTCCTGGTACTTTAAATATCCAAAAAACTGACCCGCACATCCAACAAATGTGAACAGGTCCTAGCTGAAAAAAGATAGTAACTATAAAATAAATTAGGTTCCCGGATTACAGATTACCTTGCCGTTGGTTTCCAGGCTTACATGCATTTGCCAATACATAACTAAATATCTCTCTTTTGCAGTAATGCAGTACCATATTTTCCCTTATACATTTTGGCTTTTCAGTGTGCAGCTGTTTGCATTTTATAATATATATTGCCTCCTGGTACTTGACATGGTGGGAGGAAGGAGGATCAGGGTGTGTTTTTATTTGGTCCAGACTATTGACTACTCAGACAGGACCGTGTGGAAGACAGGGTGATGCTGGTAAAGAAACTGGAAGCATTATCTGCCATCCAGACTACAACCTGATTGCACTGTTCTGGCTTCAACAGTGGTGTCCCAAGCCACCATACAAAGTGAAACAAAAAGTTAGATCTAGACAATAAGTGTGCTTCAGGTGCTCCCACAGCAGGCCCAGTCAGTTTTCCCTGGCCCATGGCACCATCAGCGGAATATCCACTTCAATGTCCCTTTCCGCACGCCTTGCAGATTTTCAATTATGTACGCAGACTCAGAGCAGTGTTATTAGAGACTAAACTCTATTTAAATTGGCCCTGAAAGGACTTATGCTTGTTTGTGGCAGCACCAAGGACTACCGCAATGAACCCTGCCTAAAATGCCTCTATTACGCTATCCCTACTCCAGAAGCTAACCCTACACTAATTACAGCAAAGAGCAATATTATTAGAGAATAGAATGTGTATAAATTAGCCCTGAAAATGACTGTTGGTTGTACGTGGCAGCAAGTTTTGTAAGGCAATGAACCCTGCCAAATGCCTGTAATACAATTTCCCTACTCCAGAAACTAACCCTCCACTACTTTTCAGACTCAGAACAGTTAGAGTTATTAAAGACTAGAATCTATTTAAATTGGCCCTGAAAGGACTTTTGCTTGTACATGGCAGTACCAAGAACTGTACTGCAATGAACCCTGCCATATATGCCTCTAATGCACTATCCCTACTCAAGAAACTATATAGGCACTATACATACAGTAATAAAGCAGGGGAGGGAAATTAATTTTCCTCAGGCTCCATAGGATTCAATGGGTGTCGTGGACATTACACCATTGCATTAGAACTTTAAGGATTTTTTAAAAAAATAACAAATTGGTGAACAAGGGAGTGTGGGAGAGTGTTTATTCAAATACGCTATTTTTCCCTGTGTGTGTTTTAACTGTAACTTGCCGGGTTAGTAATGGGGGTGTCTGATAGATGCCTCTCCATATCTAAACCCTGGGATTGACGCTAGCTGTCAATTCACAGCTGACATGAACCCCATATATTCCCCAATTGCCACCACACCAGGGAAATTGTGAAAAGTTGGGCAAAGTGCTAGAATTGGCACATCTAATGGATGCGCCACTACTGGGGCAGCTGTGGGCTTCTTTTGTTAGGCTGGGAAGGGCCAAATAACCATGGAGCTTTCCAGGATGATTATAATATCATCCTCCAGCTGTCTGCTTTACCTTGGCTGGTTATCAAAAATAAGGGGACCACATGACTTTTTTTAATCATTTATTTTTTCCCTATCAACATTTGTTTCCAGGGCAATTATCCTGATATTACCACTATTTTGCTTCCTTTTGCAGCCCCTTAGCCCTTACTACGAACATTTTAGAGCACCAAAGTTCAGGTCCCCATTTACTTATATGGGATTCGTGGACTGGTGTCAAGTCCGGTTACCGAACCAAACTTTGAACTAATATTTGTCCCAACCTGATGAATCCGAATCCGCTCATCCCTACTCTTAGTACATAAAAATAAAAAAGTGAAAAACAAAATAATCTGTCGTAAAGGCAAAGCTGGCTCAGATAAGAGTTTAAGCAGTTTCACTGTCCTTTAACAAGCTGCTCTTTGTACTGTGTACTGCTGATGCTTTCTCGTATTTTACCTTTCCATAAGGTTAGATTCACAGCTATAATGTCCCCGATTTTGCTGATTTTAGTAGGAGTTTATCTAAACCCATTCACAGATACCTTGCGCATGTTTTACATAGAGACAGGAGAAGAGGAGACATCATAACTAGTGACGAACAAGCGTGCTTGGCACTGCTCAATACTCAATCAAGCATTGGGGTGCTTCGGTATTCTCATTACACGGCCGAATATGTCGGGTCCTCTAGCGCCATGATTGAGTCCCCGCCCTGCATGTTTCGCAGCCGTCTTTCAGCCACTAGACATGCAAGGATTGCCTGCCAATCACTGTAATGTGCAATGTCATAGCCATATTGGCTACTGGTATTACTGTAATTAGCTGGCTGCATTGCATGAACAGGTCTTATATGAGACCCAAGGGTGCGATGCTCAGCACAGTGCAGTTCAGTGTACGTGGAGTGGGAGGAAAGGGTTAATCTGTGCTGCCTTGTGGATACAGGAAATCACTTGGGAGAAGTAATCTTCGTGATTTTATTATTCAGTGCGTTTCAGAGCCTATACAACTCCTTCTTCAGGAAACAAAATCACTGATGTATATCATTTTGACTCCTGAAGGAGTTGTATAGACTCCGAAACGCATTGAATAATAAAATCACAAAGATTACTTTTCCCAAGTGATTTCTTCTATCCACAAGGCAGCGCGGATTAACCCTTTCCTCCCACTCAGTGTACACCAATTCATCTCCTGGGTCTGCGGCAGCCATTGTGGTGATAATTTCGGCTCTATTGATAGTTGTGACACTCACAACTACCCAAGGTGAGTGCTCCTGTGCACATTATTCTATTTTCTACCAGGATAAGACAGCATCTGAGCTTCTTTGCCTTTTTCAGAAATAATTTCACAGTGCAGTTCAGGGGGAATTGATGTAGGAGGAATAGCTTAGATTAGAGCAGGCATAAAGGCAGGGTTTTACACATGCATCCTTTAGCGCCTTTCATGTGGCACTAAGGCTATGTGTCCACGGGAGAATGTAGCTGCGGATTTTTCTGCATCAAAATCCGCAGCTTTCCAGCAAAATCCGCACCTTTTCAAAGGTGCGGATTTGCCGCGGATTTACCGCGGAATTGCCGGGGATTTGATGCGGATTTTGGTGCGGATTTTTTTTTTGTTTCCCCAATTTTAAAGCCAAAATCCGGATGAAAATCCGCAACAATAATTGACATGTTGCAGATTTTTCCGGATCAAAATCCGCACGAAATCCGCAGCGGAAAAATCCGCAGCGTGGGCACAGCATTTCCCAAATGCCATAGAAATGGCTGGGAAGTACCTGAGCTGCAGATTTTCGGGAAATCCGCGGCTTTTCCGCGAGAAATCCGCGGCAAAATCCGCGCATTTTCCGCAGCGTGGGCACATAGCCTAAAGGGTGTTTTTAGGCTGGTTTAATGTGATAAATAAATAATTTTAAAAAAAAAAACAGTGTGGGGTCTCCCTAATTTTGTTAACCAGCCAAGATAAAGCAGAGCTGCAGGAGAGAGGAAATGGACTTTAGCATGATGAGTACCCGCAAGGTACTTGTCTCGAGCACCCTGATGTCCAATTGCGTATTGAGCACTACCAGGCACGCTCACTCATCACTAGTGATCAGATGAATTGCAAAAATTGCATTGAAAATTAAATAAATTACAGAAAAAAACATTTCCACTGAATTTTAGCCCAGCCATTAAATAATGTGCTTACATCAGTGATCTTCTTGTTAGCTCAGGAGAAAGTGTGAACAAGGACAAAGCAGCTAATATCTGCATCATACTGATTCGAATTTCTAGAGGCAATGGATTGCTGTAAATAGTGACTGGTGCTTGAAATCATTGTTTTCTTCTATTAACCATAATTACCTCCAAAAAAAAATGTGCCACCCCTGCAGCGGTCGAACCAATCAGATCCAGGGGTGATTACTCGTGGCTTGAGGGTCTCCGGACCCGGTGGCCAGGGGCCACACTCGAATGAAGAGGGGATATATACAGGGGAGAGTTAGTTCGTGACACCACCTGTGGTGTACGGTAATTGGGAGTACCTGCGCTGCCGTTGGGAGTACCCAGGGTGATGCAGTGGGGCAGCTAAGGTGTCATCACCCTCAGCGGGTAGGGGAAGGCCCCGGGACTCGGTGGGATGCAATGGGAAGCAGGGGTCACTCAGGTACTCACTCAGTCAATTAGCAGACGCCGACAAACGGGTAAACCAAATCTCGGGATATCGCTGCTGCTTGAGGGGAGCACATCTAGGTCCCGTCCCCTATGGTGTTGCCTGGTGATCCGTGACCTGCCTCCTGGCACCTGTCCTGGACCGGTGACAGCGCCAGGCTGCTGACCGTCCTCCTTGACAGGTCCAAGCACCTAGCCTCAATCCCCTGCGACCGGGGGTCCGACTCCTCTAGGTCCAGACCATCGTCTGCAACCTAGAGAGCTTTTCTTGGGAGCCACCACTCCCAAGCTCCTCTCACTCACTCCCTTCACTACCAACTCTCTACACTCCTCCCCTCCCCTCCCTGACCCCCCAGGTGGGCGACTCTATTCCACTCAAGCCGTCCACTGGTGTGCCTGGTGGGTGTGGTGCAGTGTGTATCTAAGATTTGATTTGCTGTTGGAGGTGACACCACAAGATAGGGACCCAGAACCATAAGGGACTTGGAATATTGCACAGAAGGGCAGTTTGTGCAGTACCCTGTGACGACCTGATAGTCCAGGGGCGTCAAAAAAACATGCAATCGTCACTGCATTACTTTAAAGGGAACATGTCACCAGATTTGGTGACTATAACCTGCGGCCACCACCAGTCAGCTTTTATATAAAGCTTTCCAGAATACTGTATATAAGAGCCCAGGATGCTGTGTAGAACATAAAAAACACTTTATAATACTCAGCTAGGGGGCGGTCTGGTCCGATGGATGTCTCTTCTTTCTGGTCCAGCCCCTCATCTCTGTGGCGATCTACGTCCTCCTTCTTCTGAGGCCCATGTGCATGATGTGTCCTACGTCACACACACTAGCCAGCATTGAGGACCTGTACAGGCGCACTTTCATCTGCCCTAATCAGGGCAGATCAAAGTATTGTAGTGCGCATGCGCAGGGGGTCTTTCATCTTTCCTCACACCTGCACATTACAGAACTTTGATCTGCCCTCAGCAGGGCAGATCAAAGTGCGCTTGCACAAGATCGCAATGTCGGCATGTGTTGATGACATACGACAAGTAAAGCACAGTGGGCTGGGTGGAAGGAGGATGGTGACCGCCACAGAGAGGAGGCGCCAGACTGGAGAGCAGCAACAGCCCTCGGACCGGACCGCCCCCCAGGTGAGTATTATAAAAGTGTTTTTTACGTTGTACAGAGCGGCCTGAGTTCTTATATACAGTATTCTGAAATGCTGTATATAAGAGCTCACTGGTGGTGGTCGCAGCTTATAGTTGACAAATCTAGTGACAGCTTTCCTTTAAAAGAACTTTAAAGATGAGGATATTGCTGTTTGTAGGATTGCCACTAAATCAACCATTTATCTGATCATCAAGTTCTAAAATGAGAGAGATTCAATTGCTGTGAAGAAAGCTTCAGAATGCCCAAAGAAATTCAGCAAGTGTCACGACTTTCTACAAAGGAGGATTCCGCTATGGAACCAATTCAACACCAGTGCAGAGCTTGCTCCGAAATGGCAGCAATCACGTCACATATATGGTTACTCAGGTTTTGTGCTCAATGGTGGCTTTAAATCAAATGGCCTATGAAAGAATCTGTGACTGCCACCCATGGCTGTCAGAGGACACTGCTGCAAATTATTTTTCAGATCCCTCTGTGGTTCCATATGTAGACTTCAAGACAAGTTGCGTGCAACATGTGACTTGTCTGCTACTTATGTGCAACCAGGCTGTTAAATTTACAGCAGAATCAGAGCTCTACAGTAGTCGCAGACAAGATGAACAGACATTTTTGATTGCGTGTCTTGTCAAGAAAATCCTTGTCTCGCGACACGTCGTCATGTAGACCTACATTTCTCCTCGCCTTCTCTTCAGTTGAGGTGAGTAGGCAACAGGAAATTAGGTTCACTGCACCAGCTCCCCAGCACAATGATAAATGCAGGAGAACTGCACATCATAAGGCAACTCCCTAATATGCAGGTGATCGAGAACTTAGAATGTTGCTGTACGCACTGCGACTACTCTGCCTGTATACTTTTTACATAGCAACAACTAGTCCTTCCTTAAATAACTTGGTTTACCCTCCCCCGCCTGATTAATATTGCAATGTAAAGATATACATTTATAATGACGTTACATCCATTATTGAATTGCTCGCAACATGCCAATTTCATGCTCTCTTTAGCAAAGCGCCACATGTGCTTCATTTAAAAACTTTCCCTCATGATAAATAACAATTGCTTAACATCTTGTCATGAGTTTGTCACGGTCTGATGTGATCTCAGGGGGATCTGGGATCAGAAGGTCAAAGTGTATTGTTGATCATAGCTTCGATTTTGTGCCCGTTTGTCATTTACCCTGATTTGGAGTTTATTTAATTAAATCCGGTACTGAAGGGGTTAAGGTTCATTTCTATCCTGCAGTGATCTAACATATAGCTGCAACCTCAGTTGCAGCCACTCCCTTATGCTATAAATATCCGCTCCTCCCTATGCTGGCTACAGCTCATACCTATGCTGTCCACTTTGAATGAGCCAGTCTCTGGAGAAGCTGAGGTGTCGCTTCTGTTGCAGATGAAAAGTTCCTGCTGAAGAAGCTGTGGATTATTATTTGTTGTGTCTTTCACCAGCTGCTTGTCTTACCTTCCTCGTGTTGTCTTATTACAATGGCGAGACTAGCATCTAGCTGGCCTTCACTAGTCAGGATGAAATTAGGGCTAGAGAGGGCCTAGGCCCATTACAGCACATGGGGGAAATGACCCATCTAGGGAGTGCAGGGATCAGCCTCAGGTAAGTATTAGGAGGTGACCCTGCTCCCCTTTCCCTAGCGTGAGGGCCCATCATTGTATTGCTACCCTGACTTTTCCTCTGTGTTGCACTGCTCGCCTGGAGTCCTCTCGTACCTGGTGTGACACCCGCAGTTAAATTGTGACATATCTTTTAGTAAAACTTTGGTATTGTGCGATCCCTCTGTTACTCCTCCTGCACATTGGGCTTAATGCTTATTACTGGCAGTTCCACTTTGCTAATAATTCATCATTAGGTGACCCTACCAACAAAAACGATGTTGATAGTTGCCTACAATGCCTGAGAATCAAAGATGGGATGGTAAACTCAACCCAAAAGTTAATGATCCTTATTGATTTCGGGCAGTACCAAGTGTTCTAGTGTTAAATATCTTGAGTTTACATTATGTTTGAAAATATGAATAACCAAACTGAACAACCCTTTTGGAGGCAGTGGCAGGTGAAAAGAAGTTATCATCTGGATGGGTAGATCAGTGGGGTCCAAGCGGTTGGAAGAGGGCACTTTTATAGACTTAATTTGTTGCGGGCAGGGGTGACTGACCACGGCAGGGAAGGCTACCCGAGGCGCTCGGATCCGGGATCGTGGCTGTGGCTCGAGTGACCACCGGATTCGGGGTTCGCGCAGCAGCCCGCCGCCCAAAACAATAAAAAGGGGAATTTACAAGGGAAGAGTTTGTCAGTGATGCCACCCGTGGGTTGCGGTGATGATTGGTGGCACCGCCGCTGCCTTGGTATAGGGCACCCGGGGCTGATGGAGAGGGGCAGCAGGATGGTTTCCCCTCCACGGGTAGGGGAGGTGTTGTCCCGGGGCCCAATATGAAATGGGCTTGGGCCTGGATCCTCAGGCACATCCTCTCTGTCTGTTCCGCAATCCAATCTGCAGTTCCGGAAATGGGGCTCTCCGAGTGCTGTTTGCCAGGCTGCTGTGACAGCTTGCCGCGTTGGTGTCCAGGAACAGGTTTCTGCAGAGTCCTGGTGTCCCTGCACTTTATCTTCTCTGGTCACATGCCGCTTTTCTTGCCCTCCCCCTTGGTTTTCCAGCAGCAGTCTTTCTGCTTTGGGAATCACCGGGTTCCGCCCGAGTTCTTAGGGTTTTGCGCTCTTTTTGGGGAAGAAGATGGTGAGGTTGTTTTTGGCGCCAAGAATGGCGGGTAAGATGGCGGTGGTCCAAAAATGTCTGCGTTTCACGGTTCAACAGTTCAGAAAAAGGCGCAATTCACCCAAATCAGCGGATGGGGTAAGAATCCTGTTTGTGACGCCAGAATTTGTTGCGGGCAGGGGTGACTGACCACGGCAGGGAAGGCAACCCGAGGTGCTCGGATCCGTGATCGTGGATGTGGCTCGAGTGGCCGCCGGATCCGGGGCTCACGCAGCAGCCCGCAGCCCACAACAATAAAAAGGGGTATTTAAAAGGGAAGAGTTTGTCAGTGACACCACCCGTGGGTTGCGGTGATGGTTGGTGGCACCGCCGCTGCCTTGGTATGGGGCGCCCGGGGCTGGTGGAGCGGGGCAGCAGGATGGTTTCCCCTCCACGGGTAGGGGAGGTGTTGTCTCGGGGCCTAGGTGTATGGGGGAAGGATGCTGTGGAGCGTATTCTGCAGGGCTGGCCCGGGTGGTATTGGTGTACTCACAGTTCTAGAGAAATTCACACAAAGTCCAAGTGGTAAACCAAAGTGCCAGTGACCGGTGACCTCCGGCGGGTGTATTCGAGTCCCACACCCTGGTACAGCAAACAGGGGTCCCTTCCTCCTGCACTTAGTGTTTGTGTCCTTAGTATGACTACTCCGCTTGAAACGGGGAAGTCCACTCCCGGTGATTCTGTGTGTTGGGAGCTGTGGCCCGCGAGAACTGACCCGTGGAATCTTAGCAGGCAATTGAGGAGCCCTATTCCCCTCGTTGGGCTTCCGTCTCGCTCTCTGGGCTTGCTGGTGGGACAAGACGTGGAATCTTGTCTCCTGCTGGCTAATTGACAAGGGACTTGAAGCAGTCCTCGCCCTAGGGTCCAGGCACCCCGACTGTGCACGGCCTCCGGACCGGATTCCCGCTGTCGGCACCGGCGGGCTACAACCCTGCCCCGGTCCACTTAAGGTCTCCCGCGACCAGATCTCCATCGCCTGTGGCCCTGTCTGCCGACTGCCACCTAGTCAGTAGTCCGGTAGTCCAGGGGCTCCAATCCCTGACTACCCTGTCACTTCACACTCCTCTCACTTCCTCTCTCTCCTCAGAACTGTCTTATTCGCTCCCAGAACACCTCAGGACCCCTAGGTGTGCGTCACCAACTGCTTGGCTCCGCCCACTGGTGTGTCCCTATTGTCATGGGGGGTGACTAAGCTTTGCTGGCTGATGTTGTGTACCTGGGTGTGGGTTTATGTTGGTATACCAAGGAGGATGGAGTCCTGCACCTGGAGGATTTGTGCAGTCTCTGTGACAACCTGGTTTTGCCAGGGCATCACACATTGACTCTTTAGGGGTGTTCTTGCAATCAGAACCTATCTCTGATCTGGAACTGTCACACAGTGTTCAGCTCTAAACTCGTTGAATGTCATGGTGACTTCTGACCCTGTTCACACTGCAGAGTCTGCCATGTCACACTATGGTTTCCCTGATGCTTAGGAGTTACACAGTCAGACTCGGGCATTGACCAGATGTGTGCTTATCAGTAATCAGTCTAGCAGATGTTAATTTCTGCTAGCCTGTGGATTTCTGCTAGGGCCACAGTTTACAGGAAATCTATCACAGCCACCTCTGCCGTTCAAAAGGTGGTAGAGTCCGTTCCTCCACGCAGATTATAGCTTCCTTTGCGATACCGGTCCTTGTGCTGTGGTGATCTCCTGTGCTTATTTGTTGTGTAAATATTCTCATTGTCTGTTTATTTCCTTCCTGATTCTTTATTTCCCCCCTGAGCACATATTGTCCATACCTCTGTGTGTGAGCAGTGAGTTTGAGTTTTGGTTTTACCCTGTCTGTCTATTTGAGTGGGATTATACCCCTCCTGTCCCCCCAGGTTGGGGGGAGAGGGGATATAGACGAAGAAAACTCAAGAGCTAGGGTTAAGAAGGAGGCCCAAACTTCGTCACCATTAGACGTATCTTTGGGAACAGGGACAGCTAGTACCCCCCTAGCCCTAGGGCCAGTGTAGGTGGCAGTGTTCCAAGTTACCTCGTCATTCCCGTAACAGGAACCTACCAACTATCCTTTTATTTTTTTTTTTTACTCAGACAACCCCTTTAAGCTAAAACCATTGGGGATCATGCATAATTTTTGCAGCAGGTCATAAATCAACATCAATCTGAACGATACATAAAGTTTAAATACAACATAAAATAAATAATCACTTTGATAGAAAACCGAAACATAAACAGCTAATATTGTGCAGCGAAAATGTAGCAATGGTCGGCTTAAATGAATCATTCCCCCACTTTCCTTTAAAGTGGGAGGAATTTTAAGGCTAGATCTGGCAGCCACATCCCGGCAAATGTATTGTTCATGGACCGAGTCAGCGCTGACTGTGCCAAAACCGTGGCAGTGCGAGCGCTTGAGGCCTCCGAAACACCTTCTCCAGGCAAACTTGGAGAGCACATTTTCCTGTGAGACAACTCTGCATTTACAGGTTATGCCCCGTTCTAATGCTGAGTTTATGTTGGTTTTCTCAATGCGGCTATAAAAGTCATCATTAATGCAGATTTCCCAATTTCAAAGGCTTAAAAATAGCAATGAAAACTAACCACTTGTGTTTATGGAGCTAAGATGAGAAAAGAGACATGTGTGTAGGACTAATGACAATTTGGTTCTTGTATATAGGGGGCAGTATTATAGTAGTTATATTCTTCTATATAGGGGCAGTATTATAGCAGTTATATTCTTGTATATAGGGGGCAGTATTATAGTAGTTATATTCTTGTACATAGGGGGCAGTATTATAGTAGATATATTCTTGTACATAGAGGGCAGTATTATAGTAGTTACAGTCATATGAAAAAGTTTGGGCACCCCTATTAATGTTAACCTTTTTTCTTTATAACAATTTGGGTTTTTGCAACAGCTATTTCAGTTTCATGTATCTAATAACTGATGGACTGAGTAATATTTCTGGATTGAAATGAGGTTTATTGTACTAACAGAAAATGTGCAATCCGCATTTAAACAAAATTTGACCGGTGCAAAAGTATGGGCACCCTTATCAATTTCTTGATTTGAACACTCCTAACTACTTTTTACTGACTTATTAAGGTGTATCCAATCATGAGAAAAGGTATTTAAGGTGGCCACTTGCAAGTTGTTCTCCTATTTGAATCTCCTATGAAGAGTGGCATCATGGGCTCCTCAAAACAACTTTCAAATGATCTGAAAACAAAGATTATTCAACATAGTTGTTCAGGGGAAGGATACAAAAAGTTGTATCAGAGATTTAAACTGTCAGTTTCCACTGTGATGAACATAGTAAGGAAATGGAAGAACACAGGTACAGTTCTTGTTAAGCCCAGAAGTGGCAGGCCAAGAAAAATATCAGAAAGGCAGAGAAGAAGAATGGTGAGAACAGTCAAGGACAATCCACAGACCACCTCCAAAGACCTGCAGCATCATCTTGCTGCAGATGGTGTCAATGTGCATCGGCCAACAATACAGCGCACATTGCACAAGGAGAAGCTGTATGGGAGAGTGATGCGAAAGAAGCCGTTTCTGCAAGCACGCCACAAACAGAGTCGCCTGAGGTATGCAAAAGCACATTTGGACAAGCCAGTTACATTTTGGAAGAAGGTCCTGTGGACTGATGAAACAAAGATTGAGTTGTTTGGTCATACAAAAAGGCGTTATGCATGGAGGCAAAAAAACACGGCATTCCAAGAAAAGCACTTGCTACCCACAGTAAAATTTGGTGGAGGTTCCATCATGCTTTGGGGCTGTGTGGCCAATGCCGGCACCGGGAATCTTGTTAAAGTTGAGGGTCGCATGGATTCAACTCAGTATCAGCAGATTCTTGACAATAATGTGCAAGAATCAGTGACGAAGTTGAAGTTACGCAGTGGATGGATATTTCAGCAAGACAATGATCCAAAACACCGCTCCAAATCTACTCAGGCATTCATGCAGAGGAACAATTACAATGTTCTGGAATGGCCATCCCAGTCCCCAGACCTGAATATCATTGAAAATCTGTGGGATGATTTGAAACGTGTTGTCCATGGTCGGCGACCATCAAACTTAACTGAACTGGAATTGTTTTGTAAACAGGAATGGTCAAATCTACCTTCATCCAGGATCCAGGAACTCATTAAAAGCTACAGGAAGCGACTAGAGGCTGTTATTTTTGCAAAAGGAGGATCTACAAAATATTAATGTCACTTTTATGTTGAGGTGCCCATACTTTTGCACCGGTCAAATTTTGTTTAAATGTGGATTCCACATTTTCTGTTAGTACAATAAGCCTCATTTTAATCCAGAAATATTACTGAGTCCATCAGTTATTAGATATATGAAACTGAAATAGCTGTTGCAAAAACCCAAATTGCTATGAAGAAAAAAGGTTAACATTAATAGGGGTGCCCAAACTTTTCCATATGACTGTATATTCTTGTACATAGAGGGCAGTATTATAGTAGTTATATTCTTGTACATAGGGAGCAGTATTATAGTAGTTATATTCTTGTACATAGGAGGAGTATTATAGTAGTTATATTCTGGTACATAGGGGCAGTATTATAGTAGTTATATTCTTTTACATAGGGAGCAGTATTATAGTAGTTATATTCTTGTACATAGGAGTCAGTATTATAGTAGTTATATTCTTGTACATAGGAGGCAGTATTATAGTAGTTATATTCTTGTACATAGGGAGCAGTATTATAGTAGTTATATTCTTGTACATAGGGAGCAGTATTATAGTAGTTATATTCTTGTACATAGGGAGCAGTATTATAGTAGTTATATTCTTGTACATAGGGAGCAGTATTATAGTAGTTATATTCTTGTACATAGGGAGCAGTATTATAGTAGTTATATTCTGGTACATAGGGGCAGTATTATAGTAGTTATATTCTTTTACATAGGGAGCAGTATTATAGTAGTTATATTCTTGTACATAGGAGTCAGTATTATAGTAGTTATATTCTTGTACATAGGAGGCAGTATTATAGTAGCTATATTGTTCTACATAGGAGGAGTATTATAGTAGTTATATTCTGGTACATAGGAGGCAGTATTATAGTAGTTATATTTTTGTACATTGGGGGCAGTATTATAGTAGTTATATTCTTGTACATAGGGCAGTATTATAGTAGTTATATTCTTGTACATAGGAGCAGTATTATAGTAGTTATATTCTTGTACATTAGGGGCAGTATTATAGTAGTTGTATTCTTGTACATAGGAGCAGTATTATAGTAGTTATATTCTTGTACATAGGAGCAGTATTATAGTAGTTATATTCTTGTACATAGGAGCAGTATTATAGTAGTTATATTCTTGTACATTGGGGGCAGTATTATAGTAGTTATATTCTTGTACATAGGGGGCAGTATCACAGTAATTACGCAACATTTTCCAGTGTCAGATGTGATGGACGTTGGAAAGGTACTGGTCCAAATTGTATACTAGTTGGAATTTCTGAGGTGGATTGTTTATTTTTTCTTTTATTCCAGATAAGCATTAGCAATACATTTATTCCTGGTTTGTTTATGGAAAAGTTAACTTTTTGGAGAATGAAACACACATGCAGATCATACATATTCAGAGAATTCACCCATGTACCCATAAGGCAGAATAAAGAAGAAATTGAATCAGAAGACTCTCAACTCTCTGTAGAAACCATTAAACGGTATTAAGACTTCCATAAACAAAGCCGTGAGTCAGTGTCCCCATGCGGAACGAGACAATGTCTACAGAACACGCAGTCTCTGGCAGACATCTTAGAGCCTTTGACAGGCAGCAGACATATTTTCTTGGTCGACCCTACATGCATGTCATTCCCGAACACTGGGTCAACGTATCACATTTTTACTTGTTTTCCAGATGGCATCTTGAACACAGTTTATACATAGAAGAGATGCAAAGAGAGTTTACACAATTTGCTTCTTATTACCATGTCTGGCTTTAGGATGAGTCGTGCTTTGGGCAGTAATTTCATATACACATATACTGCCAAAATAGTACAATCATATTCCAACATTGACATAGAGGAGTGGAGAATGTTAAAGGGACTCTATCAGCAGATTTCTGCAATATAAGCTGAAGACAACATGCTGCAAGTGTTAAAACAGAGACTTCAGCCCTGCATCTGTTATCTCATAGTCTTTTTTTGTTTACCTACAATGTTAGCTTAAGCCGCTTATCTTTATCATTAGTGGATCTCAGCAGAGTGTGAGTTGTAGTCTGTCTCCACCCCCTCTGTGATTAGCAGCTTCTGTCTATGGAAATGTAGACTGAAAGCCTGGTGTGGGCGGGAGCAGCTCTTTGAGCTCTGCTACCTGCAAAATCTAAAATTTTTCACTGTGTCAGAATGGCTGCAGCCACTAATCTAAGTAATATATCATTGAACTCAGGGCCTCTTTGCCCACATCATGCTGCTCTGAGATGAGGTAGCAAAAACCTGCTGTCAGATTCCCTTTAAGTAGGATCTAGTGTAAGTTAAAGGTTTAAGAATGTTATGCAGATAGGCTTGTTAGTAACCATATACAGCTCTGCTCAAAGTTTACATACCCCGTCAGATTTTTTTGCTTTCTTTAGAGAATATTTATGACATCACAAAATCTGTTTTTTCCACTCATGGTTAGTGGGTGGGTGAAGCCATTTATTTTCAAACTATTGTGTTTTTTCTTTTTAAATCATAATGACAACCAAAAACATCCAAATGACCCTGATCAAACGTTCACACACCCTGGTGGTTTTGACCTGATAACAAGCACAAAAGTTGACACAAAGGGGTTTGAATGGCTAATAAAGGTAACATCCTCACCTGTGACCTGTTTGCTTGTAATCAGTGTGTGTGCATAAAAGCGGAGTGAGTTTGGGATCTAGACAGACTTTTGCATCTTTAATCCAGCCTTTGAAGTTTCTGGATTGTGAGTCATGGGGAAAGCAAAAGAATTGTCAACAGATCTACGGGAAAAGATAGTTGAACATTTTAAAACAGGAAAAGGATACAAAAAGATATCCAATGAATTGATAATGCCAGTCAACAATGTTCAAACTGTGATTAACAAATGGAAAATATGGAGCTCTGTAAAAACCAAACCATGATGAGGTATACCAACAAAAAGTTCGGCCACAACTGCCAGGAAAATTGATCGGGATGCAAAGAAAAACACACAAATAACATCAGCTGAAATGCAACACTCACTGAAAATTAGTGGTGTGGCTGTTTCAAGATGCACAATAAGGAGGCACGTGAAGAAAAATGGGCTGGATGGTCGAGTCGCCAGAAGAAAGCTACCCTGTTTCCCCGAAAATAAGACAATGTCTTATATTTTTTTTTGCCCTGAAAAAAACACTAGGTCTTATTTTCAGAGGGTTTCTTATTCTCGAGGAGACATGGTTGGGGGTAAGTTTACCGCCCACAAAAAGCAGATCCCCCCCTTCTCAGGATCGTCATACCAGCCCCGGGCATCTGTGTGGCTCCCAGATCTCCCTGTGATCTCCCAGCTGATATGCGGCACGCCGTCCTCCCCTGCATCTGGCTGACACTTGCATAGATCACATCACACACACATCAGATTCCACATCATTCCTTCCTGTGATCTCCCAGGAGCTATGCTCCCCTACAACTGACTGACACTCATATACATCAGATCTCACACACACATATACACTCACATCACATTCCACATCATTCCTCCCTGTGATCTCCCAGCAGCTGTGCTCCCCTGCGTCTGGCCGACACTCACACATCAGAACACAGTCACACATCAGAAAACACAGTCACACATCCGATCGCATACACTCACACATCCGATCGCATATACTCACACACTCACGAAATCGCACCTACCAGTACACTCGTGCACACACACTCACAACATCCGGAGATACCACATGCTTCCGGCCATGTGATCCTCCGGCAGGTCCTGGAAGCTCACTGCACAGCATTGTAGGTCCTTACGCCACCGAGAAGCAAGCAATATCGCTGGATGTGGTGAGTGTGTGGATGCGATCTGTAGTGTGTGTGTGTGTGATCTGATGTGTGTGTGCATGTGTGTTCCGCCGCAGGTCCTTGATGCGCTCACTTGCTCCCGGTCAGCGTCTGGTGAGTATGATCGCGAGGTCTTCTATCTTCTTTCTTCTGTCCTTTGGGGGTGTCCGCTGTCTTTAATGAAGTGTCCTGCAGTGTCTTTAACTTTTTTACCGCTGCAAGACACTTCATTATTGACCGCGACTAGGTCTTATTTTCGTGGCATGTCTTATATTTAAGCCTCCCTAAAAACTCCTGCTAGGTCTTATTTTCAGGGGAGGTCTTATTTTCGTGGAAACATGGTATTATGCTGAAAATGCCACAAAGTATCTCTTCTACAATTCGCCAAACAGCACAGAGACAAGCTTCCAAACTGCTGGAACAAGGTGATTTGGAGTGATGAGACCAAAATTGAACTTTTTTTGCCACAACCATAAATGTTACATTTGGAGAAGTGTCAACAAAGTCTATGATGATAGGAACACCATTCCTACTGTAAAGCACGAAGGTGGATCACTGATGACATGGAGATGCGTGAGCTACAAAGGCACAGGAAATTTGGTCAAAGTTGAAGGAAACATGAATGCAGCATGTCATCAGCAAATACTAGAGGCAAATTTGTACTCATCAGCCCGGAAGCTGTGCATGGGATGTACTTGGACGTTCCATCATGACAACAATCTAAAACACAAGGCCAAGTCGACCTGTCATTGGCTACAGCAGAACAAAGTGAAGGTTCTGGAGTAGCCATCTCAGTCTCCTGACCTCAATATCATTTAACCACTCTGGGGAGAACTCAAACACGCAGTTTATGCAAGAAAGCCCAGGAATCTACAGGAACTGGAGGCTTTTTGCCATGAAGAATGGGCAGCTTTACCATCTGAGAAAATAAAGAGCCTCATCCACAACTACCAGTAGACTTCAAGCTGTCATTGATGTTAGAGGGGGCAAAACACGGTATTAAGAACCGGGTAAGAACTGGGGTATGTGAACTTTTTATCAGGGTCATTTGGATGTTTTTGGATGTCATTTTGATTTAAAGAGGAAACACAGTAGTTTGTCAATAAATGGCTTCACCCAACCACTAACCATGAGTGGAAAAACAGATTTTGTATAATAATTCATATTCTCTGAAAAAAGGCCAAGAAAGCAAAAAAACTGCCGGGGTATGTAAACTTTTGAGCACAACTGTGCAACTTTTTTTTCTAGAGCTCTCTGAATTTTAATCTCCCGACCTTATACAACAATTGTACCTCCTTTCATAAAAAACAGCTGCATGTTAGGACACAAAAATTAGCATTTTTTCTCCCTCTTCGAAAAACCGAAAAGCAGCTCACAAGTCAGCCATGTAATTTGAACATTTTTACTTTATTACGTCGTTCTACACAAAAGGAACCTTTCTCTTCTTGCCATTTGGAAAAGAATCAAGAAAAAAAGCAGTCATCGGCCTTCTGAAAGCACTCCATGGCAGATGTGAGTCTTCACAATCAAAAATGGCTTCTGTCATGGCGAGGGATTGCGGCCCACCTCAGTTCTAATGTTACTTTCAGAGGGGAAACCTCTTACACCAATCCGAATTTAAAAGAATTTCTTTGGTTACATTCCAACCTTTAAAAAGGGTTGGTCAGCTCGGATCCACGCTGATTCCCATGAATTACACAGGCTGTAGGCCTGACCGTCGACATTAATGTACATGGGCACTTTCAAAATGTCCCAAGTCTTGCACAAGTACCAAAAAGGATGAGAGTTTACCAGGGGTCTAAACCCCTTTCATTTTAGGAATCAATGGAGATTCCAGCTAACTGACCTACTGATGTTATGTCTTCTTATAAGGATGGGCGATTCATCATTGGAGATGACCCTCCCGAATCCCTTACACACTCAGCTAGGAAAATAACCTGCTGTCAGACTCTATTGACGGCAACTTATCTTCTGTGAGAACAGTGGATCAGACATGTTAGATCTCAATATGCCTAACCCTCTTTTCCCAGAGATTTGCCATCAGCGGAGAACCCCCATACATCATAGTTGGTTATCCTGTCACTAAAGTTGGTGGGCTCAGCTCATGTTCTAACATGTTTGGGCAGAATAAGGGAAAGTACATGGCTTTAGCCATATGTAGAATATTGGGTGATGTGTCTTCTGTTCTCCGTTGCAACAATCCACCCATTGTATGCGACCTTAGCGACCGACTATACATCTGTCACTTACGTTTACTAGGCCTTCACTGACTCTTTCTAGAATGAACTGTCACTTTCCCTCTCAGTTGACTCCTCCTTGGTTAGGATAGTTCCAACACTTAACTACTTCTAGCCCTTGTCATGGCAGGGGAGAGAAGCTATACCAGCTGTATACGACAACACAAAAGGGGGAAGGAATGCCTTATAGTTAGGAAAAGGGGGAAGTGGTGACCCCTTACAACCCCCTCACTGCCCTCGCAGACCCTATATAGGTTCTGCACCTGTTGCTGTGCTGGATACCTGGGGCCCATTTGCCAGGGTAAGACAGGGCCCTAAGTAAGGATGGAGGGTATGAGCGCTAAGTCAACACCACTAACACTAAAGGAAGACACAAGGGAAACACGACTGCAACCATCAGAGCACTGGTAGATAGCAAAAGACAAACACTTATCTGAGCAGCAGCAACCACAGAAGTCTCTGGAGCAACAGAGGACGACCTCTCCAGACATTAACAAGGAGCAAACTATAAACTACACCCAAATATCCCTAGGGTGAGGTTAATAAATGAAGTCAGAGGATTAAAGCTGTAAGGACAACAGTTCTCGAGGGTCATACAGTCTGCCTGCTGAAGAAACAGGGAACTGTCAGATAACACGTGCTGCCAATCTCTGCGATCTTCTAGCACTCGTTGCCGGTCAGCCAGCCATGATCGTGACAGGCTGTGACACATCCGTAACAGCCCTGTAGGCAACTTCCTTACTAAACATCCTCATATAAATACTGTTGATTATTCAATACGCCATCACAGGAACAAATGACAATATATCATATTACATTATAGTCCTATATTCTTACATATGCTCAAACACCACTCCATAGAAACCTCTCCTCACAGGAGTTTTACATTAAGGAGAAACTGGGAGTTCAGAACCTAGTGACTAGTAGGAGTCCCAATGGTGGTGACCCAGCAATCCTATATTTATCACTAAACTTTGGATATGTTATAAATGGTGGATAACCCCTTTATGATTCTGAAATCCTTTAAGTTGTGGTTTCCCAACAACCGAAGACGTAGACGTATCAGTTCCTAGAGTCTATGGGGTAACTTTTCTCCTTTTTGGAGAGTGACACGCCAGGTCTGGCATGAGTGCTGAACTATTTGTACTAAATTAGACAAAACATAGTTACTTTCTTCCACAAACAGCGCCACACCAGTCTAGAGGTTGTGTTAAGTATTGCAGCTCAGCTCTTCTAAAGTGAATGGTCTACCCTGCCTTTATACATGCCCTTCTTGCCAATTCATTGCCCAAATTCATTAACTTAAGAACCGGTATATAAGATGGATATTGTGGGCTTTGATTAGGCTTTTCGTCCGTATGGTAAATTGTTACTACATCCCCTTGGCTTCAGGACATTTTCATCATCGGATTTATAAATAAATGTGTTTTTTCGCTGTCATGGACTTTCCAAAAGATGGAAAACAGAGCGTCTGCCAAGGGCCCTGAGAGGGTGGATGATCCCATACAAGCAGACATCAATGGCGGCGTGTTGGCGGTATGAGGCAGCCCTCTGTGATGATGTGTGAGCTGTAAATAGTCTGAGAGCTATGACATCGGCCGTGGAATTCACTTCTCTAATTTGTTTTGCACACATGATCTATCACGGCGGCTTGTACCCTGATACTCTCCGGGGTGCCCTGTATTACATCCACAGACGGGAAATGATTCCATTTTATGGTGTCTTTTACTCTTGGAAGTTATTAAACCGCGTTGGAACTTCTGCTTTCACTGATGGAGTCATCTTGTTCTGTTTCTTGACTTTTCGTCACGTGAGGTAAGGATGGCAGCAAAGGTCGGACTTTATTTTACTGGAACATGTGACGTCATCAAAAGATGATCCAAAATTGGGATATTGGCTACACAGAATGACTAAAAAAAGTGAACTTATTTTGTAGACTTCATGGATATATTTGAGGAGTCGCCATAGAAGGTGGTCATGTTGGGACATAGATGGAAGGGTCTGGTGCCAAATTGTCTCTAGAATAATCAAAGATTTCATCACTTGGAGAGGGAAAAAGGCCTAAAAGTCCAAATTGTATCCAATCGCAGGAATGTGGACAGTCAAATATGGCTTCCATTATGTCACGCTCCCCGGCTCCCCTGCTAGGCTCCCCGGCTCCCCTGCCATGCTCCCCGGCCCCTCTGCCTTGCTTACCGGCTCCCCTGCCACGCTTCCCCGCTCTCAGGTCGCGCTCCGCCACTCCCGTGCCAGGCTTCCCGGTCCCCCGCTCCACAGCCTTCCTGCTCCATCGCCTGCGGTCCCCAGGCAGCCCGGTCCCCGCTCCCGGCGCCCGTCGGCATCTCTGCCTCAGCCCGGCTCTCCTGCTTCCTACTCACCGCTCCCTCCTCTGGCTTCTGGCACCCGGGCCTCGCGCATGCGCATTAGGGCGCGCGCGCGGTCATTGACCCTCTCTTAAAGGGCCAGCACCTAGAAACAGGAAATTGCATAGACAGGTACAGGGTATATTAAGAATCACTTTCCTGGTGGGCGGGGCCTGTTCTACGTGTTTAGCAAGCTAGTGTTCAGGTCCCCTATTGCTTTGCCCTGTGCTTTGCCTGCATTAACCCTGTCCTGTCTCGTAGAGCCTGTCCTGCCACGCCAGCCGCTCCAAACCACGCTCATTCCTGTACCCTGACGGTGACTTCGGCGCATGTTCCACCATCTCTGCAGCTCCGCCAGTCTCCAGTCCCTGGCTCCGTTTGGTGACCCGTTCCATCGCTCAGCAAGTTCCGGATCCCGCCTGACCTTACCACCTGGCCTCGGACTCTGAGCCTCGTCACCCGGACCACCGTCCAGAACTCTGTCCACCTTTCCTGCTCCCCTACGGACTGTCCGGCTACCAATAGTGCTTCGGCTGCCGTGCACCCAGACCCTCTGGCGGGGTGACCTGCCTGGCTGCCTCCTCAAGAGAAACCGGTGTACGGTCCAGAGGTTCCACCACCCGGACGTTACACATTATGTCAACAGACGAAGGCCAACCACATTTGTATTGATGCTTTTAAGGGGGAATTCTTGATAGACGAAGCCAGACTTTGAAGAGAAATCTTTAGTTATGTTCCGACCACTGGTAGGGGGTCGTCAACTGGGATGTTTATTAATCTGAATAAAACGACACAGGTTCCTAGCCAGGGGCACATCCAAAATAACGTTGGATCAAATATTAAAGCATTGCACCAGATGGAGAAGACATAGTTTACCGAGGGCCATGACCTCTTCTTTGTTTATTATTATTAATGGTTGGCACCCACCCCAGGTTTCAGCTCTCAGTACCAACTGATAAGTACCATGTCACCTTCTACAAACGTAAAATATATTGGCATTACATCATTAGAGGACTCGAAAAGCATGGAAGAGTTGTAAAAATTAAATTTTTGGGTATTCATCTGGATTTGGGAGTCACTAAATTGGATCTTAGTTTTTGATGGCTTGGTGGTTTGCACTATGATATGGATCCAAGTTGATGTCCTACTTCATTTAGGATCAAGGGTTATTTCTTCTTCCTTCCATACAATTTTTAGTATTGAAAGTCGCCAGTAAATCTGACCATGGCAAATTTGGCACCGTGTCCACAGATTGACTTTAAATTGATCTTCTAATCTGTTGGATGCCACTCAAAGGTGAGCAGAGAAATCAGGGAATCAGAAGTCTACACAATGCGTAAACCACAGGACAATCACAGATACTAGACATCATAAATTCCACAAGATTTCAGCACAGAAAGGATTAATGAATCCAGCAAAGTTTAGATTTTTCATTTTATTATATTTTTTGCCCTTCATGACGAAATACAGACTTTTTAGAAAGAGAATAACTAGATTAAACACACAACTGAGCTGTCAATGCCGATCAGCGTCCGAGGCCAATTAGGATGAAAAATATAACCTGAGACAAAAGTTTGCATAATAAGATTTGTAAATCTGTCCAAGGAGAAAAACAGAGAAAGGAGAAAATCTCTGACCTTGTTTTCATTGCTTAAAGTGCAAGAGCCAAAGTATAATTTATACTTCCTGTATGAGGACCACCGGACATAATGAGTAATGAGTAGAGATGAGCGAACCTATTCAGTTTGCCAGTGACATAATGACACTGATGGTACAGGATATTGACACTGACGCTGGGGGTACAGGATAATGACACTGACACTTGGGGTACAGGATAATGACACTGACACTCAGGGTACAGGATAATGACACTGACACTGGGGGTACAGGATAGTGACACTGACACTAGAGGTACAGGATAATGACACTGACACTGGGGTACAGGATAATGACACTGACACTGGGGGTACAGGATAGTGACACTGACACTAGAGGTACAGGATAATGACACTGACACTGGGGGTACAGGATAATGACACTGACACTGGGGGTACAGGATAATGACACTGACACTGGGGGTACAGGATAATGACACTGACACTGGGGGTACAGGATAATGACACTGGCACTTGGGGTAGAGGATAATGACACAGATATTTGGGGTACAGGATAGTGATGCTGACACTTCGGGTACAGGATAATGACACTGATACTTGGGATACAGGATAGTGATGCTGACACTTGGGGTACAGGATAATTACACTGGCACTGGGGGTACAGGATAATGACACAGATACTTGGGGTACAGGATAGTGATGCTGACACTTGGGGTAAAGGATAATAACACTGACACTGAGGGTACAGGATAATGACACTGACATTTAAGGTACAGGATAATGACACTGATACTTGGGTTACAGGATAGTGATGCTGACATTGGGGTACAAGATAATGACACTGGCACTTGGGGTACAGGATAATGACACTGACACTGAGGGTACAGGATACTGACACTGACATTTAAGGTACAGGATAATACACAGATACTTGGGGTACAGGATAGTGATGCTGACAGTTGGGGTACAGGATAATGATACTGATACTTGGGGTACAGGATAGTGATGCTGACACTTGGGGTCCAGGATAATGACACTGACACTTGGGGTTCAGGATAATGACACAGATACTTGGGGTACAGGATAGTGATGCTGACACTTGGGGTACAGGATAATGAGACTGGCACTTGGGGTACAGGATAATGACACTGACACTGAGGGTACAGGATAATGACACTGACATTTGGGGTACAGGATAGTGACACTGATACTTGGGGTACAGGATAATGACACTGGCACCTGGGGTACAGGATAATGACTCAGATACTTGGGGTACAGGATAGTGATGCTGACACTTGGGGTACAGGATAATGACACTGACACTTGGGGTACAGGATAATGACACTGACACTGAGGGTACAGGATAATGACACTGACATTTGGGGTACAGGATAATGACGCTGACATTTGGGGTACAGGATACTGAAACTGAAACTTGGGGTACAGGATAATGACATTGACACTTGGGGTACAAGATAATGACACTGACACTAGGAGTACAGGATAATGATACTGAAACTTGGGGTACAGGATAATGACACTGACACTTGGGGTACAGGATAATGACACTGACACTTGGGGTACAGGATAATGACACTGACACTTGGGGTACAGATAATGACACTGACACTTGAGGTACAGGATAACTACATGGTGAGACATGGTGTCAGTGACATTCGGCCCCATAGCAGCTATAGTCACATCATTGGCTTTGTGGCTATTCACCTTGTAAACACTTTTTGATAGTCACTCGATATATTCTGTAGCTCTGTTTATAACCTTATATATATATACTGTGTGTGTGTGTATATATATATATATATATATATATATATATATATATATATATATATCCATATCTGTGTATATTGAGCTGACAGTGAGGTTACCACGTGCCGTACTTTTTCTGCGGTCGTCAGTCCTGGGCCGCTCTCACCTTTACGATGAGTCATGAGCACTGGGACCATTAGAAACCACATGCAGTAAAGTGAGGCCTTTAGTTTCCTGCTAAGTGCAGCCTCCCCTGTGTCACAGCAATTTCATCATTGTGGTAATTCCTCCTGGCAGGGTCTGCCCCGCTCCTTCCTGTATGTGCTGCCCTGTGTCACTAACACTGGTAATGGATGTTGGAGGAACTATGAGATGAAAGCTTTCCTTCTCGCGGACGCCTCTTGGTGATACCAATTTACCCCTGCCTGGCTGTTACCTGCTTCCATCTCGGCTGGGCTCGGTGACATAAGTCCCCGGACTCATTACTGTGGAGATCAGCGGCCTTCCACATAAATGTAAAGTCCTAAACCTAAACCACATGTTGGAAACACAAGGCGCTTTTACAGATGCTGCAGGAAAACACTCAACTGTTGATACTTAAAGGGGAAGTCCTATTATTATATATGGACACCAGATTTAACAACTTCTTCAAGAACAGTCAACAGGGTCTTCAAGGACTAGGTATTTGATAAGACATCCATGTGTGATTGGTTGGTGTCCAAATATAGATGTGCTGCCCCTGCAGTGGTGGAACCGCTCAGATCCGGGGCTTGCTGTGGCTCGAGGGTCTCCAGACCCGGGGCTCGCGGCCACTTCAAATGCAAAGGTGGGAGTTTACAGGGGATAAGAGTTCGTCACGCCACCCGTGGTTCGCGGTAATGGGAGTACCGCCGCTGCCGTTGGAGTACCCAGAGGAGGTGGAGTGGGGCAGCAGATGACGCTCCCTCCAGGGTAGGGGAGGCCCCGGGACTCTGGATGATGGAGGTGTAGTGGAGCGTGGTGCAGATTAGCAGCAGGGGAGGACAGCGTACTCACTCAGGCAGTGTTGGTAGTGTTGCGACCTCAAAGCAGACTTTGACACAAAGGTAAACCAAGCCTCTGGGTGCCGCTGCCACTTCAGGGGAGCTCGTCCAGGAGTCCGCTCCCTTTGGTATTGCTGATGGTCTGTACCTTGCCTCCATGCACTGTATTTTAGATGTTCTGAGTGACCCCTCTGCTTGAAGCTGTCGGGGTCCCGCTCACCACTGTGAAGTAGGGAAGCCTTGCTCTCGATGGCTGACACTTGGGATTCAGTGGGCCGCATAAGCTGGAAAGCCATATCCCCCTCTTTGTGTTGATGCCTTCGATCTCTGAGCTCTTGGGTAAAGTTCATAAAGAGACTGCACCGGTACTGGTTTGGTTACTAGGTACTCCGGTGCCGACCATTCCCCAAAACTAAGCCTGACACTTTTCTCCAATACCCTGCGACCGGGTCTCTGACTCCTTCGGTCCCAGACACCGTCTGCGACCTAGCCAACGTCTCCCAGGGAGCTCCAACTCCCTCCAGCTCCTCACTCTTTGAGGGCTACCACTGCTCTGACTCTGCCCCCCCCCCACCAGTCTGCCTGACCCTTAGGCGGGTGGCCCTGTTCCAGCTAGACCACCCACTGGTGTGCCTGACAGGGTGTGGTGTGAGGTGTCACTAGGATTTGCATGCTGATGGAGCAATACCAAAAGTTAGGATCCCAGAACCATGGGGGGTTGAGTCCTGTACCAGAAGGAAAGGGGTGAAGTACCCTGTGACACCCTGACTAGTTCAGGGGCGTCACATAGAGATTTTTGAGGTCAGGGTCACATTTTGATGGCTTTTCCATTGTCAAAAATGGGAAAAAAAGCTCATTGTCACAATGTGACTTGTTGGATAACGAGCGATAGTGGTCCCTCATGCTAGAGGATATTAGTGTATTCCTAACCTCAGGGATTCTCCTGATGGTGGAGACGCCTGAGTCCCTTTCCCGGCCATGCACCTGACCAGACCTAATCTGATTTTTCCCTTCCCTTCCCACCAGGGAAGGGCAGGCAGGAGTGAGATGTTAAACACAAATGAAGACACACAAGGGAAAACCAAACCTCTGACACACTGCACACACATGATAGGACAATAAGAGATTCAGGAGGAAAACAAGAGCAAGAAGGATACTACAAAACAAAAGGGGTAAACTCCACAACCGCACAAAGCAGCAAGATAGTCTGGGACACCACAGCACACCAGAACAACTAAGATAAACTATAGCTGGCATAGGAGGGAGTACCCAGCCAGCATATATAGGCAGGGAACAGATGTGATAGGCTACCTCACAACAGATGATCAAATGGAGCAAACTTGATTAACTCTTGCTAGCCTGCTTATTAATCAGCACACAGCAGGTCGACGCCGGATTCCCCCTGCATTACTTTGCTCCCAAACACCAGAGAATCTCTCAGGAGGATTGTCACAATCTGCAATCTGAACAGGAACTGATGCCACCATGACAGTCGGCAAAGTTAGTGAAAATCTCTCTGTGACACTCCATAAACCTTACAAAACTTGGTGGTTTTTTGGTTCCCTAATTAGAGTACAGTTGTCTATTCTCCAATTCTGGGAGAAAGGGTAGACCTCCTAGTCTCTTGAGAGAGTTGGAAAATCTTCTTGGCACTACAGAAGCCTCGTGGACCTCTTGGAAAGTAATATCCATGGTCACCAGCATCCCAATGCACATTTCGGGGATGTGAATTGGAGCGATTAAAGCGAATCTGTCAGTACAGCAGGTTTTTGCTATGTAAGCTGAAGACTGCATGCTGTAAGGGTTGGCACAGAGAATTCAGGGATACCTGTCTTGTCAAGGCCCAATCTGTTGTTTATCTGCTATGTTTGATTAACCAGCAGGACTTCATTGCTCAAACTACAATGTCATGAATTCGGCAATCCAGCACACCCCCTCCTGTGATTGACACCTCACTCTCAATGTACAATCTCTATAGAGAGCCTACTGTTGGCAGGGACAGCACTCTCCGCTCTGCTACATGACTAATGCTAAAAATTCTGATTGTGTCAGAACGGCTGCAGCCAGTAATCTAAGTGATACATCATTGGATTCAGGATCTCCTTCTCTACATTATGCTGCTTTCAGATGAGGTAGCAAAAACCTGCTGACAGATCCCTTTAAGGGGACTCAGTGTTACATAGTTACATAGTTACTAAGGTTGAAAAAAGACCTAGGTCCATCTAGTTCAACCTTCCTCCACAAGTTCTACACCTGGTCACCAAGTCATTTATAACCAACAATGTTGTGTGTACTGAGGAAATCATCCAGCCCTTTTTTGAAAGCTGTTATAGTATCTGCCATTACTACCTCTTGTGGTAGGGCATTCCACAGTCTGACTGCTCTAACTGTAAAGAACCCTTTCCTATTTAGCTGTTGGAATCGCTTTTCTTCCACTCGCAGTGAGTGCCCCCTGGTCCTTAGTACTGTCTTCGGAAGAAATAAGTCATGTGCCAGTCCTTTATATTGACCACACATGTATTTATACATTTAAATGAGATCTCCTCTGAGACGTCTTTTTTCTAAGCTAAACATATCTAACTTTTTCAACCTGTCATCATATGTGAGGCCTTCCATTCCTTGTAATAGTCTAGTTGCCTGCCTTTGAACTGACTCTAACTTCTGAATGTCCTTTTTAAAATGTGGAGCCCAAAACTGGATCCCGTATTCCAGATGTGGCCTTACAAGTGATTTATAGAGGGGTAACAATACGTTGGGATCAC
This sequence comes from Anomaloglossus baeobatrachus, assembly GCF_048569485.1. NCBI lineage: Eukaryota > Metazoa > Chordata > Amphibia > Anura > Aromobatidae > Anomaloglossus > Anomaloglossus baeobatrachus. The sequence goes on from NC_134357.1 coordinate 498,362,202, forward strand.
GGGATCTAATCTCTCTTATTATACACCCTAGAATCTTGTTTGCTTTTGCAGCTGCTGCTGGACATTGAGTGCTGCTGCTCAGCTTATTTGTAATGAGAATACCCAAGTCCTTCTCCTGTGTTAAAAAATTGCACTCTCTATTCCCTTGCAAGAGCATTTTAAAAAGTTGCCAAGTATGGAATAAATTTTATTTGAGCAGGTTATACTAAGAAGCAAGATGTCGAAGACATAATGACCTCGTCTATGGTTTCCACCTGAGGTTAGGGGAGTTGGATTTGAGTTGTCCCATTTATCTAAAGGTATAAAATTTATGTAAACATATCTTATGTGTATTACAAAAATTTTTGGATCTAAACCCAATGTGTTTATGTAATGTGTCCATTGCCCTTTCCTGTACATACAGATAAGGGAATCCACCATTGATAGACCAGTCTGTCTTTGGCTCATCTCGCACTGGGTTTGTTCACATGTAAAAATTCATTACTACCCCATACGTATTTGATCAGTGGCTAATCACTGATTGACCAACTTGTATACCATATGTATGGGTTAGCGCAATATCCAATAAGCAGTCCTCCGAAAGGTCAGTGATCAGTGGCATCTCATCTTGTTGCTAATTTCTAATAAATTTCATATTTGTCAAAAAAAAAAAAAATAGATTGAAAGATGTAATAATTCTGACTGATGTGAAAATCAGTCACTGAGTCAACCTTACTACAGATTCCCCCGTATCGCGGAACCCCCTCAGCATTCAGAGTGCACTCAGCATTAATGATTGCTCCATTAAACAGTAATCAGACCACCCACCCCCGTCCCCCTGGGTATTTTTAACCTCCATTCAATGTATTTCTTCACAGTTCAGGCTATATTACCTCTGAAGGTATTCATGTAGTGTGTCATCTGCAGCTTGTCAGTGTAAATAAACTGGGGATGTCATCGATGTATCACAGACTCCCAAGTTCTCCCATGCAAAGAACATGCTTCACTACCTGGGCTATGCCATTAACCCCTGTCTTGCAATGGAAAAATAGATTTCCTATAGTGCTAATCTTTAGTTTTTTTGTAATCCAAATAGGTATATATATATATATATATATATATATATTATACATACACGCAGTGTATATTTTTAATACATAGCACCAAATCCCCTGTGTAGGCAAAGGTTATGTCTATCTGCATTTCCTACTACAGATATGGAGCTTACTGCAGCCCCCACAGGAGGGACCTCAGGAGCTTTCTGCAGCCACCACTAGAGGGAGCTCAGGAGATTGCTACAGCCACCACAGCCACCACAGCAGGGCGCTAGGGAGCTTACTGCAGCCACCACTAGAAGGAGCTCAAGAGCTTACTGCAGTCTGCAGCCACATCTAAAGCTAGATCAGGAGCTTACAGCAGCCACTACTGCAGAAGAGGTAGACCGGTAGCTTACTGCAGCTACCACTAGAGGTAGATCAGGATGTTACTGCAGCCACCATTAGAGGGAGCTCTGGAGCATACTGCAGCCAGCACTAGAGGGAGCTTATTGCATTCACTAATAGAGGGAGCTCCAAAGCTTACTGCAGCCACCACTAGAGGGAGGTCAGGAGCTTATTGCAGCATAACTAAAGCTAGATCAGGAGCTCAGCCATTACTAAAGCTAGATCAGGAGCTTATAGCAGTCACAACTAAATTTAGATCAGGAGCTTACAGCAGCCACAACTAAAGCTAGATCAGGAGCTTACAGCAGCCACTACTAGAGGTAGACCAGGTACTTATTGCAGCCACCACCAGAGGTAAATCAGGAGCTTACGTCAGCCACTGCTAGCATAGATCAGGAGCTTAATGCAGCCACCACTAGAGGTAGATCAGGGGTTTATTGCAGGCACCACTAGGGGTAAATCAGGAGCTTACTGCAGCCACCACTAGCGGTTAATCAGGAGCTTACTGCAGCTACCACTAGAGGTAGATCAAGAGCTAACTGCAGCCACCACTAGAGGTAGATCAGGAGCTTACTGCAGCCACCACTAGGGGTAGATCAGGAGCTTACTGCAGCCACCACTAGAGGTAGATCAGGAGCTTACTGCAGCCACCACTAGAGGTAGATCAGGAGCTTACTGAAGCCACCATTAGAGGTAGATCAGGAGCTTACTGAAGCCACCTCTAGAGGTAGATCAGGAGCTTACTGCAGCCACCACTAGAGGGAGCTCTGCAGCTTATAGCAGGCATTACTAGAGGGAGCTCAGGAGCTCCCAGCAGAAAATACTAGAGGGAGCTTACTGCAGCAGGGAGTGTAGTGCATGCAACATTAAGAACAACTCAGGAGTTTACTGCATTCCAGGAATTTTCTTCATAGTGTTTATAAATTAAATTCAGTAATTAGTCAATATGAAGTAAGTTAACTCTAGTGATAGCTGTAGATATTTTTTGGTTTTGGTTAATGTTGGCAGAATTGTGCAAACAGTGTAAAATTTATAGCCAGTCCCTCTGACTCTCACATCCTTCCCATGGTCACAGAATCCGGAATCACCCAAATATTCATGCTTGGCCTGTCAGTGACTTAATGCAGTTGCAAGCACGGACAAACAGCCTCTGCTCATTACAGCACAGATCTATGGGGATGTTTCCGAACTGCCTGACCCTGGCCATTAATATTAAATATCATACTCTGTGCATTAACATCTGTGTATGAAAGCATCCACCAGATCTATGAAGAGAGGCTGGAAGAGTCAGAGGACAGTCAGGACTTCTAAAAGCCTCGTGGATGAGAGCCGCGCGATGGAAACTGTTCACCATAAAGTATTAGAAAATCTGTAGCTGCTTTCTTTCAAACATAGCACCACTGTTGTCCAGATTTCAGCTTGGCACCATTTACATCGCTGAAGATTAAGCTAATCAAACAACTGTATAGCATTTAAAGTTTTTAACTAACACAGAAAAACAACAACATGCGTTTCGCATTCACAGCTTCATCTGGGAACCCAACTGCAGGGTGTCCTCTAGTGACCATCTAAGTTGTAAATGGTCGCTATGTATCGCAGTGGAGGAGGTCCTCTGCAATGTAAAACCTAAAATATTTACTATTGGACTTATAGACCCACAAGTCTTGTTACTGTATTATGGGACAGGTGTACGAATTGTTAGAGTGCTGAGTGGCTCTGGCTATTCACATACCTCCACCCATGGGTGTGTCTGGTGTGATATCTAAGACTGGTTGTTTGATCACATGTCTCTGTGTGCTTGGAAGCAGTTTACTTCCTGGAGGCACCCTGCGTGCAGACCACGTGTGTTTAGAGCTGGCTGGAGACTTCCCTGGAGATACACTGGCTAGGAGGCCAAGTGTCTAAAGAGCCTGTGGTCGCTCTGTGTTTAGGATGCAGCAGTTCTCCTGGGGGTCTGGACTGCCAGAAGTCAGTGTGTGGAGCAAGACACAGTTCCTGGACGGTGATTGCAGTGAGGCAGTTTCCTAAACGTCAGTGCTGGCATGAGTAAGTGTGTGGACCCTTGCTCAAGCTCCAGAAAGGTATCCTCACAAAGTCGGGTTGTATACTGACTGAGGTCTGCGAGCGGACAGCACTCAATACCTCCACTGGGATACTGCTGAGTAGGATTGTATCCGAAGCCATGCGGGCATACCCGCGGATGAAACAGACTGTGTCATATACCCTGTTTGTATTACTTTGAAGCTGCAAGAAGGCCTTTATGTTGATGTAATGCTGTTTGTGTGTGAATAAACCAATCGGACTGTTTAAATAGAAAACCATTCCTATGTGTCTTAAATTAGCAACCAAGCGACTATGAGTAAGGACCATGTTCTAGGGTCCGAAACAAGTCAGGTTTTGGTCATGTTTTTTAGTTTTGTATGTATTTTTAACATTATGATCTAAATAAAACAGAAGCATTTTTTATTCATCTTCCTGGCTGTTACGCTCACCGAGGAGCGGCGAGCGTCCGGAGGTGGACCCACTGGACCGTGTACCGGACTCCCCCGAGAAGGCGACCAGCAGCGAACCCCTATACAGGGACTGTGCGGCGCCTCCCCAGAAGGCCTAAATGCACGGCAGCCAGGAACCGGTAGTAGGAGTCTCTGTAGGGCCAGGTGTAGCAAGGTTGTGACGTCCACAGCCGGCAGAACACGGAAACGGCACCGGAGATGTTCACAGCAGGTGACGTCCACAGCAGGTACGGTACAGATAATGTCCACGGCAGGTAGGGTCCGGTGACGTCCACTGTAGGTATGAGCGGTGATGTCCACTGCGGGTATGGCCGGTGACGTCCACTGCGGGTATGTATAGATAGTGTCCGCGGCAGGTATGGCACGGTGACGTCCACGGTAGGTATAAGCGGTGACGTCCCCAGCCGGAATGGTATAGATGGCACTACAGTGAGACAAAGGATTAGAACCAGGTATCAAATGCACGGATATCAAATAATAGCACAAACGGCTCTGGGCACTGGCAATGCACTAATAGAGGCGTTGCTCGGGCGCCTGCTGCCAGGGGAGGTGAACTTAAATACCATATGGCAACAGGTGACCTCTGAGGTCACTTCCAGGTAATTGGGCGCTACCACTTTAAGAAAGGGGGTGTGGCCTCGCGCACAGCCTAGAATCAGACACTGCAGAACTGTGTGTGCTCTGCAGACAGGAAGAGGCTGAAGCAGCCCCAGGAGCATAATGTCTGACCCGGGAGTGAGCAGGAGCAGAGTCATGAGACCGGTAAGAGGAAGGCAGTCGCTGCCTGGGGCTATGACTGGGAGTGCAAGTGGGAGCCATGCTGGGACTGGGCACATGTGAGGGAGCGCGCCCCCCACGGGGTCTGGTGGGACCAGGCGCTACACTGGCTGGATTCCTGTTATGGTGCTGGATGTTTTTCTACATACTTTGAAGTTTGTTCCCCTTGGCCTCCAACCTGGTGATCCTCCGTGCATCAAATATTTTTTCATATTCAAGGCATAAAACCGTAGGCTGAATACTTTTTTTGTTTTTTGGTTGTATCATATACCCTGTTTGTATTACTTTTAAGCTGCAAGAAAGCCTTTGTTATGTTGCTGCAATGCTGTTTGTGTGTGAATAAACCAACTGGACTGTTTAAAAAGAAAACCATTCCTATGTGCCTTAAATTAGCAACCAAGCGACTATCCCCCAGTACATTCAGTGAGCACAGTCTCACAGTCTTTACACCTTTACTCATCAGCACTATTGATAGAATTTCATAAATTTGATACATGAGAATACCCCTTTAAGGCTAAGTTCACACTTCCGTTGTTTTGAATCAGTCACAATCCGTAGCCTTGAGGAATTACAGTATCCTGCAAAATATTTTACAGGAATCCTGTTTTTCCCCATAGACTTCTATTAGTCACCGATTGCGACTGATGATGCTGCGTTGCATCCGCTGCGTCGCGGTCAGTCGTTTTTTACTGACCGCCGGGCGGGAGCAACGCAGCCTGTAACGTTTTTTGAGCAGCGCGATCCGTAGGATTTTGCTGCACATGCTCTCTCTGGCTCCCTGCCCCCGTAACCAGGATAAACATCGGGTAACCAAACAATGCGCTTTGGTTAGTTACCCGATATTTACAGTGGTTACGGGTGCAGGGAGCCAGCGCTAAGCGGTGTATGCTGGTAACCAAGATAAATATCGGGTAACCAAGCAAAAAGTGCTTTGCTTATACCCGATATTTACCCTGGATACAGTGTGCAAGGAGGCCGACACTTCACCACTCGGCTCCACCCCCTCCCGCACTCCGCATGTGTACACACTCACACTCACACACACACACACACACTTGTCCTTAACCCTGCAGTCCCCGTGGCACTTAAGTCCTCAGCTCCACGGCCCCACTCGGCTCCGCCCCCCTCACGCTCCGCCCCCTCCCGCACTCCGCATGTACACATGCATGTAGACACACACACTCACTCACCTCTCCCCAGCCATGCAGACCGCGGCACTGACGTCCTCAGCTCCGCCCCCCGAACTCCTCCCTCCGAACTCCGCCCCCGAACTCCGCCCTCAGCACACAATGGAGTCCGACAATGAAATTCTTTCTTTTGCCATCCGTTGTCACCCGTTGTACAACGCATCAGTCACATGCGTCAAGCAATGCATGTGACTGATGCAAAACAACGGAAATGTGAACTTAGCCTAAGGGCGGCTTTGCACGTTGCGACATCGCACGTGCGATGTCGGTGGGGTCAAATCGAAAGTGACGCACATCCGGCGTCACTTTCGACATCGTACTGTGTAAATGCTAGATGATACGATGAACGAGCGCAAAAACGTCGTTATCGTATCATCGTTGCATTCACCGACATTTCCAAAATGCCGGTGCCGCGACAGGTACGATGTTCCTCGTTCCTGCGGCAGCACACATCGCTGTGTGTGAAGCCGCAGGAGCGAGGAACATCTCCTTACCTGCCGCCGGCGGCTATACGGAAGGACGGAGGTGGGCGGGATGTTTACATCCTGCTCACCTCCGCCCCTCCGCCGCTATTGGCCGCCTGCCGTGTGACGTCGCTATGACGCCGTACGACCCGCCACCTTAGGAAGGAGGCGGGTCGCCGGCCAGAGCGACGGTCGCAGGGCAGGTGAGTGCATGTGAAGCTGACGTAGCGATAATTTTCGCTACGCCAGCTATCACACGATATTGTACCTGCGACGGGGGCGGGGACTATCGCGTGCGACATCACAGCATCTGCTTGCGATGTCGCAACGTGCAAAGCCCGCCTAAGAGTGCCTGTTGGTTTCAAGGAGTATATGTATTAAAAATCTACGGACCCTTTAAGAAAATCCTAACAAAAGACTGCAGCTGTGAGCTGATGAATTCAGATAAGAAAAAAAAAAAGACCAACCGCTGGGTAGTTTTCCAAATCTCTGGCGTCTCACAATAACAGTTTCTGCCACTTTCAGCGGCAAGTGAGCGCTCCAAAAATAGCAATCACCATAATGTAGTCAGCACTTCAATGACGGCCAGGAAAATGGATGTGTAGTGAAATTAACAACGTATCCTGAATGTCAAAATACATCTGAAGAAATCTGACAGCCTCAAGTAGCTGAATTCACTGGACTAAGAGGGAAAGGACGGGGAACATTCCAGATGGATTAATTGACTCAAGCTGGAGGTTTTACATTTGTCTATACATTCCATGTTTTTTTATGTTCCCAAGTGAATATTGGGCTACACCTTAAGCATTTATACAGTTAAAGTTCTGCTGTCATTGTTTGGATTGATAGGCTTCTCCTCATGAATATGAAGTAATTATGTCATTGGGGTTTATTGATGGACAACAATGTATTCTAATGAATATGAAGTGTGTCAGTGATGACATCTAATCCATATATTTACAGGCTGTGTTCTCATGAATATGAAACAGTGATGTCATTGGTTTATGTATTTATAGGCTGTATTCTCCTGAATGTAAAGTGTATCAGTGATGTCACCAGTTCATGTGTTTACAGGCTGTATTCTCTTGAATATGAAGTGTGTTAGTGCTGTCATCAGTTCATGTGTTTACAGGCTGTATTCTATTGAATATGAAGTGTGTTAGTGATGTCATTTATCCATGTTATATTTACAGGCTGTATTCTCTTGAATATGAAGTGTGTTAGTGATGTCATCAATTCATGTTATATTTACAGGCTGTATTCTCATGAATATGAAGTGTGTTAGAGATGTCATTTATCCATGTTATATTTACAGATTGTATTCTAATGAATATGAAGCATGTTAGTGATGTTATTGGCCCATGTTATATTTACAGATTGTATTCTCATGAATATGAAGTGTGTTAGTGCTGTCATCAGGTCATGTGATTACAGGCTGTATTCTCATGAATATGAAGTGTGTTAGTGCTGTCATAAGTTCATGTTATATTTACAGGCTGTATTTTCTTGAATATGAAGTGTGTTAGTGATGTCATAAGTTCATGTTATATTTACAGGCTGTATTCTCATGAATATGAAGTGTGTTAGTGATGTCATAAGTTCATGTTATATTTACAGGCTGTATTCTCATGAATATGAAGCGTGTTAGTGATGTCATAAGTTCATGTTATATTTACAGGCTGTATTCTCATGAATATGAAGTGTGTTAGTGATGTCATAAGTTCATATTATATTTACAGGCTGTATTCTCATGAATATGAAGTGTGTTAGTGATGTCATAAGTTCATATTATATTTACAGGCTGTATTCTCATGAATATGAAGTGTGTTAGTGATGTCATAAGTTCATATTATATTTACAGGCTGTATTCTCATGAATATGAAGTGTTAGTGATGTCATTTATCCATGTTATATTTACAGGCTATATTCTCATGAATATGAAGCGTGTTAGTGATGTCATTTATCCATGTTATATTTACAGGCTGTATTCTCATGAATATGAAGTGTGTTAGTGATGTCATACGTTCATGTTATATTTACAGGCTGTATTCTCATGAATATGAAGTGTGTTAGTGATGTCATTTATCCATGTTATATTTACAGGCTGTATTCTCATGAATATGAAGCGTGTTAGTGATGTTATTAGCCCATGTTATATTTACAGTCTGTATTCTCATGAATATGAACTATTAATGATATCATTGGTCCATGTTATATTTACAGGTGATGTTCTCATGTAATATTTATAGGCTGTATTCTCATGAATATTAAGTGTCAGTGATGTTATCAGTTTATGTATATATATAAGCTGTATTCTCATGAGTATCAAGTGTGTCAGTGATGCTATTGGTTCATGTTGTATTTACAGGCTGTATTGTCCTGAATATGAAGTGAATCAGTGATGTCATTGGTTCATGTGTTTACAGGTTGTTTTCTAATGAATATGAATTTTCATGGGGATCTCACTGGTCAATGTTGTATTTACAGGTGATGTTCTCATCAATATGAATATGTCAGTGATGTCTTCAGTTCATGTCATATTTACAGGCTGTATTCCCATGAATACATTTTGATATATTCAAAATAATGGCAGACCCTGGTCAACCTATCAAGACTTGCGGAAGATCAATCTTCCTATAAATCATTCATCCAGCAAATCATCCATGGCTCGTGATTGAGTCGAAGGCTGATAAAGAGAAATTCACATGAATTTGAAGTGTTTCAGTGATGTCTTCAGTTAATGTTATAGTTACAGGCTGTATTCTCATGAATATGAAGTGTATCAGTGATGTCATTATTAGTTTATGTTGTATTTACAGGCTGTATTCTCATGAATATGAAGTGTATCAGTGATGTCATTATTAGTTTATGTTGTATTTACAGGCTGTATTCTCATGAATATGAAGTGTATCAGTGATGTCATTATTAGTTTATGTTGTATTTACAGGCTGTATTCTCATGAATATGGGGTTAATCAGTGATGTCATCAATTTATGTATTTATAGGCTGTATTCTCATTAATATGATGTGTATCAGTGATGTCATTGGTTTATGTTGTATTTATAGGTTGTATTCTCATGAAAATAAAACAGTGATGTAATTTGCTTAGGTATTTATAGGTTGTGTTCTCTTGAATGTAAAGTGTATCAGTGATGTCATCAGTTCATGTGTTTACAGGCTATATTCTCATGAATATGAAGTGTGTTAGTGATGTCATCACTTCATGTGTTTACGTATTCTCATGAATATGAAGTGTGTTAGTGATGTTAGTGATGTCATTGGTCCACCTTATATTTACAGACTATTATAAAGAGATTATATGAGCAGGGCTAGGTTAAAAAATAATATAGTACATAAATTTGGACTCCTCTACTCACTTAAGGGGGCTTTACACGCTGCGACATCGCTAACGATATATTGTCAGGGTCACGGTGTTTGTGACGCACATCCAGCGTCGTTAGCGATGTCGCAGCGTGTAACACGTATAAGCGACCTTAAACGATCTCAAAAGAGGCAAAAATCGTTGGTATATGAGACGTCGTTCACTTACCAAAAATCGTTGTCTATTCAGTAGCGAGGTTGTTTGTCGTACGTGCGGCAGCACACATCGCTATGTGTGACACCGCAGGAACGAGCAACAACCTCATACCTGCGGCCAGCCGCAATGAGGAAGGAAGGAGGTTGGCGGGATGTTCGTCCCGCTCATCTCCGCCCCTCCGCTTGGACAGCTACCGTGTGATGTCGCTGTGACACCGCACGTACCGCCCCCTTAGAAAGGAGGCGGTTCGCCAGCCACAGCGACATCGCAGGGAAGGTAAGTCTGTGTGACGGGTGTAAGCGATGGTGTGCGCCACGGGCAGCGATATGCCCGTGACGCACAACCGACGTGGGCGGGTGCGCTTGCTAGCGATATCGATAGCGACATCGCAGCTTGTAAAGTACCCTTTAGGAATAAAGGCCGTGATTCATCAAAGTGATTATGCTAGAATTCTGGTGTAAATCTCTTTTGAAAACTTGCAATTTTTTTGCTCAATGCGGGATTGTACAAATATTTTGAAACTTTTGCCATTTTTACACTGATTTTGTCTGGCTCCAATAAAATGGGTGGAGCTGAGGTGGGAAGGGGGCACGACGGGGGGGTGTTTCGCCACAGCTTGCCTAAATCATGAGGAGCTTTGGCGCTCATTACACCATAAATCTTACTCTAATTCCTGACTGGAAAAAGATTTTTGAAGAGGAGCACAGCAGCACGCACCACTTGACAAATAATCTTGATTAATTAAGAGGCGCGCTCCTCTTTATGAATTAAGAGCGTCTAATTCCAACTGACTGCAAAAGACTTTTGTTTAAGAACTGTTTGCCTCTGTGTCCATTGTCACTGTGGATTGGTCCTGATGCGCCAGAAAGAAAGGCGTCGAGTGGCATTCAAAAAGATATGACCTACACCACACAAGTCCACGCACACAGCCAGGACCTCAACCACCCTATGGGGTGACGAGGAGAAAAAGATCTGCGTCTCGCCTGCAACTACCACCCTAGGCACCCACACATGCACATGGCGCTCAGATCTACCTCTCTGGCCCAGACGCCACCACTCTACTGTCCAGAATCCCGGAGTGTCTATCAGCCATATCCTTTTTCTTCTCCTCTCGTGTCCTAAAGCTCAATATGGACAAAGCTAATCTCATCATTTTTCTTCCATCACACCTAACTACCTTAACTAATTAATCTATCACAATAAATTATATCACACTTGTCCTTGTACTAGAAGTTGACTGCCTCAGAGTAACCCTTGACTCTGCCTTTTACTTCAAACCTCTCATCCAAGCTCTTACCACCTCCTGCTGCCTCTAATCCAAAAATAGTTCCAGAATTTGTCCCTTCCTCAACTCTGATTCTACCAAAATGTTAGTGCATATCCTCATCATCTCCCACCTCGACTGCTGCAATTTGCTCCTGTGTGTCCATCCTGCTACCACTTTTGTACCTGTCCAGTCCATCCTTAACTCTGCTGTCTGACGCATCTCTTTCCTCACTAGTCCTCTGCTTCTTCCCTCTGCAAATGCCATCATTGGCTCCCAATTTTCCAAAGGCTACAGTTTCAACTACTAACACTTTCTTACAAAGTCATCCATAATCTGTCTCCTCCATAGAGTGGCATGCAAAAGTTTGGGTGTAAAGTACCAGGGAAGGGCAGCAGTGGGCGAGGGTTGTGGTCCTCAACCCACCCCGGCACAGTACAGACAAGAGGGGCAGAGTGGTGTATGGAGTGGGTGTGGAGGTGGTACCTGCGTGGAGCTGCTCATCTGAATGTCCATCCAGCTAGTCTGGATTCCGTTCACTACAACCGGCATCACACCTACCACTTCCAATAACGAGTCAACCACTTGTTAAAACTGTAACAACCTTACTGTATCATTCTTTCATACGCAGCTTTCATTTCTCAAAGGCAGTTTCTACACCATGGTCTTTTACAGGCATTACTTTCCTTTTAGAACCCAAATCTTCAGCTACTACCACCAAGGAGCGATTTACCCTTTCTTTCCGCAACCAAAGATTAAGCGTGTTGGCTGTTCTGACAGCTCGGCTCTTTAACTATGAGTGGATCCCTTCTGACTGGTTCCCCCGCTGCGCAGGCGACCCCACAGGCCACCTCTCTGGCCTCACAGGCCACCTCACAGGCCACTCACAGCTGCCGGCCTAAAGAAGGTACGCTCTCCTCTTCTCCTCCGTCCTACTGGGATTATGCTTCGCTACTGAAGTGCTCACACTCTACTTCAATGTCCTTTACTCCTTCTTCCTTCTGTCTTCTTTCTGTGCCTGAATCCTCCACCCCACCCGACTTCACTCTGCTACATCTGACCCTGCAGGTCCCTTCTCTTCTTATCACTACTTTTTATCTCCCTTGTACCAGGTAGCTTCTCTCCCTATATCTCTCCTGTGCTGGGGACCCTCCTCCCCCCCTATTAACCCATGTCGTCCTATCACTCCCTATACATTCTCTACACCAAGGGACGTGGTACACGGTGATACATAGTGGCGGACGGCCAAATTATACAGGAAAAATGCATACATCACTACATTACTCTAAAACATCTATAACACGTCTTCAGGGGCAGCAGGGCACTGGAAACACTTTTACATGGGCACCGCTGGTCAAAACTACTGGTATTGTGAACAGTTAAGCAAGTTGAAGATAAACTGATCATTTTAAAAGCATAAAGTTAAAGATGACACATTTCCTTTGTATTTTAGGCAATTTTTTTTTTATTTGCATCTCCTTTTTAAATTAGCAAAAAAGGAAAACGGGCCAATGCAATAGTTTGAGCACCCTACATGGTTAGTATCTAGTAGTACCCCCTTTGGCAAGTATCACTGCTTGTAAACACTTTTTGTAGCCAGCCAAGAGTAGATGTTGTTTTGCATACTTCTGACTCTGAATTTTATGGACGCAGGAGAGGTTTTCTGATGATTCTTCCATGAAGGCCATATTTGTGCAGACGTCTCTGAATGGTAGAACATACAGTTAGGTCCAGAAATATTTGGACAGTGACACAATTTTCGCGAGTTGGGCTCTGCATGCCACCACATTGGATTTGAAATGAAACCTCTACAACAGAATTCAAGTGCAGATTGTAACGTTTAATTTGAAGGTTTGAACAAAAATATCTGATAGAAATTGTAGGAATTGTACACATTTCTTTACAAACACTCCACATTTTAGGAGGTCAAAAGTAATTGGACAAATAAACCAAACCCAAACAAAATATTTTTATTTTCAATATTTTGTTGCGAATCCTTTGGAGGCAATCACTGCCTTAAGTCTGGAACCCATGGACATCACCAAACGCTGGGTTTCCTCCTTCTTAATGCTTTGCCAGGACTTTACAGCCGCAGCCTTCAGGTCTTGCTTGTTTGTGGGTCTTTCCGTCTTAAGTCTGGATTTGAGCAAGTGAAATGCATGCTCAATTGGGTTAAGATCTGGTGATTGACTTGGCCATTGCAGAATGTTCCACTTTTTTGCACTCATGAACTCCTGGGTAGCTTTGGCTGTATGCTTGGGGTCATTGTCCATCTGTACTATGAAGCGCCGTCCGATCAACTTTGTGGCATTTGGCTGAATCTGGGCTGAAACAATATCCCGGTACACTTCAGAATTCATCCAGCTACTCTTGTCTGCTGTTATGTCATCAATAAACACAAGTGACCCAGTGCCATTGAAAGCCATGCATGCCCATGCCATCACGTTGCCTCCACCATGTTTTACAGAGGATGTGGTGTGCCTTGGATCATGTGCCGTTCCCTTTCTTCTCCAAACTTTTTTCTTCCCATCATTCTGGTACAGGTTGATCTTTGTCTCATCTGTCCATAGAATACTTTTCCAGAACTGAGCTGGCTTCATGAGGTATTTTTCAGCAAATTTAACTCTGGCCTGTCTATTTTTGGAATTGATGAATGGTTTGCATCTAGATGTGCACCCTTTGTATTTACTTTCATGGAGTCTTCTCTTTACTGTTGACTTAGAGACAGATACACCTACTTCACTGAGAGTGTTCTGGACTTCAGTTGATGTTGTGAACGGGTTCTTCTTCACCAAAGAAAGTATGCGGCGATCATCCACCACTGTTGTCATCCGTGGACGCCCAGGCCTTTTTGAGTTCCCAAGCTGACCAGTCAATTCCTTTTTTCTCAGAATGTACCCGACTGTTGATTTTGCTACTCCAAGCATGTCTGCTATCTCTCTGATGGATTTTTTCTTTTTTTTCAGCCTCAGGATGTTGTGCTTCACCTCAATTGAGAGTTCCTTAGACCGCATGTTGTCTGGTCACAGCAACAGCTTCCAAATGCAAAACCACACACCTGTAATCAACCCCAGACCTTTTAACTACTTCATTGATTACAGGTTAATGAGGGAGACGCCTTCAGAGTTAATTGCAGCCCTTAGAGTCCCTTGTCCAATTACTTTTGGTCCCTTGAAAAAGAGGAGGCTATGCATTACAGAGCTATGATTCCTAAACCCTTTCTCCGATTTGGATGTGAAAACTCTCATATTACAGCTGGGAGTGTGCACTTTCAGCACATATTATATATATATAATTGTATTTATGAACATGTTTTTGTAAACAGCTAAAATAACAAAACTTGTGTCACTGTCCAAATATTTCTGGACCTAACTGTAGTACCACAACTCCAAAGTCTGCTAAATCTTCCTAAAGGTCTTTTGCAGTCAAGCAGGGGTTCTGATTTGCCTCTCTGATTTGTCTCTCTGATTTGCCTCTGTACTCTACGAGTAGCTCTCACAGAAATTTTCCAGACCTTATCTTAACCTCCACTGTTCCTGGTAACTGCCATTTCCTAATTAAATTTCAAACTGGGGCTATGCTTTGCTATCTTCTTATAACTTACTCCTGCTTTGTGGGCCTCCACTATTTTCATTTTCAGAGTGCTAGGCAGCTGCTTAGAAGAACCCATGGCTGCTGTATTTTTGGCACAAGCTTAGAGGAGGTTGGGTTTTTATAAAGCTGTGAAATTTACATCACCTAGCCTTTCCTACTGATGAACAAGCTATAACCATAGCAGGTTAGTTAAGGTCTAAAACATTGATCACCTCACCACCAATGGCGCTGCCATAACCCCCTCAACCAACTGTCTTCATTTCCATTATCCTGTATATTATATTCCCGCAAGGCCCCCTCCTGTCTGTAACAGTCTGTCATTGTTAATTTGTTCATTGTAATTTATATTTGTATTTTGCATGTAATCAATCCTCATATGTACAGCACTGGGAATCAATGGTGCTCGAAAAATAAATGCTAATAATAATTATTATAATACTATAGGCTGATCATCAGTTGATGTATTTACAGGCCGTATTCTCAATATGAAATGTATCAGTGATGTCATCGGTTCTTGTCGTATTTATAGGCTGTATTCTCATGTACATGGAGTGTCTCTGTGATGTCATCGGTTCTTGTCGTATTTATAGGCTGTATTCTCATGTACATGGAGTGTCTCTGTGATGTCATCGGTTCTTGTCGTATTTATAGGCTGTATTCTCATGTACATGGAGTGTCTCTGTGATGTCATCGGTTCTTGTCGTATTTATAGGCTGTATTCTCATGTATATGGAGTGTCTCTGTGATGTCACTAGTAAATTGTTAGGATGCAGCCTAGTATCTTTTTGACTCTGTGATGTCACTTATATATACATATACATACGGTCATACAAAGCTGGAGAGTGTTCATGAACAGGACAGAACATTACTGATGGCTTGTGCAGATAAACTCATTGTTGATTTCTAAACTGCTTATCTGATAAATTTCCATATGTGATTGGCATCGCGTTTATTCTAATTAAATTACAACATATTTTAGGTTATAGATTTCACTATCGGTTTCTCTCCATCTTGCCTGAAATACTGCTGATCGGGTTCCAAGACTGTAAGTTTATTTCAGAAAAAGCCATAAAAGAGTAAAGATTCTTGTGATTGTTTAGTGTGCGGTCCGTAATTTATGTAAATATATGCAGTACCGAGGATTACATGTGGAAATAGAGCAGAGCGAGAAAAGGAAACCATCCTGAAAGTGCAGGAGAAATGTTCACAGGAACATCTAATATTACCGCAAATACTGGTTTCATTCACTATAGAGGGTCATTATCCTGTACCCTAAATATCAGTGTCATTATCCTGTACCCCAAGTGTCAGCGTCATTATCCTGTACCCCAAGTGTCAGCGTCATTATCCTGTACCCCAAGTGTCAGTGTCATTATCCTGTACCCCAAGTGTCAGTGTCATTATCCTGTACCCCGAGTGTCAGCGTCATTATCCTGTACCCCGAGTGTCAGAGTCATTATCCTGTACCCCCAGTGTCAGTGTCATTATCCTGTACCCCCAGTGTCAGCGTCATTATCCTGTACCCCAAGTGTCAGTTTCATTAACCTGTACCCCAAGTGTCAGTGTCATTATCCTGTACCCCAAATATCAGTGTCATTATCCTGTACCCCAAGTGTCAGTGTTATTATCCTGTACCCCCAGTGTCAGTGTCACTATCCTGTACCCCAAGTGTCAGTGTTATTATCCTGTACCCCAAGTGTCAGTGTTATTATCCTGTACCCCCAGTGTCAGTGTCACTATCCTGTACCCCAAGTGTCAGCGTCATTATCCTGTACCCCAAATATCAGTGTCATTAACCTGTACCTCAAGTGTCAGTGTCATTATCCTGTACCCCAAATATCAGTGTCATTATCCTGTACCCCAAGTGTCAGCGTCATTATCCTGTACCCCAAATATCAGTGTCATTATCCTGTACCCCAAGTGTCAGTGTCATTATCCTGTACCCCCAGTTTCAGCGTCATTATCCTGTACCCCCAGTGTCAGTGTCATTATCCTGTACCCCCAGTGTCAGTGTCATTATCCTGTACCCCAAGTGTCAGTGTCATTATCCTGTACCCCAAATATCAGTGTCATTAACCTGTACCACAAGTGTCAGTGTCATTATCTTGTACCCAAAGTGTCAGTGTCATTACCCTGTACCCCAAGTGTCAGTGTCATTATACTGTACCCCAAGTGTCAGTGTCATTACCCTGTACCCCAAGTGTCAATGTCCTTATCCCAAAACTAAGCCTATCATACATGATCATTAGCTATGGGTGAGTGTGCTCATCACTGGTCATTACTCGATTGAGTACCGAGTATAATGGAAGCCAAAAGGAAACTCAAGCATTTTCAATCTCAGATGCTCGAGGCTCGATGGAGCAACTGTGATCACTAGTGATGTGGCACGCTCGCCCATCACTAGGGATCATATCTGCTAATTCTCTATACAATATATATCGATATGCACACAACATCATATGTAAGATCATTTCTGCTGGGCAACTACATCTTATTTGTAATAAGTCAGTGTATCTAATCCTATCGTGTGATACCCTATCAGAGTACCACAAGCCACTGCAGTGTATGTGTGTGAGGTCCCTGGTAATATTTAGGATTATGGTATTATAGGCCTCCGGTCTGCGGTGATTCACGCTTCCTCAGTTCTCCCGCTTCTCCAAATTGTCTTTGAAATTGAATCCTGGAGATATAATGCAGTGAAGTCTGTACTGTTAACCGTTTCATCTCATGGCCGTCTGCGGTGGAAGCTGATATCGCTGTTCAGCCCTTGCCTTGATTAGAAATGTGCGGACATCACTGGTACTTGATGGTCCATTAGTTGTGATGATTCTTCATCTTTTCTTGCAGAACCGATGAGCTTCTCCACACCCGGACATGATAATATGACCGCTTTGTGGCGAAGGTTACACGTTCACATGGCTGCATGGGCTTTCCACATTCTGCAATCATCTACATAAAATAATGTATGAGTGTAGATGGGCACCATCAGTATGATATCAATATGGGTGATTGATCCTTAATGCCACCTATGTGCTCATTAAGGTTCCTGTACACAGTATTTCACCTATTAAAGCTGCAGTTGGTGCTCCAGAGCCGTTCTTCCTCCTAAAACTGGCAGAGGTATAGTTAGAGTGGCTGCAGCCAAAGTGGCTGCTATGACTCGTGTGGACACAAGGGAGCAAGGCTCCAGCCATTATAGTTTGGATTCAAAGGGATTGCTCTCAACTTGGACAGCCCTCAATTTCTATATTCAAATGTGTAAAATAAAAACAACCTGTACTCACCTCCGATGCCGGCACCGTTCCAGCGACATCGGCACTGGGTCTTCTTTGATGTTGTTTTGCCAGGTCAGTCTTTTAGCCAATTAGAGGCCACTAATGGGCCACTTCACTCTCATTTCCTTAGGACGAAACAACCTTCCCTGGTGGACCTGATCTCGCATTGTCACGTTAGCACCACTGAACTTGCAACAACACTGTTAGTCTACATTTCATTTCCTGACCCACTTGGACTACTCTCCCAGTTCCCTTCATGGGGATCACTCCCACACTGGTATTTGTGATTGCTCTCCATATCTGTTTGCTCGGACTACACTCCAGGTCCTTATTGCCACAGTCCCATTTGCACAACCGGATGATTCCCTCTTAGTTTCTGGGCTCCTCCACTTGCCCTTGGCCCACTGGCTACTTCAAGTGCAGCTATCTGTTCCTCTGTTGCTTAAAGGGAACCTGTCATCAGAAATTGAGCTTTAAATCTAAAAGATTACCCCTCTGCAGCTCCTGGGCTGCATTCTAGCAAGCTTCCTGTACTTTTTGTGCCCCCTTTTAAACCAAATAAAACACTTTATAAAGTTGTACCTTTTTGCCTGCAATTCTTGTAAATTTTCCATGTGGGCGGGCCGTGTGGTGTCGGTTACTGTCCCTCCTTCTGGTTTACGCCGTCCCCCATTGCTTCATTTCATAGATCAGGACGCCGCCCACAGCGCCCGAGGTCCCGTGCACGCGAGGACTGCTGGTGACGTGGTCGCGGGCACGATATTATGGGCGGCGCTGTGATTGCATTGCAAGTGCCCGCCCATAATACCGTGGCTGCGTTCTCCCCTTTGCCTCCTGCGTTCTGCGCAAGCGCTGGCCAAATGATCCGACGTCACCTTTCCCATCTTGCCCTGCAGCAGGAAATAGATGGGAGGAGCGGATCAGGCCACCACAGGTTACGAGGAGACGCTTGCGCAGAACGCAGGAGGCAAAGGGGAAAGTGCGGTCACGAGGTTATGGGCGGCACTTGCTGATGACACTCACAGCGCCGCCCATAACCTCGTGCCCACGCAAAGAGTCACCAGCGGTCACACGTGCACACAGTGCTCGGCACCGCTACAGTCGCACAGCGCATGCGCGGGACCACGGGCGCCCAGGGGCGGCATCCTGAGGTTTGAAATTCAGCGTTCGTGGGGTGGCATAAATCTGCTGGAGGAACAGCAACGGATCCCAGAGAGCCCGCCCCCATGGACGATTTACAAAATTTGCATACGAAAAGGTACAAGTTTATATAGTATTTATTTTGGTATAAAAGGGGCCACAAAAACTATAGGAAGCTTCCTAGAATGCAGCCCAGGAGCTGCAGAGGGGGAAATTTTAGGTTTACAGGTAAATTTCTGATGACAGGTTCCCTTTAAGGTTGCTCTGTCTGCTGTTCATCTGACTGCTTGGCTGGAGTCACTGGCTATGGAAGCCACTTCAGGTAGCAGACGCATGTGTAGCGCCCCATGGGGCAAGTGCATTTAATCTACTCGTCGCCGGGCCGTAGACTGTCGTTGTCACGGGCGGCCTAGCCCGGCTCCGTTGCCCCGAGGCATACAGAAGATGGCTGGGAAAGGTGTTTGTCGTGACGCCACTGTGGAGACACGGGGCTCAGTGGGTCCTCTCGTCCACTAAAACCCTGCGCCTTTAGAAAGACAGCGTGGCTCAGGGCTCATCCCAACTGAACGCCGGCCTCCTTAACCGTGGGCGTAACACTACTCAGACAACACAGGGTGAGGGAACCACAATAATTAGACTTTATTGGATCCCCAAACAATTATTGGCACATAACACATAACCAGCAAAACACAAATGTAACAGGCAACAGAGTCTCACCCTTCCGCTGGCTCACCAGGGATTTAGAATGTCCATGCCTCAGAGGTTCCAGGGCTATTTACTCAAATCCAGCAGCACCCCGCTTTTGGCGGGCACCCACCGAGAAAAGAATAATGCCAGATTTAGGAAGCTGGCTGAGGTCTGCAAAGTCTGTAACAGGTGACTGAACTGTCCCAACCTGAGTGTCCTCCTTAGGTAGTCCTGGTATGATGATACAATCCTGGCAGCCGGAGTCGAAATCCCTAGGCTGTGGATATGGTCTCCAACCGGAACTGGAGCCCCTAGATTGAAGCCATAAGATATCCTGATCCTCTAGTCAGCTCCTGAGAGCTTAGACTGGATCCATCAGCATCCATCAACCTTCATCAACCCTGGTGGCTTAAAGAAGTCCCTTTTATAGCCATAACTTTCCCTTAGGATACACTGCGTCCTCATCGATTGGTTGGACAAGATTGCTTCTCCCATTGGATGAATTTCAAGCTGCATGGATAATGTTCATTTAAATGATGTGCATAGAAAGACTCAGTATATCTACATGGAGTCGGCAAGTCACCGACTAGACAATGGCTACTAAGGTAATAACATTATCAATACACAACTACAATACAATGATTACTGGAAAAGTCTGGAGAGCAATAGCTAAGCAAACATGATTAACACACATAAGAACAATAGTCTGGCTGAATGTTAAGAAACTTTAACCCATGAGAGTCCATGTCGTCACAGCCACCTGTGGTTGTAAAGCATTATCAAAACATTTCAAATAGCAAAAATATCAAAAACAGTGTCAAACATTTTCAAGTATTGGTTATAACAGCATGCATTGTCATAAACTATTGTCATTTTAAAACTAGTGCAAACTTCAGGCATTTAAAATATTCCCGTCAGCAGATAAAACATTTTCAGGTAAACATAATAAAGAATAGCGACCGCTGGAGTCTTTTTGTGCCACTGGTCAGTGCACCGCTTCCGGTCAACGCACTTTCCTTGTTAAGTGCAAAATGTTCAAACAAAAATAGGCAAGTGGAAATATACAAGTCACCCTAAGGCCTCCGTCACACTCACGTGCCTCCGGTACGTGTGTGCCTTTTTTTTCCACGAACCGGAGACACGGGCCCATGTGGTCCTATGTATTGTTATTGTTTTGGACACACATAAGTATTCAGGAACGGAACGTGTGTCCGTTCCGTACTTACGTGTGTCCGTTTTTTAAAACCACTGACATTTCTGTGTTGCTCCGGCAGCACGGGTGTCACACGGCCCGCACCCATACCACACGGATGTAGTGTGGATGCGAGCCCTTGTGACACGTGCCAGAGAAAGACACGTGTCAGTGTAAAAATAATAAAAACACATACTCACCTCCACCATACCTGCAGTCTCTGCCGCGGCTGTCCCCTGCATCCGTGCCCCAGTGAATTTGAACAACGCTTCTCCTTCACTGGGGGCCGGAGGCAGCGTCAGCGGGGCGTGGCTTTGGCCGGACGCTGTCATTCAGCACCACAGACAGCGCCGGATGATGCAGGTAGGCGGGACTTTCCATTCTCCGTGTGTTATAACGTATAACACACGGAGAACACGTACGTGCCACAAAAACGGCACACGGGGAACAAACCACCCCTTTAACACGTACATGACAAAAATGTTACGTTTTGTCATGTAAGTGTGGCAGAGGCCTAATTCTGGTAGGGTGCACAACGGGTGCAACTTTATACAAAGAGTTCCGACCACTGTCAGTCCTGTGGCCCGGTTGTCCTTATTAAATGCAAAAATCAACCAAAGGAAAAATCAATCGAATATATACACAGACAGAAAAATCAACCAGTAAGGTGATCAGTTACTGAGAATATTCCTTACCAGACTGTGGCAGGACATTCACTCCCAGTGCTTGGGTGCAGCAGTCTATAGTACCCGGTTGCTGTGTAGTTTTGGAAGAAGCGGGGACTGGCAGTGGGGAGACCGGTTTTGCAGCTGCCTCCTCCTGCGAACACAGTTCCACGTCCAGGGAGTACCAGCCCCGCTCTCCCTTGTGCAGAGTATACGTCACCAGGTCTCTGGCGAACAGGTCTCGACCAGGATGACCCCTATGGGGGCAGGAGGCGATATTGCGGCGGGAGACAAATACTTAATTTGAAAGTCCTTTTTCTGCGATGAAACCCCACTGTAGATCGAACTGGGAGACCACTCTGGTCCGTATCGGGCTCTGGTCCACCAGGTGGCTTTTCCGGAGTCGTTGCTTTGCAGCAAAGTTCCGGGTTTCCGTGGCTGCTAACCGATCCTGGCGTACCCTCTCCTTTTCCGCAAGTTTAGAAAGGGTGGCTTGGCAGATGGCCCAATCTCTGTCCTCATTGCTGATGGACTCCGGGGACAGAGGCTCCAGCTCAGCGCATGAATCTCCTCAAGATATTCCCAGGGGATCGCCACCCCGCGCCTCCAGGTCGGGCTCCGGGACGAAGGTGATTAAATCTCCTTCGGTGCAGATAGCAGCAGCCGGGTCCTCAACTGCCGGAAACGGTATCAACAGGTCGGCAGTCGGAGGTTGTACAGTAACCGGTTCCTCCTCTGCCGTGTATCCAGTAGCCAGGTCAGTAGCTCGGTCATCAGCTACCAGGGGGTCAAAGGTTCCGTCAAGAGCTCTTGAGGATGCTGGGCTGCTCGGTGGGACCTGAAGGGCGTCGCCGGTGGCAATGGCGACTGGGGTCTCTGCAATTTCCATTGCAGACTCCTCTGCCTCCATGTACTGCGATTCCAGTTCTTTCTGGGCCCGCTAGGCTCCCACCGCTCCCATCATGGATGCCTCCCATTCATGGATGGCGCCCATCTGCATCCTCCTCAGCATCTGGCTCACCCTTACCACCTCCGCCTCGATGTCTCGAGCGCTCCAGAACAGGGGTCGCACGTGTTGCCCCATGACGGCCAGGGTTTGCCATCGCTGACACCCGGCACCCCAGGTGGTCCCAGTACGTCCGTCTCCCTTGTGCTCCAGACTCTCACTCCATAAGTCTCGTTTCTCAGTCCACTTGCACACCAGGAGGCGGGGCTTAGCTTTTCTGCCTCTCTTCTCATGTTTGTTTCGTTTTCCTCTTTTCCCGTGTCTGTGAGGGGGATGGGCTTTGATTTTCATGCCCCTGTCCTCGCCAGCCCACGAAGGATGGGAATTCTTTAACCCTTTCTTGTTCAATAATGGCTAGTGGTCACAATTAAACAGTCTTTCAACAGTCCATAAGGCGCACAGTACCCAGGTTTTTGGCTGGGTACATTATCCTGTTCGTGACGCCAAATGTAGCGCCCTATGGGACAGGTGCATTTAACCTACTCATCGCCGGGCCGTCAACTGTCATTGTCACCGGCGGCCGAGCCTGGCTCCATTGCCCCGAGGAGTACAGAAGAGGGCTGGGGAAGGGATGATGGGGGTAGTAGTGAGATGTTTGTCATGACGCCACCTTTGGTATGCGGCCAGGGAATGGGCCGCCGCTGCTGTTGCTGTCCTCTGGGGCAGATGGTAGTAGCAGCAAGGGATGTTATCACTGTCCACAGGCAGAGCGGGCCCCGGGGAGGATGATGAGGGAAGTAGAAATGGCGGCGGGGGCGGCAGTACAGGTAATAAAGAGTCAGAGTCTATGGCTGCGGTTCTAAGGTGTTTTGCTCACTTTTGCACAATGTCGCTCACCCAGGTAATACCGGTCACTTGCTCCATTGAACCTGAATTCCTTTAGAGAACAGCCCGGTTTGGTGTTCAGTGGGTTTCTCCTTATAATGTCTGTCTGTGGGTCCCCTGGCTTGAAGCCACGAGGGGACCCTGGGTTTCACAAGATGTACTCTTAAAGCGAGGCCCCGGATCCTATATGGCACTGTGCTGTCTGGCGCTGTGTGGGCAGGGAAGCTTGAAACTTTCCCCGTCCAGGCAGATACTGGAAAACCAACATGAGTATGATCTTTCCTAGGGTCCTGCTGCCCTGTGTGGCGTCGGTTCAATGGGTAGCAGAGATCACTCTCACTGCGGCAACCATTGTAAACTTCTCCTCCTTCCCACCGGAGCACCTGTAGATGCGACTGCTTCGCTGATCTCCTGCTGGAGAACTCCTTTAACTGTTGTAATGGCTACTCCCCCCCCCCCCTGCTGGCTGCACCTCCCCCCTCCCAGGTCCTAAGCTAGTGGGACTGGGACCCCTGTTGAGGGCATCCTATAAATGCTTCTCTGTCGGTGACCCCTTTATTACCCGACCCTAGCCCAGTCGCCAGTGGGAACAGGGCAATGTGATGTGTATTGAGTGTGTAATGTGGGGAAAGCGGGACTGACCTCCTCATGAACCGGGTTTAGCATTACACCCAATGTTGGGTGCAATACTCTGTGGCAACTGAAGTCTCAGGGGCGCCACACATGCACTCTTTCTCTCGGCTCTGTTCAACCAGACTTTGGCTTTTACAGCTAATTCAGGCAGCATGCATTTGTCCTTCCTCCTATCTCCTATAAGAGGGATTCTCACTTTCAGAGTGGTTTCTTCCTACACTACCTTATTGGCCACCAGTTGCCTATGCACGTAGCAATCTTCCCTCTGTAACCTGATGCAATAGACAATTCAAGATGTATCCATTACTCATCTGCTAAGCACCACTTAGGAACATGCCTCTTACTACATAGGCCCACTGCAACTGACACAGGCCTTCTGCAACTGATGCAGGCCCTCTACAACTGACGCAGGCCCTCTGCAACTGACGCAGGCCCTCTGCAACTGACGCAGGCCCTCTGCAACTGACGCAGGCCCTCTGCAACTGACACAGGCCCTCCGCAACTGACACAGGCCTTCTGCAACTGATGTAGGCCATCCACAACTGACACAGGTCCTCTGCAATTGATACAGGCCTTCTGCAATTGACACAGACCCTCTGCAACTGACACAGGACCTATACATCTGATGCAGGCCATCTGCACCTGACACATGCCCTCTGCAACTGACAAATGCCCTCTGCAACTGACACATGCCCTCTGCAACTGACACATACCCTCTGCAACTGACACAGGCCCTCTGCAACTGACACAGGCCCTCTGTAACTGACACAGGCCCTCTGCAACTGACGCAGGCCCTCTGTAACTGACACAGAGCATATGTATCTGAGAAGGCCATCTGCAACAGACACAGGCCCTCTGCAACTGACACAGGCCCTCTGCAATTGACAAAGGCCCTCTGCAACTGACATAGGCCCTCTGCAACTGACGCAGGCCCTCTGTAACTGACACAGAGCATATGTATCTGAGAAGGCCATCTGCAACAGACACAGGCCCTCTGCAACTGACACAGGCTCTCTGCAACTGAAGCAGGCCCCGTGTAACTGACGCAGAGCATACGTATCTGACGCAGGCCCTCTGCAACTGACACAAGCCCTCTGCAACTGACGGAGGCTCTCTCCAACTGACACAGGCCCTCTGCAAAAGATACAGATAGTAGGGAAACCAATCCCTAAACACACAGAATTAAATAGAAATATTGGTGCTGTCACCATATTGCGTTCACATTTGCTGCAATAAGCAGCAAGCCAGCTGCTAAATCTTGCCCACAAGTGGCTAAAACCAAAAATTCAATAGAATGTGAAGTGAACTATGTCCACCACCCAAAAGGATCCCCTTGATAAATGACCAGTCTGAATATATAGAAAGGATCCTACCTATATAGATGGGAATTAAGTCCTGTGATGATTGTCATCAGGGATCAACTGTTACAATATTACGATCGGCTTTTTGTGCATGCTAATGATTGACGTTCATGGCTCTACGCAGTGCTCCGGCCATAAGCGCTACAACAGGTTAATCACAGTCATATAAAGAGATCCTCCCTAGTCGGTGTGTCATCACCCACTACAAAACAGTCCGTGGATTAAGAGAAACTTATCCTATGCGTTTCGAAGCATTGTCCTTCTTCCTAGTCCCTCTGCAACTGACACAATAAGTAGGGATACCAATCCCTAAACAGATACACAAAACATTGCTGGAAAAGAATAGACAATTAGAACATAGACAAGTCAACTGAACACAAGTCCATATGAGGGTGGGAAATACATAAATCTCACAATCAGTGGGGTGGCCTGGCAATAAAAATACAATAACATATACTGTAGAACCAAGCGGGGCAAAGGAACAATGCAAAATCATAGGGGCAACATGTTAACAGGCAAAGCGGCTAAAGGATGATTATAGTCCACTTTCACTTTCTTATATATTAAGGGGTCTAACTTTATTTTTGGGTTTGAATATATCCTGGGGTCTTGTCTAAAGCCTGAGTTTATTTAGGGGGCTGGTCTATGGTTTGAATTTATCAGGTCTCAAATGGGGTTTTCATGTACTTAGAGATCTTGTTTGGGTGCTCTGATTACTTAGCTCTGGTCTCAAGTTTGGTTTAAGGCCTTCTCTGGAGATATCATGCATTATTTTGGGCACATATGGTGGCACAGTATTTTTTGGGGGAAACAATAATCTTATTTACCATGACTTAGCCAACAAGTTTGCCCTTAAGCTTCAAACTCCATGTTACTTCTCTCCAGATCTTTCGATCCTTCATGTTACATGGTGCCTTTGCTGTCTACAAAGATTAGTATACAAGAGTTTATGTGATAGACCCCTGATTCTTGCGATTCCCAAACCGTCTTTTATACCCCCAAAAAAGGAGTTCATTACTTTTACAACCCATCGCCGTAATCAGTCTCATGGTTCTGAAAGACATCATTCATGGTTAATCCACGATGGATGTTACGCGGGAACGTGTTACAATTAATTCCATTTTCACAGTGACGTATTTCTCAACGTTGAAGTGTTAATGATTCCTGAAGGACTTTAGTAATCAAGGAAAAGGTTTTTGCCAATTTAGTGCTGTAAACCCCCCTGGCATTGAAACAACTTGATGAATGAAGCCGGGATGGAGGGGCCATGCTCATTTTTTCCAAGGTCTGATATGATGTAAATTCTGGGATTTAAGCATTAGAGTAGCTGCCCATGTTCCTCACCTCGCTGGGTTTGTGTTGAGTGGGCCGGGAAGTGTTTGATACTTTGGCATATGGTGTATGATTATTTCACTGCTTTACACATTCTTATACAGTTACACCAGGACTGATGCAGACCAAGCAGAATGTGTTGGCATCGCTGCAGACCCCGTCCTCGTAATGAAGTCTATGTTTCTTGAACTTACTGTTCCTCGGTAAACACATTTCTAAGTCAAGGGATTAGAGGGCAAAAACTCTCAGAAACATGCAATAACCAATTAAATCAAACTTGTAAAAAGAGTAGTCCTCCTCGGGAAACCTAATGATCACAGATCCCAACAATCGGGGGATCACACTGGTTATTTCACACTCTCAGTGATGGAAATAAATGAGCTTGGTGCACTTGTCAGATTGCAGAAAATATTCCATATAATACAACCTCTAAACCTTGGTAACCCAGACTGGACCACTCATCTTCTTCGTTGTGAATGTATAGCGCGTTTAGTCAACAGGGCTCTCTCATGACAGAGAATCCTTGAGTCATCGATAGAGGTTTGGTTGCACTTGGGAGACTTACCAACTCTTCAAAGTGTCCACAATGTGTACTCTTTTTCTGGGAGAGTTGGCAAATATAGGGTATGACCATGGGCATCCATACCACACACTCAATGTATGTGGCTGCTTGACGAGAGGAGGCACCTTGAAAAGAATTTGGCCCATCCTCTTTGCTACTGGAAGGCAAGATCCTTTTATTGGACTAGTGCTGGCTGAAATGTTTTGTCAAGCCATGTGGTTTGCTCTTGAAAGTCTTTAGGGGTTGTTGGAGGGTGACGTAACCAGACATGAGTTAGAGTGGTGAACTCAAACTTGGTGAAAGATATAGTTGGATTCTTTAAAGTCCCAAATTTGCCAGTACTATTATGAGACCAAGATGTCCTATCCAAAAATAGTCTGGGTTTACATAAACGCCTGCCCATTATGTGTTATTTCCACCCACTTTGAGAATTTATGAACAAACATGTTGGCCAAGAAGTAGAAAGTGGAGAGAATCTCTGTGGCATAGTAGTGTCCTTGTAGTACAGTCCCAAATCATAATGGACTTGGTGGAGTAGACAGTTGTAGGGGTGGCTTAAGGAGAGTCAGAGCCACCCAACTTTCAGAGTAAATTTGAATGGAGAGGACCTAGAGAGTGGTCTGTGGGTGTGAAGCCTCTTAAAACCCCCAAGAAAGCAAGTCTCAGAGAGCATTGATAAAACCTCAAATGGACATCCTGAAGGTATTCTTACGATTCCTGCTAGTGGTGTGTCTTGACGCAGTGAATGACAGTACAGCTATTCAATCTTGGGTAGGGACGTGCTGAGCTGTCAGTATGGTGATGGACAGTTCAGCTGTCCTATCAGATGCCAGGGCCTGGTAAGCTGTGATTGACATTTTAACCGCCCATTTTCTGGATCGTGCTTGGTTTTCTCTATATGTGTCTGTGCCCCCCCCCCTGAGGGTCTAGTCGCCACAGAGGTACTGCACCTCAACGAGAGGTATGGAACCCCATTCATGATAAGGAGGAGGGCATAGGCCGATGTACACACACACTCTTAGTATAGAGACACCATATCAAGCCAAGGTTAGGGCAAGATTGCTCCTAAAGGAGAGCACAGTCCTGGAGCCAGTCTGGAGGTGGGGTTTTAGATAGTGGGTGGCACTATATAGAACGGAGTGAAGAACAAAGTACGACACGGAGGAGAGAGGTCCTGAGGACTGGAGCAGGAGGAGATTGTCCTAGGACAAGTTGGAAGTTCAGAAAGAAAGGAAGAAGGGGTCTTAGAGTCACGGGGAGTGGGAAATCCACCGGTGGGCTCGCATCCACATCCGACGCACCGGTGTGGAGGGACTAGGCCGCAAAGGGAAACCGGCCCCTAGACTAGTGGAGAACAACCAGGATCAGGTAGCAAACCAGAGGCTGAGGTAACTTCATGTGCCAAAGCCACAGCCACGCACAAATCCACTGAAAAGGTGACTACAGAGGGCTAAGGGATAGGGCAGAAGAGCCTCCCAAGCTAGGCCCACGGACAATGGCTCAGGGCACTGTGTGTGAGGCGCAGGGCAGGACGGCAAACCAAGCGCAGGAAGATGACCAGGAAAGGGACTGCAGAAAGGGACACAGGTTTTGTGTCTCCAAATACCTGGGGATTGGCTGTATCCCGTCACCACAGGACTGAGCACTCCAAGAGCAGCATTTGACCGGTTGGCCGCAATAATCTGGAACTGGGAACTGTGAGTAAATAGCTAATGACTCCATCCCGCTGTGTCCTGGATTCATTGTCTGCGCCGCCAGCCCCGCACTATTCAAAATGCCTCATCTGCTAGAGGCAGCACATTCTGCCCTGGGGCCCTGCTCCACCTGTGGGGAGCTGTACCATCATTGCTGTGTCACCATCTGTCCCAGCGGTCCCATCCAGCAGTGTCGGCTATACGTTGCCGAATACCACAGGTGGCATCATGACTCATTATCCCCTGTAAATATATCCCCTCATCATTTGTAAATAAGGACACCGCCAGGGTCATGGAATCGGGCCCTGCTGCTGTGACCTCCTAAACAGAACTGTGGCCTGGTTTTGAGTGCCCCCATGGCCCTGGTGGGCGTGTTATGTTTTTTTCTGAGTTATTACCTTGCCATTTAACTGGTACCCTGCCTTCAATTACTGCCAGTTGTAGCTAATGTTCGGTAATGTCTGTGTGCTTTTGGTTCTTTTCCTCTGTATTTGATCTATTGTTACCTGACCATGACCCTTCCTGTTCAATGTCCGTTTGCCCAGTCCCTTTGTCTTTATCCGCTACCATCCTGGAATTCTGACCTTGGGCCATTGTGGCGCCCCTGACCTAGTCAGGCACCACTAAGTACTGCACCCATGCTGGGTGAGTGCAAATAGGTAATCGCAAAGGCTGAGTAGGGTGTGTACGCACAGACACATAGTGACCAGGTCTCACACACACACCTTAGAGGGGACCCCTGGGCAGACCCAGGAGGGGGCGTGGCCTCCACATCTCAGCTAGTGGTGGGTGGAGAGGCTGGAAGTTAGTGTGCAGTGGTAGTCAGTCAGAGGAAAGTGGAAGAGGAGGACATGCCAGTCTGAAGCGGAGAGCGGGCACGCAGACACGCTAGTCAGACCCTGTATGTGTAGTGGCTGTTTGCGGGGGAGTTCGGTTGCCACACAGTCAGCCTGAAAGATACCTCAGGAAGAAGTGAGGTAGTTGAGTACGGGGACTCCTTGTAGACCAAGCACGCACAGGGACAGGTCCCTAGAGCCAGACATCCATTTAGTGGTCTGCTAAAACCTGCCGGTGAGGACACTCAAGGTGTCTCACCAACCAACACAGAGTCCGCAGCATCAGCAGCAACGAGGGGGCCCATAAGTGAGATAGGGCAAGGAGCCATCTTCACTTGGTCCACGCTGCCAGCAAACATCTTATCCTTTTGTATATGATAAACCTTCTTGGTATCTGACCCAGACCTATAGACTACCCAACCTCACGGCTAGCCCATGAGTAGTGACTAACGTCACAGGTATGACCTAAGCATGATCAAGTTGTTGTGGGGGCATAAAGGAGAAAAAGGGACAAGGCTAAAGTAACAAGAGCAAAAAACGAGCAAATAAAGCCGCAGTTAAGACTGAAACAGTGGAGGACCCCTTTATTCTTTATGATTGGTTTGCTACGATCTATACCTCCATATTACATATTATAACTCCGACACAGCTAAAACATTTTACAGGAACCATAGCGTTTTATCATCCTGTATAAATCTTTCTGTAATCGTATATGACAGCCTTACACGGGCCAATTCCAAATGCTTCCATCTAGAGGCCCCAAGTATAAGACGGGTGTATCTCCTATGCCAACTATTACAGGTCAACGATGCCAAAAAGCTAAACAAAACTTTAACGAAAATCAGGTATCTGTGTCCTCAAAGCCTGGGAGCTCGGGAAGTGATATATTGGATGTGACACATCAAATACAAACTAGGTAGACATAAAAGAAGTAAGGACAAGCCATGACAAACAGAAAATAGAAAGGATCTGCTAAAGATTCACGGTTCATGGACATGTTTGAAATAAGGTTCAGGGTGAAAGGGATAAATCCAGATTTGATTTATGGCTGAGGTTCTAAATCAAGTGCAGTAATCCTCTTAGTAAATCATTGGAAACATATTGTTCGGTAGCGTTATTTGAGGTGCGCAGACAGAAGGCTACTGTACTGGGATCCAACTTGTGTGTCAGGGGATAATTGGTTATGGGAACGACTTCAAGACGTAATTTATGACTATGGACCGTGTTCAGTTGTCAGGTTAAGGGAGTTAGCACAGGCATATGCTGACGGGTAATGGTTTAATGCCAAAGAACATGGAAGACAAAAATGTTCTGCATGTTATCGGTGTATGGTTTCATTGCAATATATCATAGTAGAATATAGGAGTTGTGTTTTCATTTATTTGAAATTGAAATCATGTAGATTTTTATTTTTATGAACTATGAAGCTTTCTGGAAGTGTAAGAGATGCATTGTAAACAGTTTATACAACCATGGTACAAAATGTAACAGCAAAATCCATCTTTAAACTTCAACTCAAACAGGCTACTTCAGACAGATTTGGGTCTAGACACTCCATCTAGCAGATCAAAGAGGCACCCCAGTCTTCACCCTTTAAGAGTTATACAAGAATCTGGTATTACTTTTGAGCCCCTGGGTTTTGTCGTTGAAGTAGCTACTGGCTGAAGAAGCCGAGGCAAGAATAATTTGAGTAGCCGGGTCAGTAACTTGGGAGATGAAATCAGGGACAGAATCAGAAAACTAAACCATACTCAAGTTAATAGCCGGGGTCATATATCAGGAAATCAGTCAAGATACATAAAGATAAATATATCAATGCCAAAAGGTAAAAAAAAAAGATGGTATCAGCCCCATAAAAGATTATACTCATAACAGGATAATGATAGAGGACAAAGAAAAGGCTGAGATATTAAACAGATACTTTTCTTCCGTGTTCACCAAGGAACTGAGTGTTCCAGGCATCATTTAACAAGGCAAAAATCAAAGTCCCCCCTCCCGATATAAATAATTTAACATATGAAGAAGTACGCCTGTGTCTGAGTAAATTAAACATTGACAAATCCCCCAGGCTAGATGGCATTCATCCACGGATATGGAGGAAATTGGAAATTGAGCTCTGTAATTGAAAGACTGCTGTATCTTTATCTTCTTAGACTCTCTTGTAACAGGGTTGGTACCTCAGGATTGGAGAATGTCTGACGTGGTAACAATATTTCAGAAAGGTAAGAGGGTGGATCCAAGCAACTACCGCCCCATAAGTCTGACATCAGTAGTGTGCAAAGTTTTTAAGGGCATTTTAAGAGATGACATGCAACGATATAATAGAGAGAATAATATAACAATTGATAACCAGCATGGATTCATGAAAGATAAGTCCTGTCTAACCAACATGTTGAGTTTCTATGAGGAGATAAGTGCAAATCTGGATATTGGTAATTCAGCTCATATTTATTTGGACTTTGAAAACGCATTTGATACTGTACCACATAATAGTCTTATACTGAAGCTCCAGAAGCAAGGACTAGAGGAAACTATATGCAACTGGGTAAGGAATTGGCTAAAAGATAGGAAACAAAGAGTAGTTATAAATGGTACATTCTCTAAATGGGCTATAGTCAGCAGTGGAGTGCCGCAGGGATCTGTGCTAGGACCGATTCATTTTAATCTCTTTATTAATGACCTTGTGAATGGGATTGATAGTAAAGTGTCAGTCTTTGCTGATGACACCAAACTATGTAGGATATTAAAAACGGACCTTGAATGTACAATATTCCAAAAAGATCTGGATAAGATGTCAGAATGGGCATACTTGGCAAATGAGATTTAATGTTGATAAATGTAAATTACTGCACCTAGGACGGAATAATTCTATAGCTGCATATACATTAAATGGATGTAAACTCGAGACTACAGAACAGGAGAAGGACTTGGGTATTCTCATTACAAATAAGCTGAGCAGCAGCACTCAATGTCAAGCAACAGCTGCAAAAGCAAACAAGATTTTAGGGTGTATAAAAAGAGATTAGATCCCGTGATCCCAACGTATTATTACCCCTCTATAAATCACTTGTAAGGCCACATCTGGAATATGGACCCAATTTTGGGCTCCACATTTTAAAAAGGACATTCAGAAGTTAGAGTCAGTTCAACAGCGGCTAACTAGACTACTACAAGGGATGGAAGGCCTCCCATATGATGAGAGGTTGAAAAAGTTAGATTTGTTTAGCTTAGAAAAAAGACGTCTCAGAGGAGATCTCATTTCTATGTATAAATACATGTGTAGTCAATACAAAGGACTGGCGTATGACTTATTTCCAAAGACAATACTAAGGACGAGGGCGTATTTGCTGCGAAGAAAAGAGATTCCGGCCACTAAATAGGAAAGGGTTCTTTACAGTTAGAGTAGTCAGACTGTGGAATGCCCTACCACAAGAGGCAGTAATGGCAGACACTGTAGCAGTCTTTAAAAAAGGGCTGGATGATTTCCTCAGTACACAAAACATTGTCGGTTATAAATGATTTAGTGACAAAATGTATAATTGGTGGAGGAAGGTTGAACTAGATGGACCTAGGTCTTTTTTCAATCTGTGTAACTATGTAACTATCTAAGATATGGTCAGACAGTCAAAGGGCAGGATCAGGGTTGTTAACAGTGGCAGTCAAAGTCAGGTCTAGATCAGCGTACAACAACAAGAATAAGTGCAGAATCCAGGGATACTCTAAACTCAATGTCTAGCAATTCCCTGCAAACTACTAGGAGTTTAAACAAGGTGTGGCGCTACCCCATTGGCCAAACCAGCAGATGTTGACTCCTTTAGAGCTTCTGGATAACATATACCCATTAAACTTGGCCAGATGGAAACACAAGTTTCAGCAACACCAGTATTCATGTCGGGACAAATATATGCCGCCTGTGGATAATGACTGTGATGTCTCCATCAGCAGCATGACCTGCACAGTGAAAATAGCGATAAAGGCAGATGTTCCTGGAGCAGGTATTTGTTGAGATGTGACAATACTTTATATGAAACACCTCAGAATCTGTAGGTCCAGGATTATCAGGAAAGGTATAATGGAAATTCCTGATCCGGTTGTCAGCATTGATCTTACTAGCCGGAATCCAGGATCTCCCTTTTGGAAAGAAAAAACAAAAAGCCAGCACTAAATGTGCACTACAGCACTAAAAATTCCAAACTGTACTTATTAAAATTTGAGATTTTTGGCAAAAAATTGCAATTTCTTGAGCTACCCCGCCACGTCACGGCAAATCTTTTTGGGGCAGTCCTACACTAAAATATTTTTATATAAAATGTGCCATACGGCCTCACATATGAAATAGTAGAACTGTTCTCAGCAGCACTTACTTGATGTTTTTCAATCCTGTACCCATGACTGAATCATGGCTGTGGGCGGGACAGGCAAATGCTGCATGAAGTAAACAGCCTGTGGACAGGGCCTGATGGCTGAATGTGAACAGCCACCAATTGCCAAAATCAAGACAGGTGGAATACATCCCAAATAGGGGTGCACGGCAAGGTGGGGGTCAACCACCGACCAATTCAACAAAGAAAAAACAAGAGAGCCAGCACTAAATGTGCACTACAGCACTAAAAATTCCAAACTGTCCTAATTATTAAAATTTGCGATTTTTGGCAAAAAAATTGCCGTGAAGTGGCGGGGTAGCTCAAAAGGTTGCAGTTTTTTGCCTAAAATCTCTAGTTTTATTAAAAAGTACAGTTTGGAATTTTAGTGCAGTGCACATTATGTGCTGGCTCTCCTGTTTTATTCTTTATCTCTCTTTTGGACCCTAACCTCTCCAATAAACCAGATATTGCGACGACAATCTCACCACAAGGTAAGGTAAGGTGCATCTGACCATCCCAGGAGGAGGAAGAGAATCCATAACAGGGTGAACCGACAATCAAAATGCTTAGACCAGAGATATGTGTAAATTTGGGCTGAAGAAACCTTTAGTTTGATGTTTCCAATGAATTCCCACACCCTGTCCCCAACACCAAAACACCATTCCACATGTGAGCCCATGCTCCTTACAGTCCCAAACTATTGTTGGCCACCAAACAAACATGGGTACCATTCAAAGCAGAGCGGCATTTACCAGTTGCACTAGTCACAGGCAGGACAACTCTCCTGCAGAATTGCCAATCTGACTAGCTTTATTGTCCCCCGTCCTCACCCACCAGCGTGATGAGACCATGGGTAGAGTGTCAGTGAGATTACCACAGCAGCCACATGCTGTGCAGTCTGCACCCTCGCTGCTCTCTGCACCTCAGAGGAGGGACTTGGTGAGACTGTGATGTGATTGGTGCTAGGTGATTACAGTCGCTGCCTGGATCTCTGCTCCTCACTCTTCTCTTTCAGTTTTAAATACTATTTTATGTGAAACTGATATGTGCAATAGAAAATTTGATCTCTTTGCATCAATTTTGGGAGAGTGTGGACATGGCTATGTATGCTACATGTGGGACAAGGAAAGTAGGTTATATATTCTATATGTGGGGGTGGGAGGCTAGGCTATGTAAGCTATATGTTGGAGAGGGTGGAATAGGCTATGTATGCATATACAGTTAGGTCCAGAAATATTTGGACAGTGACACAATTTTCGCGAGTTGGGCTCTGCATGCCACCACATTGGATTTGAAATGAAACCTCTACAATAGA
Source organism: Anomaloglossus baeobatrachus (assembly GCF_048569485.1). Lineage (NCBI taxonomy): Eukaryota > Metazoa > Chordata > Amphibia > Anura > Aromobatidae > Anomaloglossus > Anomaloglossus baeobatrachus. The sequence goes on from NC_134357.1 coordinate 498,397,847, forward strand.
ATTCAAGTGCAGATTGTAACGTTTAATTTGAAGGTTTAACAAAAATATCTGATAGAAATTGTAGGAATTGTACACATTTCTTTACAAACACTCCACATTTTAGGAGGTCAAAAGTAATTGGACAAATAAACCAAACCCAAACAAAATATTTTTATTTTCAATATTTTGTTGCGAATCCTTTGGAGGCAATCACTGCCTTAAGTCTGGAACCCATGGACATCACCAAACGCTGGGTTTCCTCCTTCTTAATGCTTTGCCAGGCCTTTACAGCCGCAGCCTTCAGGTCTTGCTTGTTTGTGGGTCTTTCCGTCTTAAGTCTGGATTTGAGCAAGTGAAATGCATGCTCAATTGGGTTAAGATCTGGTGATTGACTTGGCCATTGCAGAATGTTCCACTTTTTTGCACTCATGAACTCCTGGGTAGCTTTGGCTGTATGCTTGGGGTCATTGTCCATCTGTACTATGAAGCGCCGTCCGATCAATTTTGCGGCATTTGGCTGAATCTGGGCTGAAAGTATATCCCGGTACACTTCAGAATTCATCCGGCTACTCTTGTCTGCTGTTATGTCATCAATAAACACAAGTGACCCAGTGCCATTGAAAGCCATGCATGCCCATGCCATCACGTTGCCTCCACCATGTTTTACAGAGGATGTGGTGTGCCTTGGATCATGTGCCGTTCCCTTTCTTCTCCAAACTTTTTTCTTCCCATCATTCTGGTACAGGTTGATCTTTGTCTCATCTGTCCATAGAATACTTTTCCAGAACTGAGCTGGCTTCATGAGGTGTTTTTCAGCCAATTTAACTCTGGCCTGTCTATTTTTGGAATTGATGAATGGTTTGCATCTAGATGTGAACCCTTTGTATTTACTTTCATGGAGTCTTCTCTTTACTGTTGACTTAGAGACAGATACACCTACTTCACTGAGAGTGTTCTGGACTTCAGTTGATGTTGATGAACGGGCTCTTCTTCACCAAAGAAAGTATGCGGCGATCATCCACCACTGTTGTCATCCGTGGACGCCCAGGTCTTTTTGAGTTCCCAAGCTCACCAGTCAATTCCTTTTTTCTCAGAATGTACCCGACTGTTGATTTTGCTACTCCAAGCATGTCTGCTATCTCTCTGATGGATTTTTTCTTTTTTTTCAGCCTCAGGATGTTCTGCTTCACCTCAATTGAGAGTTCCTTAGACCGCATGTTGTCTGGTCACAGCAACAGCTTCCAAATGCAAAACCACACACCTGTAATCAACCCCAGACCTTTTAACTACTTCATTGATTACAGGTTAACGAGGGAGACGCCTTCAGAGTTAATTGCAGCCCTTAGAGTCCCTTGTCCAATTACTTTTGGTCCCTTGAAAAAGGAGGCTATGCATTACAGAGCTATGATTCCTAAACCCTTTCTCCGATTTGGATGTGAAAACTCTCATATTGCAGCTGGGAGTGTGCACTTTCAGCCCATATTATATATATAATTGTATTTCTGAACATGTTTTTGTAAACAGCTAAAATAACAAAACTTGTGTCACTGTCCAAATATTTCTGGCCCTGACTGTATGTGGGATAGGGGGACTAGTCTATATAGGCTATATTTGGGGAAGGAGGACTAGGCTATATCTGCTATATGTGGGAGAGGGGTTACTTGGCTATATACAGCCATATGAAAAAGTTTGGACACCCCTATTAATGTTAACCTTTTTTCTTTATAACAATTTGGGTTTTTGCAACAGCTATTTCTGTTTCATATATCTAATAACTGATGGACTGAGTAATATTTCTGGATTGAAATGAGGTTTATTGTACTAACAGAAAATGTGCAATCCGCATTTAAACAAAATTTGACCGGTGCAAAAGTATCAATTTCTTGATTTGAACACTCCTAACTACTTTTTACTGACTTACTAAAGCACTAAATTGGTTGTGTAACCTCATTGAGCTTTGAACTTCATAGGCAGGTGTAGCCAATCATGAGAAAAGGTATTTAAGGTGGCCACTTGCAAGTTGTTCTCCTATTTGAATCTTCTATGAAGAGTGGCATCATGGGCTCCTCAAAACAACTCTCAAATAATCTGAAAACAAAGATTATTCAACATAGTTGTTCAGGGGAAGGATACAAAAAGTTGTCTCAGAGATTTAAACGGTCAGTTTCCACTGTGAGGAACATAGTAAGGAAATGGAAGAACACAGTTACAGTTCTTGTTAAGCCCAGAAGTGGCAGGCCAAGAAAAATATCAGAAAGGCAGAGAAGAAGAATGGTGAGAACAGTCAAGGACAATCCACAGACCACCTCCAAAGACCTGCAGCTTCATCTTGCTGCAGATGGTGTCAATGTGCATCGGACAACAATACAGCGCACTTTGCACAAGGAGAAGCTGTATGGGAGAGTGATGCGAAAGAAGCCATTTCTGCAAGCACACCACAAACAGAGTCGCCTGAGGTATGCAAAAGCACATTTGGACAAGCCAGTTACATTTTGGAAGAAGGTCCTGTGGACTGATGAAACAAAGATTGAGTTGTTTGGTCATACAAAAAGGCGTTATGCATGGAGGCAAAAAAACACGGCATTCCAAGAAAAGCACTTGCTACCCACAGTAAAATTTGGTGGAGGTTCCATCATGCTTTGGGGCTGTGTGGCCAATGCCGGCACCGGGAATCTTGTTAGAGTTGAGGGTTGCATGGATTCAACTCAGTATCAGCAGATTCTTGACAATAATGTGCAAGAATCAGTGACGAAGTTGAAGTTACGCAGAGGATGGATATTTCAGCAAGACAATGATTCAAAGCAACGCTCCAAATCTACTCAGGCATTCATGCAGAGGAACAATTACAATGTTCTGGAATGGCCATCCCAGTCCCCAGACCTGAATATCATTGAAAATCTCTGGAATGATTTGAAGCGTGCTGTCCATGCTCGGCGACCATCAAACTTAACTGAATAGGAATTGTTTTGTAAACAGGAATGGTCAAATATACCTTCATCCAGGATCCAGGAACTCATTAAAAGCTACAGGAAGCGACTAGAGGCTGTTATTTTTGCAAAAGGAGGATCTCCAAAATATTAATGTCACTTTTATGTTGAGGTGCCCATACTTTTACACCGGTCAAATTTTGTTTAAATGCGGATTGCACATTTTCTGTTAGTACAATAAACCTCATTTCAATCCAGAAATATTACTCAGTCCATCAGTTATTAGATATATGAAACTGAAATAGCTGTTGCAAAAACCCAAATTGTTATAAAGAAAAAAGGATAACATTAATAGGGCTGCCCAAACTTTTTCATATGACTGTAATACTGCTCCCTATGTACAAGAATATAACTACTATAATACTATCCCCTTTGTACAAGAATATAACTACTATAATACTACCGCCTATGTACAAGAATATAACTACTATAATACTGCCTCTATGTACAAAAATATAGCTACTATAATACTGCCCCCTTTGTACAAGAATATAACTACTATAATACTGCTCCTATGTACAACAATATAACTACTATAATACTGCTCCTATGTACAGGAATATAACTACTATAATACTTCTCCTATGTACAACAATATAACTACTATAATACTACCCTATGTACAAGAATATACAGTGGGTACAGAAAGTATTAAGACCCCTTTCCATTTTTCACTCTTTGTTTCATTGCAGCCATTTGGTAAATTCAAAAAAGTTCATTTTTTTCTCATTAATGTACACTCTGCACCCCATCTTGACAGAAAAAAAACAGAAATGTACAAATTTTGGCAAATTTATTAAACAAGGAAACTGAAATATCACATGGTCTTAAGTATTCAGACCCTTTGCTCAGACACTCATATTTAAGTCACATACTGTCCATTTCCTTGTGATCCTCCTTGAGATGGTTCAACTTCATTATTGAAGTCTGGCTGTGTTTAATCTGATAGGACTTGATTTGGAATGGCACACACCTGTCTATATAAGACCTCACAGCTCACAGTGCATGTCAGACCAAATGAGAATCATGAGGTCAAAGGAACTGCCCAAGGAGCTCAGAGAGAGAATTGTGGCAGGCACAGATCTGGCCAAAGTTACAAAAGAATTTCTGCAGTACTCAAGGTTCTTAAGAGCACAGTGACCTCCATAATCCTTAAATGGAAGAAGTTTGTACAAGAATATAACTACTATAATACTGCCCCTATGTACAGGAATATAACTACTATAATACTGCCCCTATGTACAGGAATATACAGACCAGACCAAAAGTTTGGACACACCTTCTCATTCAAAGAGTTTTCTTTATCTTCATGACTCTGAAAATTGTAGATTCACATTGAAGGCATCAAAGCTATGAATTGACATATGTGGAATGAAATACTTAACAAAAAAGTGTGAAACAACAGAAAATATGGCTTATATTCTAGGTTCTTCAAAGTCGCCACCTTTTGCTTTGATTACTGCTTTGCACACTCTTGGCATTCGATGATGAACTTCAAGAGGTAGTCACCAGAAATGGTCTTCCAGCAGTCTTGAAGGAGTTCCCAGAGATGCTTAGCACTTGTTGGCCCTTTTGCCTTCACTCTGCGGTCCAGCTCACCCCAAACCATCTCGATTGAGTTCAGGTCTGGTGACTGCAGAGGCCAGGTAAGCTGGCGTAGCACCCCATCACTCTCCTTCTTAGTCAAATAGCCCTTACACAGCCTGGAGGTGTGTTTGGGGTCATTGTCTTGTTGAAAAATAAATGATGGTCCAACTAAACGCAAACCGGATGGAATAGCATGCCGCTGAAAGATGCTGTGGTAGCCATGCTGTTTCAGTATGCCTTCAATTTTGAATAAATGCCCAACAGTGTCACCAGCAAAGCACCCCCACACCATCACACCTCCTCCTCCATGCTTCACGGTGGGAGCCAGGCATGTAGAGTCAATCCGTTCACCTTTTCTGCGTCGCACAAAGATTCGGTGGTTGGATCCAAAAATCTCAAATTTGGACTCATCAGACCAAAGCACAGATTTCCAATGGTCTAATGTCCATTCCTTGTGTTCTTTAGCCCAAACAAGTTGCTTTTGCTTGTTGCCTGTCCTTAGCAGTGGTTTCCTAGCAGCTATTTTACCATGAAGGCCTGCTGCACAAAGTCTCCTCTTAACAGTTGTTCTAGAGATGTGTCTGCTGCTAGAACTCTGTGTGGCATTGACCTGGTCTCTAATATGAGCTGTTGTTAACCTGCGATTTCTGAGGCTGGGGACTCGGATAAACTTATGCTCTGCAGCAGGGGTGGTCTTGGTCTTCCCTTCCTGGGGCGGTCCTCATCTGAGCCAGTTTATTTGTAGCGTTTGATGGTTTTTGCCACTGCACTTGGGGCACTTTCAAAGTTTTCCCAATTTTTCCGACTGACTGACCTTCTTAAAGTAATGATGGCCACTCATTTTTCTTTACTTAGCTGCTTTTTTCTTGCCATAATACAAATTCTAACAGTCTATTCAGTAGGACTATCAGCTGTGTATCCACCAGACTTCTGCACAACACAACTGATGGTCCCAACCCCATTTATAAGGCAAGAAATCCCACTTATTAAACCTGACAGGGAACACCTGTGAAGTGAAAACCATTTCCAGTGACTACCTCTTGAAGCTCATCAAGAGAATGCCAAGAGTGTGCAAAGCAGTAATCAAAGCAAAAGGTGGCTACTTTGAAGAACCTAGAATATAAGACATATTTTCAGTTGTTTCACAATTTTTGTTAAGTATTTCATTCCACATATGTCAATTCATAGTTTTGATGCCTTCAATGTGAATCTACAATTTTCAGAGTCGTGAGAATAAAGAAAACTCTTTGAATGAGAGGGTGTATCTATATTGTAACTGCTATAATACTGCCCCTATGTACAAGAATATAAACACTATAATACTGCCCCCTATCTGCAAGAATATAACTACTATAATACTGCCCCCTATGTACAAGAATATAACTACCATAATACTGCCTCCTATATACAAGAATATAACTACTATAATACTGCTCCCTATGTACAAGAATATAACTACTATAATACTGCTCCCTATGTACAAGAACATAACTACTATAATACTGCCTCTATGTACAAGAACATAACTACTATAATACTGCCTCTATGTACAAGAACATAACTACTATAATACTGCCTCTATGTACAAGAACATAACTACTATAATACTGCCTCTATGTACAAGATAAAACTACTATAATACTGCCCCTATGTACAAGAATATAACTACTATAATACTGCTCCTATGTACTAGAATATAACTACTATAATACTGCCCCCATGTACAAGAATATAACTACTAAAATACTGCCCCTATGTACAAGAATATAACTACAATAATACTGCCCCTATGTGCAAGAATATAACTACTATAACACTGCTCCCTATGTACAAGAATATAACTACTATAATACTGCCCCTATATACAAGAATATAGCTACTATAATACTGCCCCTATGTACAAGAATATAACTACTATAGTACTGCCCCCTATGTACAAGAATATAACTACTATAATACTGCTCCCTATGTACAAGAACATAACTACTATAATACTGCCTCTATGTACAAGATATAACTACTATAATACTGCCGCTATGTACAAGAATATAACTACTAAAATACTGCCCCTATGTACAAGAATATAACTACAATAATACTGCCCCTATGTGCAAGAATATAACTACTATAACACTGCTCCCTATGTACAAGAATATAACTACTATAATACTGCCCCTATATACAAGAATATAGCTACTATAATACTGCCCCTATGTACAAGAATATAACTACTATAGTACTGCCCCTATGTACAAGAATATAACTACTATAGTACTGCCCCTATGTACAAGAATATAACTACTATAATATTGGTTCCCTATGTACAAGAATATAACTACTATAATACTGCCCCTATATACAAGAATGTAACTAATATAATACTGCCCCCTATGTACAAGAATATAATTACTATAATACTGCCCCTATGTACAAGAATATAACTACTATAATACTGCTCCTATGTACAAGAATATAACTACTATAATACTGCCCCTATGTACAAGAATATAACTACTATAATACTGCCCCCTATGTACAAGAACATAACTACTATAATACTGCCTCTATGTACAAGAACATAACTACTATAATACTGCCTCTATGTACAAGATATAACTACTATAATACTGCCCCTATGTACAAGAATATAACTACTATAATACTGCTCCTATGTACTAGAATATAACTACTATAATACTGCCTACTGAGGCATCAACCGGCAGCATTGTAAATGGCCGTTATGTTTTGCAAAAGCATTGGTGCTCTGCAATGTGAAGGTGGCTGGGACCTGTGGTTCCACAGGATTGCATTACATGCAGAGTCATTGAAGGGTGTGTGAGGTTGATTAAACACTCCTTACCACCTGTGGGTGTGGCTCCAAGGGTTAAAACAATCCTGTGTTTCTGAACCTGTTGCAGAGTGTCTAGGGCAGTCTGGCTCTAGACTGTCAGTCTGAGTGGAGACTGGAAGGTGAGTGCAGCCAGGCTAGGGCTGTGGCTGCAGGGCTGAGTCTCTCCTATAGGAGAGACAGACAGGGGTCTGCAGAGTGCCTCTGGGTGCTGGGAAGGAACCACAGCAAGTGTTGTTCGCTGGCTGGAGCCAGTGTGTACAGGTGCCACACCTCCAATAGAGACTGTATTGGACTGGAAGCCCACGGTATGTGGACATGCTATGTTTTTGCCTTAAGCCAGGAGAGGCTTTGTGTGTTACTTTGAGGTGCAATGCCTGTTTGTTAAGGCTAGGTTCACACTTCCGTTGTTTTGCTTCAGTCACAATCCGTCGCTTTGAGGAATTACGGTATCCTGCAAAATATTTTGCAGGAATCCAGTTTTTCCCCATAAACTTCTATTAGTGACGTATTGCGACTAATGTTGCTGCGTTGCATCCGCTGCGTCGAGGTCAGTTGTTTTTTGACTGACCGCTGGGCGGGAGCAACGCAGCCTGTAACGTTTTTTGAGCAGCGCAATCCGTAGGATTTCGCTGCGCATGCTCTCTCTGGCTCCCTGCACCCGTAACCAGGATACACATCGGGTAACCAAGCAATGCGCTTTGGTTAGTTACCCGATATTTACAGTGGTTACGGGTGCAGGGAGCCAGCGCTAAGCGGTGTATGCTGGTAACCAAGATAAATATCGGGTAACCAAGCAAAAAGTGCTTTGCTTTTACCCGATATTTCCCCCGGATACGTGTGCAGGGAGCCTGACACTTCACTGCTCGGCTCCGCCCCCCCGCACTCCGCATGTACTTACACACACACTCCCCTGTCCTGCAGTCCCCGCGGCACTGACGTTCTCAGCGCCACAGCCCTGCTCGGTTCCACCCACCCCGAACTCCGCCCCCCGCACACAACGGAGTCCGACAATGAAATTCTGTTCATTGTCATCTGTCCAAGCAACGCATGTGACTGATGCAAAACAACGGAAATGTGAACCTAGCCTAATAAAGTGCCTGGACTATTAATGTGATAAAGTGTTCCGGTGTGCCTCAATCCCGCTGCCAGACGTGTGTCCCCAATACACTCGGGGCGCAGGCTGTCACAATAGATATACCAGTGCTGCAGTCCTGATATATCCCACAGACAACACAGTATCTTGAGATACTCAGACCACGCTCGGCTCTGCTACATGTGACAGCGGTGACTTTCTGGTCGTACTGTACAATTACAGAACTCTCCTGTTTTAAACTTCTCTTGATGAATTACATTTCTCTTGGACTTCATCCAAAACCAAGACCTAAGGCGACAGAGGAAGAGAGAAGGTCTCGGTGCCACTAAATCCACAATTTAGCTGCGTGGTGAAGGACGGAGTGATACTGTTAGGGTTTATTGATTCCCGTTTCCTGCGTGGCTCGCTCGCAGTCCAATGTAAATACATATAAAATCAATCCTAACAAGTGAGTTTATAAACTACAAAGAGAAACGCCACGTCAGAATTGTACGCCACCCCGGGAAGAGTAGTCCTTCACCTCCCTGTGTATTATCTATTTGTTTCGCAGCTAACACTTTGCCAAGGGGCACTGCCAATGGATTCGCCCGCGGCAGAACATTCCTGACAGCTTTGGTGGTCCGCATTACTGGGAGAGACAAAAGCCGCGAGAATCTCAGATATTCAAGTCCAGGAAAAATCAGCAGATCCAAATCCAAAATGTAAGTCACAGTCAAATCATGCTGGGTCCAGAGGAAGGAGGGATGACGCCAGCGGGTAATGAAAAACAGAAATAGCAGCGCTCCTCCATGCCAGGGTGTCTGCTATGGTCGGCAATGGTGAGAAGAAATATGAGGGGTACAGTCACCAAATCAACATAAGCTACAGAGCAAAGAATATGGAGGAGAAACTTAATATGGAAGATTACTTATCATTGCTGGTTAAGGGCATTCAGGGTATAGTGACCACTAGGTGGCGCTGTTCTATTGGTGTCTGAAGTAAAAGCGAAGCTCTAGTAGTTCTAGTAGTTTTGAAGATACATTATTCCTGAACATACCCAGGTTATACCATAGTGTCTTATACTAATATATACAAGTAGATGTATAACTTATAATAGCTTTTTTTTTTTTATATATATATATATATATATATATATATATATATATATATATATATATATATATATATATATATATATATATATATATATATATATATAATATGAAAGATGCCCAGGTTGTACGAGCTGTACATATATAATTGTATAAGGAAGATATCCAGGTTATACCAGCTGTACATATATAATTATATACAGGAAACACCCAGGTTATACCAGCTGTACATATATAATTATATACAGGAGATGCCCAGGTTATACCAGCTGTACATATATAATTATATACAGGAGATGCCCAGGTTATACCAGCTGTACATATATAATTATATACAGAAGATGCCCAGGTTATACCAGCTGTACATATATAATTATATACAGAAGATGCCCAGGTTATACCAGCTGTACATATATAATTATATACAGGAGATACCCAGGTTATACCAGCTGTACATATATAACTATACACAGAAGATGCCCAGGTTATACCAGCTGTACATATATAATTATATACAGAAGATACCCAGGTTATACCAGCTGTACATATATAATTATACACAGAAGATGCCCAGGTTATACCAGCTGTACATATATAATTATATACAGAAGATGCCCAAGTTATACCAGCTGTATATATATAATTATATACAGGAGATGCCCAGGTTATACCAGCTGTACATATATAATTATATACAGGAGATACCCAGGTTATACCAGCTGTACGTATATAATTATATACAGGAGATGCCCAGGTTATACCAGCTGTACATATATAATTATATACAGAAGATGCCCAAGTTATACCAGCTGTATATATATAATTATATACAGGAGATGCCCAGGTTATACCAGCTGTACATATATAATTATATACAGGAGATACCCAGGTTATACCAGCTGTATATATATAATTATATACAGGAGATGCCCAGGTTATACCAGCTGTACATATATAATTATATACAGAAGATGCCCAAGTTATACCAGCTGTATATATATAATTATATACAGGAGATGCCCAGGTTATACCAGCTGTACATATATAATTATATACAGGAGATGCCCAGGTTATACCAGCTGTACATATATAATTATATACAGAAGATGCCCAAGTTATACCAGCTGTATATATATAATTATATACAGGAGATGCCCAAGTTATACCAGCTGTATATATATAATTATATACAGGAGATGCCTAGGTTATACCAGCTGTATATATATAATTATATACAGGAGATACCCAGGTTATACCAGTTGTACATATGATTATATACAGGAGATGCACAGGTTATACCAGCTGTACATATATAATTATATACAGAAGATGCACAGGTTATACCAGCTGTACACATATAATTATATACAGAAGATGCCCAGGTTATACCAGATGTACATATATAATTATATACAGGAGATACCCAGGTTATACCAGCTGTACATATATAGTTATATACAGGAGATGCCCAGGTTATACCAGCTGTACATATATAATTATATACAGGAGATGCCCAGGTTATACCAGCTGTACATATCTAATTATATACAGAAGATGCCCAAGTTATACCAGCTGTATATATATAATTATATACAGGAGATACCCAGGTTATACCAGCTGTACATATATAGTTATATACAGGAGATGCCCAGGTTATACCAGCTGTACATATATAATTATATACAGGAGATGCCCAGGTTATACCAGCTGTACATATATAATTATATACAGGAGATACCCAGGTTATACCAGCTGTACATATATAATTATATACAGAAGATACCCAGGTTATACCAGCTGTATATATATAATTATATACAGGAGATACCCAGGTTATACCAGCTGTACATATATAATTACATACAGGAGATACCCAGGTTATACCAGCTGTACATATATAATTATATACAGAAGATGCCCAGGTTATACCAGCTGTATACATATAATTATATACAGGAGATGCCCAGGTTATACCAGCTATACATATATAATTATATACAGGAGATACCCAGGTTATACCAGCTGTACATATATAGTTATGACCATGTGATACCAGTATATGAGGGTAGCCCTCACGCCTCCCTGACACGGTGTATCTCTGCATTGTATCTGTGTGTAAACATTAGTGTGCGGTGTAATGTTGTATAAATACACAGGGGAACAATTGCGGTATTAATAATAAATGTGTCCATGTAACAGAGCCCCCTTTTATCCTATCTTTTTGGCAGAGCACTGCGATCCTCTTACCCCTCCGAACCTATGTTCCCGCAGGCTTAATATTTTTAACACTTTGGAAAGAGGAACACTTATGATAATATTTGGAATACCACTGAGGGGCAGTGAATGTAGAAGTTGGAATGTCACCGCGGGGAGCGGCCAATTATCCACATGGGGCGACAGGGGGGTAGACGGCCTTATAATAATAGTACAGGACGGGGTGAGCCGGGATGGAGACGAGCATTCTCCCTTACAACATTTCTGTTTTTCGTTCTTTTGAGCTTTTTAGAAACTGCTGACGTTTTTACGAAGTGCATAAAATCCTTCATATTGTCAGATTCTTGTGCGTCGCTGTCAGGGCCCTCCGGTGCTAATTGACAACGCTTTTAATGCCTCGTGGCGGGCGTTGTGGGTTTAGGCAGAGGCCCCAAATATTACAGATGCACAGTGTTCTAGAATGCGAGATTATTTGAGTCCTAGTCCAACTCTTAATGGAGGTCTCCACTTTTTCATCATGCATTAAATATCTGATATATGGGGGAATGGGGGTCCTACATTATACACAAGGCCCATTGATATGGAACTGTGCTGTGTAATGCTTCATTTCACCCCACAACAAAGGTGAGAACTTACTAATCAATGGATATCCCACCATTAGGATCCTCACTACTTCCAGAGCTGTGCTCCTTTAAAATATACAGATGGAAATTGACGATGGCTGCGCATGCGTAGCACTGCTCTGTTCATTGTCAGTGGGACTGCTAGAGTTGAAACTCGGCTATCTCCACAAAACAATGAATAAAGCAGTGCCACGTTTTCCCTGTTTGAATGGTGTGATGCCCCTAAGTAACAAGTTGAGTAGTGTCGCGCATGCACAGCCATGACTCCATCCAAATGGGATACTTTGTAATGCCCATACGTAATAAGTGGAGCAGTGGTGCGCATGAAGAGCCAAGACTCCATCCAAATGGGATACTTTGATGCCCATAAGTAACGTGTAGTGGTGGTGTGCATGCACAGCCATGACTCCATCCAAATGGGACACTTTGTGTTCCCCATAAGTAATAAGTGGAGTGGTGGTGTTGCATGCACAGCCATGACTATCCAAATAGAATACTTTCTGATGCAATAGGTAATAAGTGGAGCAGTGGTGCGCATGCGCAGTGATGACTCTTTCCAAACTGGATACTTTGTGATGCCCATAATTAATAAATGGAGCTGTGGTGTGCATACACAGCCATGACTCCATCAATATTGTATACTTTGTGATGCCCATAAGTAATAAGTGGAGCGGTGTTGCGCATGCGCAGCCATGACTAACCAAATAGAATACTTTCTGATGCAGTAGGTAATAGGTGGAGCAGTGGTGTGCATCCACAGCCACGACTCCATCTAAATGGGATACTTTGTGATGCCCATACATAATAAGTGGAGTAGTGGTACGCATGAAGAGCCAAGATTCCATCCAAATGGGATACTTTGTGATGCCCATAAGTAACGTGTAGTGGTGGTGTGCATGCACAGCCATGACTCCATCCAAATAGGACACTTTGTGATGCCCATAAGTAATAAGTGGAGAGGTGGTGTCGCATGCACAGCCATGACTATCCAAATAGAATACTTTCTGATGCAATAGGTAACAAGTAGAGCAGTGGTGCGCATGCGCAGTGATGACTCCTTCCAAATTGGATACTTTGTGATGCCCATAATTAATAAATGGAGCTGTGGTGTGCATACACAGCCATGACTTTATCAATATGGGATACTTTGTGATGCCCATAAGTAATAAGTGGAGCGGTGTTGCGCATGCGCAGCCATGACTCTATCCAAATAAGATACTTTGTGGTGCCTATAAGTAATAAGTGTATTGGTGGTTCTCATGTGCAGCCATGATTCCATCCAACTGGGATACTTTGTGATGCCCATAAGTAATAAGTGAGGCGGTGGAGTGCATGCGTAGCCATGACTGCATCCAAATAGGATAGTTTAATGCATTGGCATGAGTGTTAACATTGGCATCCAAGGCAGCATTAGGGATGCTTATTAATCCTCCCTCCTATGCCGTACACTCCACCAACACTCAGACTTTCTATGCACCACTTATAGAAAGCTCAGTATGGCATCCATAACGGAAGTCATAAGAAGCCATAACAAGACTGAGAAGAGTCCATCACGAACCTGAGTTGTCCAAATGGGGACAAGCTTAGAAGGTGTGGATAACTCATTGCGATTGTAGACTTGTTATATACATTATTGTACTTCATTGCTGCTCATCGACATTTCCATCTATCCTTGACATCCAAGGTACAGGGATGCTTTGGTGGCGGGAGCCATCTGTCTTATATTATTGCCCTTTTTTATGTGTCAGTTTGGCTGTCGGCCGCTGTTCCATAAAACGAGCTGTCGCTGTCAAACACCCCCACTAATTATAAACACAGGTTCCATTAAACTCCAGCGCCATGTTTATGCTGCGCTAGTGTTAATCCCAGCTGAGTCACCGGCGGCCATAATCAACGTAGTGTTTAGTGAAAGACGCACATCGTCACCAGGCTATAAACACAGGTAACGTTTTTCCAACACAGGCTGGTGAGAATAATAACGGTAATGTCGTTTAGTTCTCGCCAATTGGGGTTCTCTAAAAACATACCCCAGAAAAACTACTTATATCAGACCTCCCAACCAGAGCTCGTGTAAATCGATCTGTAGGACCTGGTCCATCGGCCACGGCCATGATCTATCGCTACTTTTACCCAACGGTATGCTCTTCTTTTGATTATCCATCTTGGCGTGACGTTATCCATGCGCCATGATATACATGTGATGTCAAACTAAGTCATATAATCAAAAGAAGAGCCACGGATGCTAGAAGGTAGGAGGCAACTTTGGGGCTCCCATCCAGCAACCATGGATTATGGACGTGACCGATGAACTGGCTTCTGCGAATCCATTCACACCAACTTTACTCCCAACATCTCAAACCCAAGTCACTGAACATTAGTGTACCCTGCCACTATCCACTCAGAATAGTTCACATTTTGATAAGCTTTTGAGGTGGTAAATAAGCCTAGTCACTTTGTGCATGCGCAGGTTGCAATGTCACCTCCCGTTCTCGTCTTCATCACTCACTACTGTAACATCTATGCAAAACCGAGGTCACCTCCCAAAGGCTGTAGATGCTGCAATGAGGGCTGAAGTTGAAGATGTGCAGAAGAAAGTTAAATCCTCGGCCTAGAATGGAGTAAAACCAAACTGCGCATGCGCTGGTCTTTAGACAGAACATTTATAACACTGCTAGGATGACTTCAGGGACGTTCTTAATGTCAGCCAAAAGAGGAGTTGGATTAGCACGGATTGAGCAGATGGCTTGTAATATCCGAATGCACCCGCCAGTGAACTGTTATGAGCTGATGAGCACCACACATGAGTTTGAAAAATTACCTTTTATAAGGTACTCAAGGCTTTGTGGCACCACTTCTCCACCCCACCCCTCATCAACTCATTCATTTTGAAAAGCTAAAAAAAAAAATCCAACTTTCTTAACCCCTTAACGACCCTTGACGTACTGGGTACGTCATGGTGACATGGTGCTAAACGACCCATGACGTACCCAGTACGTCATGGCGAAATCGGGGTCCCGGAGCCCCGGGGAGTGAAATGTGTTTAATTAAACAGTAGATTCGGGAAGGGGGGGACCTCTGCCTGACCTCAGGAGGGGTGGTGCCTCCTCCCCGAACCTACAGAGGCTGTGATTGGCTGACGAACGCCGCTCAGCCAATTACAGTCACTGTAATGTTCCAGCCATTGAAAATGGCTGGAACATTGAAATCCATCCCTGATCAGTGCTGCTGTAGCACTGGCCATTGGCTGGAGCTGGGTGATCGGTGCTTCACCCGCCCCCAGCTCTGATTGGAGAGACCGGTCTTGTGACCGATCTCTCCAATCACCGTGGATCCGGTGACCTGTGTCTGTCCCTGAAAGCCGAGGAGAGCGGTCTCTGCGGGTGCCCATCGGTAAGTTGCTGCCCCCGCCGCCCGCCCCTGTCCCCGATCGCCCCGCCGCTGTCTCCGATCGCCCCGCCGCTGTCTCTGATCGCCCCGCCCACCACCGCCAGCCTCGCCGCTGTCTCCGATCGCCCCGCCGCTGTCTCCGCCCACCACCGCCAGCCCCGCCGCTGTCTCCGATCGCCCCACCCACCACCGCCAGCCCCGCCGCTGTGTCTCCGATCGCCCCACCCACCATCGCCAGCCCCGCCGCTGTGTCTCTGATCGCCCCGCCCGCCAGCCCCAGCCCCGCCGCTGTGTCTCCGATTGCCCCGCCGCTGTCTCCGCTCGCCAGCGCCAGCCCCACCGCGGCTCCGATCGCCACCGCCAGCCCCGCCACTGTCTCCGATCGCCCCGCCCGCCAGCCCACAGCCCCGCCACTGTCGCCGATCGCCACCGCTGTCCCCGATCAACCCGCCCGCCACTGTCCCCGCCGCCACGTTTGCCACTGTCCCCGCCGCCACGTTCGCCTCTGTCCCCGCCGCCACGCTCGCCACTGTCCCTGCCGCACCCACCTTTTTTTCAGCCGCTGCTGCCCCCGAATCGGCCCCCACTGTTCCCGATCGGCCGCCACCGCCTCCTTCATCGGCTGCCCCTTCTCCATCGCCACTACACCTCCTCCCCCTCAATGTGCTGCAAGCCACCCTCCCCCCACATGTGCTGCTAGCCACCCTCCCCCCTCCATGTTCTGGGGGCCCCCCTCCTCCATGTGCCATCTCTCTCTCCCATCAGACTCTGCCCCCCTCCCCAATCTGCTGCCTGCTCTCTCCCATCCTCTTCATCTACTGCCCCCTTTCACACTCCTCAATCTGTTGCCTCCTTCATCTGCTGCCTCTTCTGTCTGCTGTGATCCTGCTGCCTAGATCCATTCTGTAAGGTAGGTATCCCCATCTCACCTCCCCCCCCATCCTCCGCCGCTCCTCTATCCGCTGCGCCATTTAACATCATCCATCCGCTGCACCCTTTCCCATCCTCTGCCGCTCCTCCATCCGCTGCGCCCTTTCCCATCTTCCATCCGCTGCGCTCTTTCTCATCTGCCGCCCCGCCCTCTCGCATCGCATTATCCAGCGCAGTTGCTCGCTTCCAGACTGGAGTGGATGATGCGATGCGAGACTCGTGCATTGCTCTCACGTTTGGCACTGGTCTTAGTGGCAGGCGCTCATATATTTTTTTTTTTTTTTTTTTTTTTTTTTTTTTTTTACTGATGTCTGTATTTTTTTATTTCGCCAAACTAATTTTTTTTGTATGGGGAGGGTCTAATTTCCAAAATGGGATCACATGTGGGGGAGCTCCATTGTTTAGGCACCTCAGGGGGTCTCCAAATGCAACATGGCGTCTGCTAATAATTCCAATCAATTTTACTGTGAAATGGCGCTCCTTCTCTTCTGAGCCCCGCCGTACGCCCAAACAATTGATTTCCACCACATATGAGGTACCTGTGTACTCAGGAGAAATTGCACAATACATTTTATGGTGCATTTTTTCCTGATACCCTTGTGAAAAAAAAGCTACCTGTTTGAAAAAACAATTTTGTGGTAAGAAAAAGAATAAAATATTTTCACGGCTGAACATTACAAACATTTGTGAAGCCTCCAGGGCTTCAAAGTGCTCACTGAACAGCTAGATAAATTCCATGAGGGGTCTAGTTTCCAAAATGGGTCAATTGTGGGGGAGCTCCATTGTTTAGGCACCTCAGGGGGTCTCCAAACGCAACATGGCGTCCGCTAATAATTCCAACCAATTTTGCTGTGAAATGGCGCTCCTTGCCTTCCGAGTCCTGCTGTGTGCCCAAACATTTGATTTCCACCACATATGAGGTATCTGCGTACTCAGGAGAAAATGCACAATACATTTTATGGTGCATTTTTTCCTGATACCCTTGTGATAAAAAAAGCTACCTGGTTGAAGCAACAGTTTTGTGGTAAAAAAAATTTTTTTTTCTTTTCACGGCTCAACGTTATAAACTTCTGTGAAGCCCCCAGGGGTTCAAAGTGCACATCACACATCTAGAAAAAATATTTGAGGGCTCTAGTTTCCAAAATGGGGTCATTTATGGGGGAGCTCCATTGTTTAGGCACCTCAGGGAGTCTTCAAATCCGACATGGCATCCGCTAATGAATGCAGCTAATTTTGTGTTCAAAAATTCAAATGGCGCTCCTTGCCTTCCGAGTCCTGCCGTGTGCCCAAACATTTGATTTCCACCACATATGGGGTATCTGCGTACTCAGGAGAAAATGTACGATACATTTTATGATGCATTTTTCCTGATACCCTTGTGAAAATACTAATTTTTATGGCTAAAGTAACATTTTTGTGTTAAAAAAGTAAAATTTTCATTTTTTCTTCTACATTACTTTGGTTGCTGTGAAGCTCCTAAAGGGTCAATAAACTTCTTGGATGTGGTTTTTAGCAGAGTGAGGGGTGCAGATTTTAGAATGGGGTCACTTTTGGGTATTTTCTTTCGCCTAGGTTTCTCAAATCACTCCAAATGTGATGTGGTACCTAAAAAATTTTTTTTTGTAAATTTTGTTGGAAAAATGAGAAATTGCTGATGAACTTTGAACCCTTCTAACTTCCTAACGGAATTTTTTTTTTTTTCAAAAATTGCGCTGGTGTAAAGCAGATAAGTGGGAAATGTTATTTAGTAACTATTTTGTGTGACATATCTCTCAGATTTATGGGCATAAAATTTCAAATTTTGGAAATTGCGAAATTTTCAAAATTTTCGCCAAATTTCCGAAATTTTCACAAACGCAAAACATATCGGCCTAAATTTACCACTGACATGAAGTACAATATGTCACGAAAAAACAATGTCAGAATCGCCAGGATCCGTTGAAGTGTTCCAGAGTTATAACCTGTCAAAGTGACACTGGTCAAAATTGCAAAAAATGGCCTTTAAGGTGAAAACAGGCTGGGGGCTGAAGGGGTTAAGACATATCGGATTCCTCCTCACTGAAAGATCAAATCACTGCTACCCATTAAAGGAAGGAGATTCTGAGCAAGAGAGAAGCAGGTACATGGACATGCTGTTATTGCTGCTTTCTAATAAGTGCATTATCTTACCTCAATGTTGGATTCACAATTAAGGGGGCTTTACACGCTACGACATCGCTAATGCGGAGTCGTTGGGGTCACGGAATTTGTGACGCACATCCGGCCGCATTAGCGATGTTGCTGCGTGTGACACCGATGAGCGATTTTGCATCGTTGCAAAAACGTGCAAAATCGCTCATCGGTGACATGGGGGTCCATTCTCGATTATCGTTACTGCAGCAGTAACGATGTAGTTCGTCGCTCCTGCGGCAGCACACATCGCTCCGTGTGACGCCGCAGGAACGAGGAACCTCTCCTTACCTGCCTCCCGGCCGCTATGAGGAAGGAAGGAGGTGGGCGGGATGTTCCGGCCACTCATCTCCGCTCCTCCGCTTCTATTGGGTGGCCGCTCAGTGACGTCGCTGTGACGCCACACGGACCGCTCCCTTAGAAAGGAGGCGGTTCGCCGGTCACAGTGACGTCGCTGGGCAGGTAAGTACGTGTGACGGGTCTGCGCGATGTTGTGAGGCACGGGCAGTGATTTGCTCGTGTCGCACAACAGATGGGGGCGGGTACCCACGCTAGCGATATCGTGACCGATATCGCAGTGTGTAAAGTAGCCTTATGGCTATGTGCGCACGGGACTCTGTATCTGCGGATTTTTCTGCATCAAAATCCGCAGCTTTCCCCCGAAATCCGCACCTTTTTATAGGTGCTACAAATGTCTGGTGGCTGGTCACCACCATGCTATGCACGCCTGATCTTGGTTTGCAATATATTCCTCCTGTTGGTAGCTGTACACATTCAGTTGCCTCACCCTTTCCACAGGCATTGCTAATTAAGCACCATACTTGGATCTGGTCCGCCTTTATCAATGGTTGCTGTCTGGCACTGGGAGGATCAGTTCTGATATAGTCCTGGTATGTGTAGAGCTTGCTCCACATACTGGGACCTGGGCTGGCCTCTATCCACAATTGCCTCTTTTGCAACATAGAAGCGGTTATATATACAGGTTACAGGTATGTGTGCTCCATTATGGTTCTGCTTTTAACTTTATCTAGGAGGCCGCATGGCACATGAAATACAGAATATAGAGTAGGACCCCCCTATTGAGATTTGCCGTGACGTTGGCAGGGGTGGCTCAAAGAATTGATCAATTATTTGCTAAAAATCTCATTTATATTACAGTACAGTTGGAATAAATCTGTGAATTTGCACTTTTTATATGATGCATGCCATTTTCAGATCGTGCTGGCTCCCCTCTCTCACCTTTTCATAGGTGCGGATTTGACGCGGATTTTGTTGCGGATTTTGCGTTTTTTTTTTTTGTTTGTTTTTTTTATTCAATTGAATAGGCAAAATCAGCACGAAAATCCGCAACAATAATTGACATGCTGCAGATTATCCCCGCACGAAAATCTGCACGATTTCCGCTGCGGAAAAATCTGCAGCGTGGGCACATTATTTCCCAAATGCCATAGAAATGGCTGGGGAGTAGCTGTGCTGCAGATTTCTGGAAAATCCGCGGCTTTTCCGCGAGAAATCCGCGGCAAAATCCCACACTGCGGAAAATGCGCGGATTTTCCAGAAATCTGCAGCACAGCTACTCCCCAGCCATTTCTATGGCATTTGGGAAATGCTGTGCCCACGCTGCGGATTTTTCCGCAGCGGAAATCGTGTGGATTTTCGTGCGGCAAAATCTGCAGCATGTCAATTATTGTTGCGGATTTTCGTGCAGATTTTGCCTATTCAATTGAATTAAAAAAAATCGCTAAATTCGCAACAAAATCTGCGTCAAATCCGCACAAAATCCGCACCTATGAAAAGGTGCGGATTCCGGGGGAAAGCTGCGGATTTTGATGCAGAAAAATCCACAGATACAGAGTCCCGTGGGCACATAGCCTTAGGCCATGTGCCCACGGGAGCTCGTACCTGCGGATATATTCGCAGGTACGGCCGCATGTTTCCCGCAGCTGCCCGCCGGCATCCGCAGCTATTTTTAGTTGCGAGTTTCCAGCGGAATAGCTGCGGGAAACATGCGAACTTTCACGCGATTTATCTGCGGACGTCCCGGCCTCTAGCTCCATAGCGGAGGGCCGGGATCTCCGCAAGTAAATCCGCATGAATAATTGACATGCAGTTAGGTGCGGCTGAGGGATCTCCACAGGAGATTCCGCAGCCGCACTTTCCGCAGCGTGGACACAAACACTCCCCATGTCCCATAGGGTAACATGGGTAGTGCCTGTACATACTAGAACCTGTGGATTTATCTGGAAAATCCAGAAAAATCCGCAGGTTTTCCGCTGCAAACTCCGCAGCAAAAAGCTCCCGTGAGTACATGGCCTAATACTGCTACTTTCTGGCATACACCGTGTGCAGAATTATTAGGCAAGTTGTCTTTTAGAGGATTTTTTTTATTATTGATCAACATTTATGTTCTCAATCAACCCAAAAGACTCATAAATATCAAATCTTAATATTTTTGGAAGTTGGAGTGGAGGTTTTTTAGATTTGGCTATCTTAGGAGGATATCTGTTTGTGCAGGTAACTATTACTGTGCAGAATTATTAGGCAACTTAATAAAAATCAAATCTATTCCCATCTCACTTGTTTATTTTCACCAGGTAAACCAATACAACTGCACAAAATTTAGAAATAAACATTTCTGACATGCAAAAACAAAACCCCAAAAAATTAGTGACCAATATAGCCACCTTTCCTTATGATGACACTCAACAGCCGACCATCCATAGATTCTGTCAGTTGCTTAATCTGTTTGCGATCAACATTGCGTGCAGCAGCCACCACAGCCTCCCAGACACTGTTCCGAGAGGTGTACTGTTTTCCCTCACTGTAGATCTCACATTTTATGAGGGACCACAGGTTCTCTATGAGGTTCAGATCAGGTGAACAAGGGGGCCATGTCATTTCTTTTTCATCTTTTAGACCTTTACTGGCCAGCCATGCTCTGGAGTTGAATGCATGTGATGGAGCATTGTCCTGCATGAAAATCATGTTTTTCTTGAACGATACCGACGTCTTCCTGTACCACTGCTTGAAGAAGTTGTCTTCCAGAAAATGGCAGTAGGTCTGGAAGTTGAGCTTCACTCCATCCTCAACCCGAAATGGTCCCACAAGTTCATCTTTGATGATACCAGCCCATACCAGTACCCCACCTCCACCTTTCTGGCGTCTGAGTCGTAGTGGAGCTCTCTGTCCTATACTGATCCAGCCTCTGGCCCATCTATCCTTCAGCGAAACATGTGTCAGGACCGGGCCCCACATCGCAGGAATTGCGCCCCCCCCAGGTTTTGTTGTCTCCAGGTAGGTCTCCATGAGCCACTTCACCCCCAATCTATATATATTATTATTGGGCTATTGCTTTCAGTCATGCTAGTAGGTTTTTAGTTGGTTATTAAGTAAGTGGCCCTTGGGATGACTTTTTCTGAATTACTGTAGGAATTTTTGGTCTCTTGGGTTAAATATTTTTAGGATTTAAATGATTGTCCTTATTACATGAGTGCGACCCTATTGCCTTTTTCCAGGAGGGTGATTCCCAAAATGGGACTTTCGTTTTCCTCCTCCTTACCTCATCTTTTTATCTGGTAAATTACATATTTGTACAAAATCTTTTATTGCACTTGCCACTTTTCTGGCTGGTTGTTATGCACTTTTTCAAATAAAAGCCGCTTAAAAGAATATTTTTGGTGGCATCTTATTACTTATCATTATGTGTAAGCATTTGAGACCCCTTTTTTCTTAGTCATTTTTACTTAGCTGTGTAAGGTTATTGCATCCATAATTTATGAGGTCCAATTTCTTTGGTCTAATTTTTTCACCCAGTGAAAATTTGCAGCTACTCTTCTCATTACTGATGTATATTGACTTGTATTTTCAAGTAAGAAGATTATCTCAACTCGGTGCTGGATTCACAGCTTCACTGCTCAGTACTGCTGATTAAGGGTAAGTTCACACAGTGCGTTTTTGCGCAGTTTTCGGGTGCGTTTTTGCTCAGAAAACTGCATGACTTTGCTTCCCCAGCACAGTCTATGAGTTTTCATTTTTGCTGTCTGCACACAGCGTTTTTTTTCAGCTGCGTTTTTGTGGTGCCACAAAAACGCAGCATGTCAATTATTCCCACGTTTTTCACTGCGCTTTTCATCCATTGAGTGCAATGGGATGTTGAAAATAGGTGCGTTTTGGTGCGTTTCTAAGACCAAAAATGCAGCTATAAACGCATGAGGTGGGTAGTAAAGTGACATGTACAGGAAGAGGATTCCTTCTGTCAGTAAACACAGAAGCGTGAATCTTCCCGGTACCGTCACCGCTGCTTCCACTTCCCGTCCTGTGCATGTCAGCTCCTGTGCGGCGCCATGTCTGGGCGGGAGGTGGAAGCGGCTGCGAAAACAAAAGTGAACAGTAGAAAAAAAAATGTCATACTCACCTGTCTGCAGGGTCCCGTTGCCATGCCCGCTCCCAGCTCCAAGCTCCTCCTCCCGGTACCGCCCGCTCCGGGTGTGTGCAGTCTCCCCGGGTACGTATGCCTGCAGGATGCAGGACCTGGCGATGTATCACCTGATGCAGTCACCTGATAGTAAGTCTCGGGCTGACGCCAGCGGCCGGCCGGCTTAACCTATCAACGGATGCGTCAGGAGACTTCATTCCTGATTACCGGCAGCTCCTGCAGCGATCGGACGGGATCAAACTCCGCTCCAGGAGCTGCCAGTAATAAGCACATAAGTGAGTATTTTTTTTTTTTT